>NC_074688.1:3726943-4048769 GCF_029448725.1 Salvelinus fontinalis
ATTTAATGGAAATCAAGTAGCCCAATTTAGGTTACCTGTAACCAACATTATCTTGTACAGCAATTACTATACCTACACACACACACACACACACACACACACACACACACACACACACACACACACACACACACACACACACACACACACACACACACACACACACACACACACACACACACACACACACACACACACACACACACACACACACACACACAGAGAATGATCTTTTTCCTAATGGTATCATCATCCGGCTCTGAAAGAGGAAGACAGGCCTCTTTAGAAATGCTTCTCCCTTTAAAACACCAAATGAACAACACCCCTTGATAAACAGCAATTATACACTTTATTCCCGTGTGTGCGTCTGTGTGACTCTCTCTCGCTCTGTGTGTGTGTGTGTATGTGTCTTGTAGCTTTTGTGTGGACCATTGTTTATTTAAGGAGTCGTAGCTCACACTTTATTTAAAGAGGAGGAAATGTGCTCTTGTGTTGCGGGGACAGCGCCAGCATCAAAGCAGCATTAGAGCATCTGGTACGTTCTCATTCCTCCTCCCTCACTACTATCCCGTTCACCAGGTTTGATATCTGCATCCCAAATGAACATGCGTCAGAATGGGCTTTGAATACGTCACTCCTGCAGGACCTCGGGTCGATTTTTCATATCACTTGGGCCCTTACTATTTCATTTACTCCCCTCCACTCTTCCCCCTCTCTGATTTCTCTGGCTCTGGGACGTTGCCCCGTTCCTCATTTCTCTCTGTCTTTTTTCTGTCTCTTTTAGTCTTTTTGTTATGTTTTCAATTACTTTTTGATGTGGGGATGAAATGTGTGCACGAGGTGAGAGAGGCTGCAGATTCTTGCGCCCTCTGACGTGGTGATGACTTGATGAGGCACATGACAAAAGTTTGGACACTTACTCATTTCAGGGTTTTTCTTTATTTTTTACTATTTTCTACATTGTAGAAAAATAGTGAAGATATCAAAACTATGAAATAACACATATGGAATCATGTAGTAACCAAAAAAGTCTTAAACAAATCAAAATATATTTTATATTTGAGATTATTCAAAGTAGCCACCCTTTGCCTTGATGACAGCTTTGCACACTCTTGGCATTCTCTCAACCACCATCATGAGGTAGTCACCTGGAATGCATTTCAATTAACAGGTGTGCCTTGTTAGAAGTTAATTTGTGGAATTTCTTTCCCTCTTAATGCGTTTGAACCAATCAGTTGTGTTGTGACATGGTAGGGGTGGTATACAGAATATTTGATAAAAGACCAAGTCCATATTATGGCAAGAACAGCTCAAATAAGTAAAGAGAAATGACAGTCCATTATTACTTTAAGGCATGAGGGTCAGTATATCCTGACATTTTCAATAATTTTTGAGTCTTTTCAAGTGCAGTCTCAAAAACCATCAATTGGGTCTCAAAAACCATCAATACTAGCCTACCATCAGGCTAGTAGTTAGAGCATTGGGCCAGTAACCGAACGATTGCTGGATCGAATCCCCGAGCTGACAAGGTTAAAATCTGTCATTCTGCCCCTGAACAAGGCAGTTAACCAACTGTTCCCTGGTAGGCCGTCATTGTAAATTAGAATTTGTTTTTAACTGACTTGCCTAGTTAAATAAAGGTTAAATAAAAAATAGTACAAAACATTGCTATGATGAAACTGGCTCTCATGAGGACCGCCACAGGAAATGAAAACCCAGAGTTACCTCTGCTACAGAGGATAAGTTCATTAGAGTTACCAGCCTCAGAAATTGCAGCCCAAATAAATGTTTCACAGAGTTCAGTCAAGACACATCTCAACATCAACTGTTCAGAGGAGACAGTGTGAATCAGGTCTTCATGGTCAAATTGCTGCATAGAAACCACTACTTAAGGACGCCGATAAGAAGAAGAGACGTGCTTGGACCAAGAAACATGAGCAATGGACATTAGACCAGTGGAAATTTGTCCTTTGGTCTGACGGGTACAAATTTGAGATTTTTGGTTCTAACCGCCGTGTCTTTGTGAGACGCAGAGTAGGTGAACGGATGATCTCCGCGTGTGTGGTTCCCACCGTGAAGCATGGAGGAGGAGGTGTGATGTGTGGGTGCTTTGCTGGGGGTGCTTTGATGATTTATTTAGAATTCAAGGCACACTTAACCAGCATGGCTACCACAGCATTCTGCAGCGATATGCCTTCCCATCTAGTTCGCGCTTACTGGGACTATCATTTGTTTTTCAACAGGACAATGACCCAAAACACCCCTGCAGGCTGTGTAAGGGCTATTTGACCAAGAAGGAGAGTGATGGAGTGCTGCATCAGATGACCTGGCCTCCACAATCACCCGGCCTCAACCCAGTTGAGATGGTTTGGGATGAGTTGGACTGCAGAGTGAAATAAAAGCAGCCAACAAGTGCTTAGCATGTGTGGGAACTTCTTCAAGACTGTTGGAAAAACATTCCTCATGAAGCTGGTTGAGAGAATGCCAAGAGTTTGCAAAGTTGTCATCAAGGCAAAGGGTAGCTGCTTTGAAGAATCTAAAATATATTTTGATTTTTTTAACACTTTTTAGGTTACTACATGGTTCCATATGTGATATTTCATCGTTTTGATGTCTTCCCTATTATTCTACAATGTAGAAAATATAAAAAATAAATAAAAACCCTTGAATTAATCACATTTTTGACTGGTACTGTAGCTCGGCTCTCTCTCTCTCTCTCACACACACACACATATGAAGTCTATACTCGGGGCCGCTCCGGCACATCACTCGGGCCCCCTGAAAAAGACCCCAGGGACGGTTCTGAAGATGTTATGTCCAACATCTCCCAGATTCTTCTGTTCTCTCTGTAATACCGGGGTCAGAGTGGCATGCAACAAAGTGAAAAGGTTTTCCTCTCCTCCTTTTGGGGTGGGAACGAACAGCAGATTCCCGGTGCTCCCCCCCCCCCCCCCCCCCCCCCCCCCCCCCGCGCTTTTCCTTAGGATAAAGGGATGAATAATACAGGGAGGTCAAAGGGGGTGATGGAACTCTTGATGTAGAGCCAGTCGGAGTCACCTCCCTTAGCCTAGCGTAGCCGTGCTCCCTGCATACTAAACCACCGCCCGCTCCTTTTAGGGAACCATATGAAACGCTAATGTTTTTTTTCTTTTTCTCGACGACACCCACCACCGCGAAAGCAGATGACCCCAAAGTTAGATTTTCTGATTTAGAGGTGATCTAGGGAAGCAAACAACCTTTTAGCAGCTTTGCGAATTACATCATATTCAGGTGCCCCCAAATTAAGCCGTGCAACTTTACATATTTTTTATTTTTTTTAAATGTTTTTTTGGGGGGAGGTTTATGAGATAGGACAGTGAAGAGGAGACAGGAAAGGTAGAAGAGTCCGAAGGGAAGTGGGTCGGATTCGAATCCATGCCGACTCTGGTAGCCTAGGCTGGAGCACACAGGTCAGATCCCTTAATCTGTTGGTTGGTTCATGGTGCATGTCTGGGTGTGTACAGTTTGTGTATGGTCTGTGTACTTGTTGTGGTGCTGTGTCAGACACTCAACACTTACCTCTGTCCTCATGGTCCTCCCAACCAGATGAGGATGCCAGCTCACTTGAGAGAGAAGGAAGGAGGGAGAGATCTTTGAGAGAGAGAGAGGGAGTGGGAGGGAGGGAGGGAAGGAATAAGAGAGAGAGAGAGAGATGGAAGGAAAGAATAAGAGAGAAAGAGAGAGAGAGCGAGAGGGAGAAGAAAAGAGGAAGCGAGAGAGATGGAAAGATAGCGATGGCGCAAGAGAGCAGTTGGCAACACCCTGATACCATGCAACAATCAATCAATCAATCAAGTTTATTTTATATAGCCCTTCGTACATCAGCTAATATCTCGAAGTGCTGTACAGAAACCCAGCCTAAAACCCCAAACAGCAAGCAATGCAGGTGTAGAAGCACGGTGGCTGGGAAAAACTCCCTAGAAAGGCCAAAACCTAGGAAGAAACCTAGAGAGGAACCAGGCTATGAGGGGTGGCCAGTCCTCTTCTGGCTGTGCCGGGTGGAGATTATAACAGAACATGGCCAAGATGTTCAAAATGTTCATAAATGACCAGCATGGTCAAATAATAATCAGGAATAAATGTCAGTTGGCTTTTCATAGCCGATCATTAAGAGTTGAAAACAGCAGGTCTGGGACAGGTAGCACGTCCGGTGGACAGGTCAGGGTTCCATAACCGCAGGCAGAACAGTTGAAACTGGAACAGCAGCAAGGCCAGGTGGACTGGGGACAGCAAGGAGTCATCATGCCCGGTCGTCCTGACGCATGGTCCTAGGGCAACAGAGTGTAGACTAGAGAGGGTGGTGGAGTAAAAACTTCAACAAGAGTTTGTTGACTTCGTCGGTAATGCCCTCTGTCCTCCTTCACCCGCCTCTACCTCCTACCCTCTGACGTGAGGAGTTATGAGTCCCGCTCCTCTGACTGAACGGGAGGAGTAGCAGAGAGAAGGACACGCAGGTGGGTGGGGAGGGAGGCGCAGGCAGGGAGAAAGTAATTGATTTACTACTCTATCAAAGGACTGTGTGAATTATTCAAAAGAAGATTACATGCATAAACAGCAGGAATCAATATGATGTATCCCAAATGGCACCTTATTCCCTTTATAGTGCACTGCTTTTGACCAGGGATTCCCTATGGGCCCTAGTCAAAAGCAGTGCAGAGCAGGGCACTATAATGGGAATAGGGTCAATTGGGGATGCAGCCTCTGTGTTGGCACTTTTGCATTTAGGTAAACAGGAGGTAGCTAGCTTTATATTCCTAATGTAAAGATGAGGTCTCTGGTGGGCTTGGCTGGAGAGAACTCTGCTATATGGCTGGATGGGGCTGCATTGACTTCACTGGTCTCTCTGTTTTCAAGAGGTAGCGCTACGTCACGCATGTGCACGCACGAAGGCATACACATACACACATGCCACACACGATACACACCAACTGTATCTTTTATCTTAGGCTAGACCACCAGAGTGGCTGCCCATACGACGGCATTACTTTGAAGAGCTCTAACGGCTTATTGACCACAATGGGACCGCAATGAGACCACAATGGGACCACAGTAGGAGCACAGTGGGACGTCAGTCCAGCCCCAGACGCTGGAGGATAGTCTGGCTTTAGAGGTGTGGGGGGGGGCATGTCTTTGAGCAGTCGGTCAGTCAGACGCCCTCTTGACCCTGACCCAGAGGTCAGAGGCCATGATGCACTGGACCTAGCCCCCAAGAGGACAGGGATGGAGACAGCCACAGCCCTGCTGTGTGTGTATGTATTTGGCTGTGGGATGGGGTGTGTGTGTTTGGAGTTGACCATACAAAGGGTTTGTGTGTGAACAAATTACAGCAATGCTACAGTGTTTGTGTTTACTTTTTAAATCAAATCTAATTTTATTGGTCACATACACATGGTTAGCAGATGTTAATGCGAGTGTAGCGAAATGCTTGTGCTTCTAGTTCCGTCACTGCAGTAATATCTAACAATAATATCTAACAGTAATATCAAACAAGTGATCTAACAATTCCCCAACAACTACCTGATACACACATATCTAAAGGGGTGAATGAGAATATATACATGTAAGTATATGTATGAGCGATGGCCGAGCAGCATAGGCAAGGTGCAAAAGATGGTATAAAATACAGTATATACATGTGATATGAGTAATGTAAGATATGTAAACATTATTAAAGTGGCATTATTTTAGAGTGCATTCTATAAAGTGACTAGTGATCCCTTTATTAAAGTGGCCAGTGATTGGGTCTCAATGTAGGCAGCAGCCTCTTTGAGTTAGTGATTTCTGTTTAGCAGTCTGATGGCCTTGAGATAGAAGCTGTTTTTCAGTCTCTCGGTCCCAGCTTTGATGCACGTGTACTGACCTCGCCTTCTGGATGGTAGCGGTGTGAACAGGCAGTGGCTCGTGTGGTTGATGTCCTTGATGATCTTTTTGGCCTTTCTGTGACATCGGGTGGTGTAGGTGTCCTGGAGGGCAGATAGTTTGCCCCCGGTGATGCGTTGTGCAGACCGCACCACCCTCTGGAGAGCCTTGCGGTTGAGGGCGGTGCAGTTGCCGTACCAGGCTGTGATACAGCCTGACAGGATGCTTTCGATTGTGCATCTGTAAAAGTTTGTCAAGGTTTTGGGTGCCAAGTCAAATTTCTTCAGACTCCTGATATTACACACTGTCTGTGTGAGTGGACCATTTCAGTTTGCCTGTGATGTGTACGCCGAGGAACTTAACTTTCCACCCTCTCCACTGCTGTCCCGTCGATGTGGATAGGGGGGGTGCTCCCTCTGATGTTTCCTGATGTCCACGATCATCTCCTTTGTTTTGTTGACATTGAGTTAGAGGTTGTTTTCCTAATACCAGAGCCTGGTTTTTAAGGCACTAAACATCACACACACACGTGTGCTCCGTTTGTATGTGTACAGCTGTATTTCACTCCCATTTCCTGCTAGATGTTTGAATATGTGAATATTGAATGTGTGTGGCTTATTTATGGTGGGTGTTTATGCACATCAGTAATTTGCGCTCCAGTCGTCAGGAAACCCGGGGTGTGTGGAAGTATCTGATTACGATTCGGGACAGAGGACCGTGAATAAAATCTTGTCCCCCTGGTGAGGGGGTGGGCGTTTGGTGTTGTACCCCCCCCCCCCCCCCCCCCCGTAGCACTCCCCTGTAAATGTACCCCCATAAACAACAATTTATCACCCCCTCAAGATGTATCACTGTTAAGAGAAGACCAGATACAGTCAGGTCCAAAATGATTGGCACCCTCGATAAAGATGACCAAAAAAGACCTGTATAAAATAATCATACAAATACTGAGCCAAATTGTATGCAACAAAAAAAAAATATATATTTGATTATTTTATACTAATACAATTGCTGAGAGAAAGAGATTTTGTTTAACAAGTAATAAAATACATTCTCTAAAAGGTATGTGTCAAATGCTAGAAGATAGCCATAGACATCCAGTCACTGCGCGCAGAAACATCAAAATGGTATCCACAAGTTCATCTGACTCTGGGGAAGTAGGTAAAGGACCTGTTTGACAAAATCCCCAATTATCTCTTTCAACTTGTTTCTTCAGCTCTTTGTTTTCTTCTGGGCCATGTATGGAGGTTCCACTCTGATTAGGCCCTATGAGAGACTTTAGATGGTACACCAAACCAACCACCAGGATCACAATCTTCTTCTTAACACTGCCAAAAACACATCCAGGTCTAGCAGGGGCTGGGGCTAGAGGACCACTATATAGGAAGCCATATCTTGAATGTGCGTAGTCCTTGTTCGCTTGCTTTAGAGCAGGGATGGGCAACTCCAGTCCTCTGGGACCTGATTGGTGTCACACTTTTGACCCAGCCCCAGCTAACACACCTGATTCCAATAATCAACTAATCATGATCTTCAGTTTAGAATGCAATTAGTTTAATCAGCTGTGCTAGGGATGGAGGGGGAAGGTGTGAGACCACTCTGGCCCCTGAGGCCTGGAGTTGTCCATCCCTGCTTTAGAGTGAATCTGAAGAGACTCTCCACAATGAAAGAAAAGATGAACGTACGTCCGTTTTAACCCCAACAGTCATCAGTTTTTTTTAATTTTTATGTGGGAAGTGACAGGAAGTTGTATGTGGAGTGGTCATAAGCTGCAACTCACATGCATTCGCTTTTTCCTTCTGTTACAAGGACTTTTGGCCTTTGATATAAACAATTTCCCCCTCTGGTCATAGGACTTTTCCCCTTCTGGTCTAAGCACCTTTCAATTTACAAGCGTTTTTTTGGGGGGTCATTTGTACCCCCTTTTTGTCCCCAATTTCGTGATTACGATCTTGTGTCATCGCTACAACTCCCCAACAGGCTCGGTAGGCGAAGGTCGAGTCATGCGAAACACCGTTTAACTGATGAAGTAAGCATACTATGTACAAGTTCACTTCCAGTACCATATTTACAATGTGCAGGGATACTGGATCGATAGAGTTAGATATATGTTGGGGAGAGGTGACTAGCCATCAGGATTCAGTGCATTCGGAAACTATTCAGACCCCTCCACTTTTTCCACATTTTGTAACACTACAGCCTTATTCCAAAATGGATTAAATGTAATTTTTTCCCCCTCATCCAATCTATACCGAATACAATCTATACATAATGACAAAGCAAATACAGGTGCCTAGACATTTTTGCAAAAAAAAATGAAATATCACATTTCGATAAGTACTTTTTTTAAAATAATAGTTTTTTTTTTTTTTTACCTCTTTTTCTCCCCAATTTTGTGATATCCAATTGGTAGTTAGTCTTGTCCCATCGTTGGAACTCCCCTACGGTCTCGGGCGAAGGTCTAGAGCCATGCGTCCTCCGAAACACAACCCTGCCAAGCCACACTTCTTCTTGACACACTGCTCGCTTAACCCGGAAGCCAGCTGCACCAATGTGTCGGAGCAAACACTGTCCAGCTGACGACCGAAGTCAGCTTGCAGGCGCCCGGCCCACCACAAGAAGTTGCTAGAGCGCGATGGGACAAGGAAATCCCGGCCAGCCAAACCCTCCCTTAACCCGGACGACGCTAGGCCAAACGTGCGTCACCTCATGTGACACAGCCTGGGATTGAACCTGGGTCTGTAGTGACGCCTTAAGCACTGCGACCCAGTGCCTTAGACCACTGCGTCACTCGGGAGACCATCAGTACTTTGTTGAAGCGCCCTTGGCAGCAATTACAGCCTTGTCTTCTTGGGTATGACGCTACAAGCTTGGCACACCTGTATTTGGAGAGTTTCTCCCATTATTCTCTCTGCAGATCCTCTCTACCTCTGTTAGGTTGGATGGGGATCGTCGCTGCACAGCTATTTTCATGTCTCTCCAGAGATGTTAGATCGAGTTCAAGTCCAGGCTCAGGCTGGGCCACTCCAGCGTTGTCCTTTTGGAAGTTGAACGGTTGCCCCAGTCTGTGGTCCTGAGCACTCTGGAGCAGGTTTTCATCAAGGATCTCTCTGTACTTTGCTTCGTTCATCTTTCCCTCTCCTGACTAGTGTCCCAGTCCCTGCCGCTGAAAAACATCCCCACAGCATGATGCTGCCACCACCATGCTTCACCGTAGGGATGGAATTGGCCAGGTGCCTGGTGTCCACCAGACATGACGTATGGCATTCAGGCCAAAGTTCAATCTTCATTTCATCAGACCAGAGAAACATGTAAAGAGTCCTTTAAGTGCCTTTTGGCAAACTCCAAGCAGTTTGTCATGTGCCTCTTACTGAGGAGTGGCTTCTGTCTGGGCACTCTACCATAAAGGCCAGATTGGTGGTGTGCTGCAGGGTTGGTTATCTTACTGGAAGGTTCTCCCATCTCCACAGAGGACCTCTAGACCTCTTTCAGACTGACCATCAGGTTCTTGTTCACTTCTGCTGACCAAGGCCCTTCTCCCCCGATTGCTCAGGTTGGCTGCGCGGCAATTTCTAAGAAGTCTTGGTGGTGCCAAACTTCCTCAATTTAAGAATGATGGGGGCCGGTGTGTTTTTGGGGACGTTCAATTCTGCAGAAATGTTTTGGTACCCTTTCCCAGATCTGTGCCTCGACACACTCCTGTCTCAGAGCTCTACGGACAATTCCTTTGACCTCATTGCTTGGTTTTTGCTGTGACATGTCAACTGTCAACTGTGGGACCTTATATAGACAGGTGTGCGCCTTTCCAAATCATGTCCAATCAGTTGAATTTACCACAGATGGACTCCAATCAAGTTGTAGAAACATCTGAAGGATGATCAATGGAAACAGGATGCACCTGAGCTCAATTTCGAGTTTCTTGGCAAAGGGTCTGAATACTTATGTAAAGAAGGTATTTTTTTTTTTTCTCGCTTTGTCAGTATGGGGTATTGTGTGTCGATTGATTAGGAAAATGTTTTATTTAATCCATTTTAGAATAAGGCTTTAACGTAACAAAATGTGGAAAAAGTGAAGTGGTCTCAATACTTTCCGAATGCACTTTACTGTATATGATAAACAGAGTGGCAGCAGTGTACATTGTATGTGAGTGTTTGTGTATAGAGTAGGTATAAATGTATGTGCATATTATGTGTGTGTAAGCAAATAATGTTTGTAGGTGTGTTGGAGTATGTGTTGGTAGTGTGTAGGGCCCTGTGTGCATAGAGACAGTGCCAAAATAAGAGTAAAATACAAACTCAGATAGTCAGTGTAGCCATTTTGTTAGCTATATAGTTAGCTATTTAGCAGTCTAATGGGGATAGAAGCTGTTCAGGAGCCTGTTGGTGTCAGACCCGATGCACCGGTACCGCTTGCCGTGCAGAAGCAGAGGGCACAGTCTATGGCTTGCTTGAGTGGCTTGCTTGAGTGGTTGGAGTCTTTAATGATTTTCCAGGCCTTCCTTTCAAACTGCCTGATATAGATGTCCTGGATGGCAGGTAGCTCGGCCCCAGTGATGTAGTGGGCTGTCCGCACCACCCTCTATTGCCATACTAGGCAGTGATGCAGCCAGTCAACATGCTCTCAATGGTACAGCTGTAGAACGTTTTGAGAATTTGAGGGCCCATGCCAAACCTTTTCAACCTCCTGAGGGGGAAGAGGCGCCCCCCTGTATCCTGTAGTCCACGGTCAGGTCCTTGGTCGTACTTTTCCCTCTGGTCTAATGAAATCCCAATGGCCCAGGGCAATGAAGGGGACATATTTTTGCCTATAACCCCCCACTAGTTTTGCATCTATCTAAGTTCAATATTAAAGCTTTTTGGGCGACCAGACCAAACTGACATAGATGTGTCATTCTTATTGAAAGCAAGTCTAAGAACCGGTAGATCTGTTCTATGTGCGCTATTTCTATGCTTCCCATTCTTAAATTTTGTTTTTGAGTCTTTTACTTCCGGTTTTGTGCACCAGCTTAAAACAGCAGAAAATACAATATTTTGGGCCATTGAAAATATATTTCACAGCGTTTTAGATGGTACAATGATTCTCCACAGTATTACATTGCTTGTTTAGTCACATAAAGTAACATTTTTTATTTATGTCCGTTTCCGTCAAAGCACCCACTGTTATTGTTTATCCAAACACACCACTCGGCCCAAATCAGAATTAATTTCCAGTTTTTAAATATTATTTAGTGAAGACAAAATATATTTGTTCAAATTACTATGCGCCTGGATTCCTTTGCGATGAAGAGATGCTCAGTGTTTGACAGAGCCGTGCTTATTACGCCACCAGTCGCAGCCGGTGCAACAATTAGCGCTGTGGTATGGGGTTTGTCTTATTTGCTTGGTTGGGTTGTGTTGTTAATTCGTCTGTGTGAATGTGATCAGTAGGAATGAGGGGAGAAGAATGCCACTGTTAATTTCTCCCAGTGCTCTGCCTTCGTTTCTGTTTTTACACTTGCGCGCGTGTGTGTGTACGTGCGCTCGCAAGCACACACACACACACACGCCTACTGTACATACCACCAACCGAATCCACACATACCACACACACCCACACAGAGGCTAGAGTCCCAGGTGACAGGTGCACACACACACAGCGTGGCTCTGTGTACTAGTCCTGGGAGAGAGCTGCCTGGTGTTAATCAGTCCAGATGCACAGCTGCTTAAAGAGGAGAAGTGGATAAAAGAGTCGGATCAGTCGATACATAAAACATCAGATTCATCAGGATTACTGCCTCAATCAGCACTTAGTTCAGTTATCACAGGGCGTTGAGGATTCGGTGTAGGTTTGGGTACATGTTTGTAGGTGTACGTGCGTGCGTGCGTGCGTGCGTGCATGCGTATGTATGTGTGCGCGCGAGAGCTTGTTTGTATGTGTGTGTGTACATGTTCGTGTGGGGTGTAGGATTCAAGTAATATGTGGTTTTAGGTAGAGTCCGTGGTTGGTGTATAGATGGACTGTGCTGTGCTCAAGCGGGTGTGCCTGTACAGGGGTACATGGGGCTGGCCCGGGGTTAGGACTTCACTTTCGGCTTTAGGAATCCCTCTCTTTGGATGTTGTGTCATGGTCCCCTGGAGGTTTTGTCTAGTTCACGTTTTTTTGGGGTCTTTTTTCCCCCGGCGACATCCTTCAGGACACTTTTAGGATGTTCTTGGGAAGTTGTGTCATGGTCCTCTGGAGGTTTTTGTCATCTGATGGTCGCAGAAATGTCCACCCCCCCCCCCCCCCCCCCCCCAGAAAAAAGTTCTACCCAGGGCACTCGCACCCTAGTTTCATTACACATCACCCCTTGTTACTGTTGCCAAGCCCATCAAGGTGCTGATTGGTGAACCACTGATCCATTCACAGCTCTTTGCCTGTCGGTAATGTTTGGGACACATGAACATTGCTTTTAACATAGTGTTTTCAACATGCATATTTGACACACTTTGATGTACAGTATATGATTACATGGAGTATGTTTGTTTAATTTATTCATGTATTAACTGTGATTATTATTCAACACGTCCTCACCTGGGATTTGTACCCACAACCTCTTGCTTCACGGCATTCCGATCTTCCTGCTTCGCCTCCATGTCTGTGTCAGTGACCGATTTCAGCCGCATTCCTACACTTTGTACTTCAAAGTAGATTTCAGTTGTGTTGAAAATGCACTCAAGGGAAAGTATTGTATTTATCATAGTGATTCAGGTGTGACATTAAAACAGAATAATATGCCCCGCTAACATTAGACAACGTTACAACAACAAAACGAATTGCTGTAATAAGTCAATTTAATCAATGATGAGAGAATAGTCAGATTAACAGATAGTCAGATTAACAGATAGTCAGAATAACAACTAAAATTGCAGTGCAGATGGCGGTCTTTCGCTAAATGCAGGGAAATATTAAATCAAAATCAAATTGTATTTGTCAAATGCGCCGAATACAACATGAAATGCTTACTTACAAGCCCTTAACCAACAATGCAGTTTTAAGAAAATAGAGTCATGTTATAGATGAAGAATGTGGTAGGGAACTTCTGAGAATACGATATAGACTTTGCGGTGCAGACGAAAAATCTGTATACCCAAAATCCAGAAGTTGTGAGTTCAAATCCCATGTGGGGGTCATATTGAAAAGTCACTACTAAGTGATCATGTCAAATGTAATCATAGTGTCATTGATGAAAGATTTTTTAAACTATTTGAACTAAACACCGTATTGTACCACTTACATTAAAACCCCAATACCATTTCATTACTTCACTTAAAATGGTTTGGGGCACCTGGGACCAGCACATGGCGTCCTGATGACTGGTAAAATGAATATCCTGAGAACGTGTTAAAAAACGTCCTGACGTTGTACTCGTTGACGTCCTGTTAACTTACAGGGAACTAGACAAAGGTCCCCCAGAGAACGTTCCCTTGGGACCATCACGCGATGTCCCGTTGACCATCATGAAACTTCCCCTTGTGGTCATTGAATGTCCCATGGATAACGTCCTATCAGAACCAAATCGGAACCTTTTCGTAACGTTCCTCAATGGACATCATAGTACCTCATTATAACGTTATACTGTGACCAAAACCGGGACCTGTACTGAACGTCCTCTTATGGTCCCGAGGTTAACGTCATGTTCCTAGAACGTTCTCATAATGTCAGTGAGAACATCTTTCCGAAACCCTTAAAGGAACCCAATGGGAATGTCGCCTAATGTCCTTAGGACGTTCCCTGTTTGCTGGGTAGTGATCCTTTGTTTTGGCTTTGTAACACATTTTACGATTTACTCCACTAACAAATTACTCCACTAACAACATTGTATTGCAATTTCTTATTCCACTTTCCTATGTAACTGAACAACTATTGGTATGTTATAACATAAATATGAGTACAATATTATTTCTAGAGTAATTACAGTGTTGATACACAGGTGTAAGAGCAATTTAATGTTGAGTGTTCCTGAGTATTTCATGATATTTATTTTCCTGTTGGGTAAAACAATAGCAGCATGTAAGTGATGAGAAAGAAAAGCAAAGGATGAGGGGAGAGGAGGATGGAGAGGGTAAAGAGGAGTAGGGAATGGGATAGTGGCCTGACAGACCCAGGCCTTTTATCAATTCGGTTTGCTCACCTCCCGCGTCCTCTCCTCCGTCCTCTCTCGCCACCGTTTGAAAAAGTTCTCAGTTAATCGAGGAGAGTCGGCAAGGAGGGTGAACGTGGATGGAAATGCGCTTGCTTGAAATGAGACGGTCCTTCTCCACTCGTGCGTCATTAGTCAAATGACGTTTACAGGGGTGGATCCCATTATGAATGTGCGAAGTGCTCAAAACGAATGAAGTTAGTTGTGCAAGATTTTATAGGTAAAACTAGCATATTGTTTTTAAACGTGTGCATGATTTTCTCCTCCGACGATACAACAGCTGATTCAAAGGGGGGGTGGCATATATCAAAACTCTTCCGCGGTAGGATGCACTTGTGCTTCCTCGCAAAAAGGAGGCTATCGCGGAGGGGGGAACGTCTTCAGTTTGCCTACTAACGAATTGACACACTCCTTGACCACTTACCGACCTCCTGGTCACAGAGGAGAGAGTACGGAGGACGGACTTTTGCCGAAATGAAAACCCCCTATCCACACGGTCATATATCCAATGGGCAGTCCCCCCCTCTCCTATTCCCTCTCTTTTTTTGCAGGTGATTTGATTGCGGTGGATAAAGAGGCTGGAAACAGCTCGGGGGAGAGAGAGAGCGAGCGACTCGGCAGATAAGAGGGGGAGAGAAATGGCACGATAATCTGCAAACAGATTTCCATGCTTATTACACTAATGATTGCATCATATTTGATGTGGCGGGGGAGGAGGGTGGAGGAAGAGGGGGGGGGGGGGGGAGGGGATCCTCTCATCTCCACCGCGCTGCTAAATGATGGAGTAATTTCACTGACCCCTGATCGGGGGCCGGGCCACACGTAATTGCATGTCATTCTGACGGGGGAAATGGCTGCCATGAAACCAAAGTAGTCACCCACCCCACCTCCCTCCTCTCTGCCCCCTTTTTCTATTTGTCTGTCTTCCACTCGCTCTCTCTCCTCTCGCTCCGGCGTGCCGCTAGCTCGAGGACACCGCCGTGAAAAAAAAGCTAACAAAAGAAATATTGCATTAATTTCCAAATGATGATATTACATTTAGCGTGGAGGCATCATATATCAAAACGTGAGAACTACTCTCTTACTGTACGCGCTTCATCTTAATGGTATCGGTGGATGTCAAGGGCATGGAGGAAATTAAATCGGAAAGTGCAGATAGACCAAAGAAGATATTATCTCTTGATGATTGCAGTTTTGATAGGTATTCCAGTGAATTTCATTTTCTCTGGATGGGGAGAAGATGAGTTAGCCCGCACATTTGCTCATTTTTCTTCTACATGATTTATTTGAGTTGAGTATAAAACTTTTCCCCACCTCCTTTATCGGAGGGGATACAGACACACACACACACACACACACACACACACGCTCTCAGGGTGGTAAATTAATGTTGTTGTGTTCCATCTTGGCCCAAGCACTGTGTGTGTGCGTGCGCCTGCGTCCATGTGCGCACACGCACGCAAGATGAGGCCAGCGTGGCGGGGAGGCCGGCATCAGTGGGAATGATTCCAGGGAGATGGAGGGTGTCATTACTCAGGCTTGTTTACATTCTAAATACGTAATGAAATCTTGTTCCTAATAATGAAAGGAATAAAAGTTTTGGAAATTGTAAAAGTGGTGAAGTTTGAGAAATGAGCCGGGGTCTGTGAAATAACATTTGGGGGCAGGAAACGACATTATTATGCAGTGCTCATGCCTGCTAGAGACGTGAAGATGAACAGCTCCCGGCCCATAAAATGCTGTTAGCGCCAGCCTGAAGTATGGCACATGGTAAAAGAGACTCCGGTTCCATATTGCGATTATATATAAAAGTATATCCATATACAACATTATTTTTTATATAAGATGAGAGTCTCGGCGGGGGTGCAGAGGGGTGCGAAGGCTCGACCACTGATAGGCAGGGATTTGTTTTCATATTTATAAAGTATATAAACATATTGCCAAGGAACCTCATCTCTGCCCTGATCTTATAGACCTAAATATTAAAAACAGGAATATTACATTTTCAAGGGGTGCTGTTTTACTTTTTTCTTGTTCTTTTGAGCACAGGGCGGCTGGCCGGGTTTTGGGGGCAACAAATGGAAAAAAAAATTTTTTTAAATGACAACTTTTTTTTAAAATCGAATGAGATGAATAAATTAACAAATAAATAAAAAGCAATCAAGGGGTCATTGTGGTTAGAGGGGATTTGGCATCGGTTCTTTACGAATACAACCATTTGGCCTTTGTCTTTTATAGACTGAGTCATTTTATTATCATTTCGATGGTTCCTGATACCCTCTGGTCTGCTTCCCTAATGGTACCCTGCTCCTTATATAGTGCCCTACTCTCGACTAGAGACATACGGCCCTGGTCAAAAGTAGTGCACTAGGGAATAGGGTGCTATTTGGGATTGAACACTATGGGTGTCCTTCATTTGTGTCCTGTTTTGTTTGTCTCAATTGTCTCTGTTCTTGTTGGCTGTTGAGCAGCAGCATATTTGTCACTCAATCAGAGCTATTCATTGTGTTCATGCTGAGTGTATCAAATGTAATCCTCTTTTTTAGTTGGAGCTAGTTTATAAGTATTGTGAGTATGTTTGACGTTTTGGGAGTATATCTTTTATGTTCTTCTTTTTGTATGTAAATGGGTGTCTTTGTTAATCAACTGTTACATCCTAACTGTAGACTACGTGAATTTGTGGTTATGTGTCAAACATACTCACAATATTTAAATACTTAAAAACCAGGTAAAAATACAAAATTGATACACGCATCAGGAATACAATAATAGGTCTGATTGATTCACAAATAGGCTACTGCACAACAGAAGACAAGAATGAAGAAAATTGAGAGAAACAAAACAGGAGATAAATGCAGGACACCCGAGTGTGTATATTATGTGCATGTATGTTCTAGTGATTGTGTACGCATGGGCTTGTTGTGTGTGTGTGTTGTGGACACATGTAGTCCGATATTAGATTATGACGTGTCATCAGGTGATTTGGAGGTGCAAGTGTGGTTGAGATAAAGTGGTCGTCTTTTCTTTTCTTCTCTTCTCTTCCCCTCCCTCTCTGCTCTCTTCTCGGGCCTGTCGAAGGGAAGGTGGGGTGTGATAGGTTATGACTTCTGCTGACTCCAGTACTCAACTGATCAAGACCAGCCCCCCCCCCCCCCCCCCCGCCCTCTCTCACTCCACTCTTTCCCCTGCCAAGTGGAATGGCTGGAATTGAATATCGTCTAATAGAAAGGACTGACAAAGGGAGACAGAGGAAGTGGTGTGGCAGACTGGACTGGCGGTGGAGGTGTCTATCCGTTACAGGAGGGGGAGGGAGGGGGAGCGAGAGAGAGAGAGTCTAACCTTGATGGCTGAGTGGATAGGGAAGAAAGACAAGACAGTTTGTGGTAACCCAGCTGTTTAGGCTTGCCTGGCTGGTGCAATGGAACCAATGAAATAGTCCCAAAAGTCTAAAAACAGACTGGCCAAAGATAGAGATTAAGATGGTCCTGATGTGGACACTGAGTGATCAAAACATTATGAACATCTGCTCTTTCCATAACATAGACTGACCTGGTGAGTCTAGGTGAAAGCTATAACATAGACTGACCTGGTGAGTTTAGGTGAAAGCTATGATCCCTTATTGATGTCACTTGTTAAATCCACTTTAATAAATGTAGATGAAGGGGAGGAGACAGGTTAAAGAAGGATTTTTAAACCTTGAGACATGGATTGTGTGTGTGCGCCATTGAGGGTGAGAGGGGAAGACGAAAGATTGAAGTGCCTTTTGAACGGGGTGCCAGGTGCACCGTTTTGATTGTGTCAAGAACTCCAACGCTTCAGGGTTTTTCACACTTAACAGTTTCCCGTCTGTATCTAGAATGGTCCACCACCCAAAAGACATTGTCACGAATCCCGCTTCCTGAGTCTGGGTTTGCCTGTGTGTCTGTCCTGGAGTGTGTTTCCGGTGTCCTGGAACGCACCCTGTCTGGTTGCCGGGCGAATTAGCTTGTTGGGAGATTGATGTTCACCCGCATCTGTGTCCCATCAGTAATCTGCACACCTGTCCTGATCATCACCTCTCCCCTTCAAAAGCTCTGACCTGACTTCCATTCCCTGCCGGATCGTTAGCCATGAACAGTATGTTGTGCCATAGTATCAGACTCAAGTTGGATAGTATTTGTTTTGTTGTTTTTGTTTACGTATTGCTTGCCTTGAACTTACCTCCGTTTGTTTTGCCTTCAGTTACTCACCCGGATCATTCACCCCATTCCCGCCTGGTTGACGGAGGATTCCGCTACTCCATTGGATTCACCTATTTCCTCTCCTCAATTCACCACCGCTGCCCGCTACGCCATCTGGATATATCTACCTTTTCACAATTACTTGTAAATAAATACTCACCTTCTTTCTACGCTCCTTGTCCTGGTCTGCTTCTGGTTTCGATTTTGAAAGAACGTGACAGAACGATCCGGCCAGTGATGAACCCAGCGGACCTGGACTCCGTTTGCCATGCAATCACCCAGCAGGAGAAGATGTTGGGACAACACAAGACGGCGCTACACGAGATAGCGGGTTCGATCCGAAACTTATCGGATAGATTAACGAGTATCCAGGATCAGCTCAGGTTGCCGGTGGATCATCTACCACCTGTTTCACCCATATCACCTGCCGATTCGGGAGCGGGTTCCTTCCGTGAGCCCAAGGTTCCGACACCGGATAAGTACGAGGGAGATCTGGGAGGATGCCGTTCATTTCTTTTGCAATGTGGGTTAGTTTTTGATCTGCAGCCCTACTCTTACGCCACAGATAAGGCTAGGATAGCTTTTGTTATTGAGCTGCTGCGTGGTAGAGCTCTGGAATGGGCTTCAGCTGTTTGGGAACGACGGGACACCTGCATGACGTCATACCAGGGTTTCACGGCAGAGATGAGAGCTTTTTGACCATCCAGTCCGAGGTAAGGACGCAGCTAAACGTTTGTTCTCTCTTCGCCAAGGAACTCTCAGTGTGGCAGACTTTGTGATAGAATTCAGGACATTGGCTGTGGAGAGTGGTTGGAATGAGGAATCACTACAAGCGGTTTTTTACCAGGGGTTGTCGGAGCAACTCAAGGACGAGCTGATCTCCTATCCAGAGCCTAGTGACCTAGATAGTTTGGTCACCTTAGCTATTCGGGTAGATAATAGAGTCCGAGAGAGAAGGAGGGAGAAGAAGTGGGGTCCATCTAATCAATCTGAGACTCGGTTATCATTCGGGTCAGGAGATGGACCAGAACGGGTTGATCATTTTCCTTCACACGGGATAAGTGGAGGAGTTCTGCCGCCAGATCCTGAACCTATGCAAGTGGGGCGGCACGGGTTAACTAAGGACGAGCGCCAACGTAGACGTGAGACCAACAGCTGCCTCTACTGTGGTAGTTCGGGACATTACATCTCCGTTTGTCCTCAGCGCCCGTTAAACTGCTCGGCTCGTTAAGTTTGGGAGGTTTGTTAGCGAGCCAGTTTCAACCTCTTAAGAGTCCTGTCAGACCTCGTTTCCCTGCTACCCTCATAAATAAGGATCAGAGTTTAGCGATTAACGCTTTCATCGATTCAGGTGCCGATGACAGCTTCATTGATGCCGACTTAGTGGAACAGCTGGGGCTTTCCAAGGAGCAATTACCGGAAGCCATTGAAGCAACCACTCTGAACGGCAGTGTTCTGGCACGGATCACTATGAGGACTGAACCGGTTAAGATGTTGTTGTCGGGGAATCATTCAGAGGTTATTTCTTTTTTCATTTTGCCTTCCCCCCATGTACCTCTGGTTCTTGGATACCCCTGGCTAAAGGAACACAATCCCTCGTTCGATTGGGTGACTGGAAAGGTAACTAGTTGGAGCATTGAGTGCCATGCTAACTGCCTTAGGACTGCCTGTTCTCATGCTGTCCCCAGTCGGGTCTTTGAGTCTGCTTCTCCTGATTTGTCCCTGGTTCCTGAAACATATCACGAGTTGGGTGAGGTGTTCAGTAAGCAGAAAGCTCAGTCACTTCCTCCCCACCGACCTTATGATTGTACGATTAAGCTGTTCCCTGGAGCTGCCTTTCCCAAGGGACGGTTATACAGTATTTCTCGACCTGAGCGGGAAGCCCTGGAAACCTACATAAAGGAGTCTCTTTCTGCAGGTCTCATTCGTCCCTCGTCATCACCCCTGGGAGCTGGATTTTTTTTTGTGAGTAAGAAGGATGGCTCTCTTCGACCGTGTATTGATTATCGGGGGTTGAATGATATTACGGTCAAGAACAAGTACCCCTTGCCCTTGATGAGCTCCGCTTTCGATTCTTTACAGGGTGCTACTGTGTTTATGAAGCTTGATCTACGCAACGCGTATCATCTGGTTCGGATCAAAGAGGGGGACGAGTGGTTGACTGGATTCAATACACCTATGGGACATTTCGAGTACCTGGTGATGCCGTTTGGACTATCCAACGCTCCAGCAGTGTTCCAATGTTTGGTGAATGACGTGCTGAGGGATATGATCGGTCTGTTTGTGTTCGTTTACCTGGATGACATCCTGATTTTTTCCAAGGAGCTTTCCAGCCACATCCAGCATGTTAAGCAGGTCCTGCAGCGGTTATTGGAGAACCGTCTGTTTGTGAAGGCAGAGAAGTGTGATTTTCACGCCCACACTACATCCTTTCTCGGGTACATCATCTCCAGGGGAGAGATCAAGATGGACCAAGAGAAGGTTCGGGCGGTTCGGGATTGGGTCCAGCCCGGTACGAGATTGCAGCTCCAGAGATTCCTGGGGTTTGCGAACTTCTATCGGAGGTTTATCCGTGATTACAGCCGGGTGGCCGCCCCATTAACTGCCCTGACGTCTTGCACCAGAAGGTTATGTTGGACTCCTGAGGCAGACCGAGCATTTCTGGACTTGAAGAGTCGATTCACCAACGCCCCGATTCTCTCTCAACCTGACACTTCCCGTCAGTTTGTTGTTGAAGTGGACGCGTCTGATGTGGGGGTGGGCGCCATCCTGTCCCAGCGTAGCTCCACTGACGGTAAACTCCATCCCTGCGCTTTCTACTCTTGTCGTCTTTCTCCAGCTGAAAGAAACTACGATGTGGGTAACCGGGAGCTTCTCGCTGTGAAGCTTGCCTTGGAGGAGTGGCGTCACTGGTTGGAGGGAGCGGAGCAACCGCTTGTGGTCTGGACTGACCACAAGAATCTGGCTTACGTGCAATCGGCGAAACGTCTCAACTCCCGTCAGGCCAGGTGGGTTTTGTTTTTTGGACGCTTCAATTTTTCCCTGACGTTCCGACCTGGGTCGAAGAACGGCAAGGCGGACGCCTTGTCCCGGATGTTCTCCAAGACAGAGGAGAGTGGGGCCAAGACTGAGACGATTTTTCCCCAGAACCTTGTCGTGGTAGCCGTTACATGGAGGATTGAGGAGGATGTGATGGCGGCCCTTCGGACGCAGCCCGGCCCTGGTAATGGTCCACCCGGTTGGTTATTCGTGCCTGAGTCGGTCCGTTCTGCTGTTCTTCAGTGGTCCCACGCCAGCAAGATAGCTTGTCACCCATGCGTTGCTCGGACTATGGCGTTACTGCGCAGACGATTTTGGTGGCCTGCCATGGGAGAAGATACCCGGAGGTTTGTTGCCGCATGTCCTGTTTGTGCTCAGAACAAAAGTACCAATCGGCCCAGCTCTGGGCTTCTTCACCCCCTACCTATTCCTCGGCGACCTTGGTCGCATCTGGCCCTGGATTTTGTCACGGGATTGCCCCCTTCTGTTGGGAACACGGTCATTCTGACCATTGTGGACAGATTCAGCAAGTTTGCTCATTTTGTCCCTCTCTCCAAGCTTCCATCGGCTACGGAGACGTCTGAGATCCTGGTTAGGGAGGTTTTCAGGGTCCACGGATTGCCCAGTGACATTGTTTCTGACCGCGGTCCTCAGTTTACCTCTGCTGTCTGGAGATCTTTCTGTTTGGCCATTGGAGCTACAGTCAGTCTCACTTCTGGATTTCATCCACAATCTAATGGTCAGGCGGAGAGAGCCAACCAGAAGATGGAGTCCACGCTGCGTTGTCTTGTCTCCGCTGATCCTACCTCTTGGTCATCTCAATTACCCTGGGTCGAGTTTGCCCATAATACCCTTCCGTCATCTGCCACTGGGATGTCCCCCTTCCAATGCCTGTACGGTTACCAACCTCCTTTGTTTCCTTCTCAGGAAAGGGATCTCTCGGTTCCCTCTGTCCAGACCCACATTCGTCGTTGCCACCGGACCTGGCATCGGGCCAGGAAGGCTCTCCTTAGAGTGTCTGACCGGTATCAGATCCAGGCGAATCGTCGCCGTATTCCTGCCCCAGCTTATACGGTCGGAGATAAGGTTTGGTTGGCTACACGGGATCTTCCTCTACGGACTGAGTCGAGAAAGTTGTCACCAAAGTTCATTGGTCCGTTTGTAGTGGAGAGAATCATAAATCCTGTTGTGGTTCGACTCAAGTTGCCTGCAACTCTTAGAGTACATCCCACCTTTCATGTCTCCTGCCTCAAGCCGGTTCACCTCAGTTCTCTGTTGCCCCCTCCTCCTCGTCCCCCTCCTCCTCGGATGATGGGAGGTGGTCCTGTCTACACGGTGCGCCGCATCATGGACTCCAGACGGCGGGGTCGAGGGTACCAGTATTTAGTGGATTGGGAAGGATATGGTCCAGAGGAGAGGAGTTGGATTCCTCGGCGTCAGATCCTGGATGACGACCTGCTTCGTGACTTCTACCGCCTCCACCCTGGCGCTCCAGGTAGTCCGCCCGGTGGCGTTCGTCGGAGGGGGGGTACTGTCACGAATCCCGCTTCCTGAGTCTGGGTTTGCCTGTGTGTCTGTCCTGGAGTGTGTTTCCGGTGTCCTGGAACGCACCCTGTCTGGTTGCCGGGCGAATTAGCTTGTTGGGAGATTGATGTTCACCCGCACCTGTGTCCCATCAGTAATCTGCACACCTGTCCTGATCATCACCTCTCCCCTTCAAAAGCTCTGACCTGACTTCCATTCCCTGCCGGATCGTTAGCCATGAACAGTATGTTGTGCCATAGTATCAGACTCAAGTTGGATAGTATTTGTTTTGTTGTTTTTGTTTACGTATTGCTTGCCTTGAACTTACCTCCGTTTGTTTTGCCTTCAGTTACTCACCCGGATCATTCACCCCATTCCCGCCTGGTTGACGGAGGATTCCGCTACTCCATTGGATTCACCTATTTCCTCTCCTCAATTCACCACCGCTGCCCGCTACGCCATCTGGATATATCTACCTTTTCACAATTACTTGTAAATAAATACTCACCTTCTTTCTACGCTCCTTGTCCTGGTCTGCTTCTGGGTTCGATTTTGAAAGAACGTGACAGACATCCAGCTAACTTGGCACAACTGTGGGAAGCATTGGAGTCAACATGGGCCAGCATCTCTGTGTAATTCTTTTGACACCTTGTGGAGTCCATGGCATATGGTTTTAATATTTTGAATGCTCATCAAACCATTCAGTGACCACTCATGCCCTGTGGATGGTGACATAGCCATGGTAGCTAAAATAATGGCCTGCCCGGCATTTTTATACATGACCCTAAGCATGATGGGATGCTAATAGCTTAATTAACTCAGGAACCACACCTGTGTGGAAGCACTTGCTTTCATTATACTTCTACTCAAGTGTTTCCGTTATTTAGGCAGTTACCTGTACATACAGTAAAATATAAAAGCGGAAGAATAATAATATTCATATTTTGGATTGTGTCTTTCGAGTAAACTGTGTAAACTGAAGACCTAACAATCTAGTGACCTTAAAGGCTTGAGGTGTTCGCACAAGACTCATGCCAAGACGCATGCCAAGACACATGGGGCGGCAGGTAGCCTAGTGGTTAAGAGCACAGTAACTGAAAGGTCACTGGTTCGAATCCCCAAGCCGACTAAGTGAACAATCTGTTGACGTGCCCTTGACCAAGGCACTTAACCACTCTGGATAAGAGCGTCTGCTAACTGACTAGAATGTAAATGTAAGGTCATGCCTGAGTCCCAAATGGCACCCTATGATCAAAAGTAGTGCACTACATAGGAAGTAGGGTGCCATTTGAGATTCTCCCTGGTAGTTTTTGGCCGTCTGGTCGATTTGCCAGGAGACTGAATAATTGTCTATGGGTGAGAAGAACAGAGAGATACATAGGGGAGGGATAGAAGAAGAGAAATGATTGTTGTTGGTAGAAGAGAAGAGAGAGGGGTGGGAGAGAGAGGGGTGGGATAGAGGTAGAGGAAAGGGATAGAGTGATAGAGCGAGGGGTGGGACTGAAGAAGAGAGAGGGGAGGTAGTGGGAATTTAGGGAGGGATAAAGGACCTTGCACTGTCTGTCTACGGTCAGCCAGATGATCCGGTGAGACCGTGGAGAGAAATCCCCATTGCTGTGACTAAGAGAGGGCCTCACGCCAGACAGGCCTAGAGAGGGCGGGAGAGAGAGAGACACGTTTGGTGAGAGAGGTGCAAACCTGATGACACGTGAGCCTGATGATGAGTGTGTGTGTAATTGGCTTAGGCTGCCGAGCGGATCAGTGTCCTCTGTCTGTGGAGATACTGGACTAGAGGGAGGGAGGCTGGAGGAGCAGCAGAGAGAGAGAGGCCTCTACCAGGTCTACCAGGTCCTCATTTAGGCCCCTACACCTGGACGTACACAGGTGCAAGTACACACACACACACCATCCTCCTCCCTGCCCTCACACCAACACACTATCTATTCGCTTTAGTTGACGTTGTAGACACATTTTTGTTGTTGTTTAACATGCAGTAGCTATCTAAAGTGGTTGTTAGCTGTACCTCGAGCCCTAAAGTAACGAAAACCTGAACTAAGTCAAAATGACGCCTATACATCTAATCCAGGTCTTCACATGACAAACTTTCATCTATTGAACGTGTTTCTATATAGGATTCTATTGATGTGTTTAATGTGGTGATTATCTATCTGTGGGGGGTTTTGTGTGTGTGTGTGTGTGTGTGTGTGTGTGTGTGTGTGTGTGTGTGTGTGTGTGTGTGTGTGTGTGTGTGTGTGTGTGTGTGTGTGTGTGTGTGTGTGTGTGTGTGTGTGTGTGTGTGAGGCAGGTTAGATGTGTGCTCTCTAACAGAGAGGATGTGTGTACCTGTGAGAGGCGGGTCACAGCAGGACTGTTCTCCCGGGCACCTGTCAATCAAACGAGGATCTGATCAGGCCGTCAGATGGCGTCGCCCCATTTGAAACGACAATAACAACAATCAGACAACCATTAAAACGACATGAAAGCCTCTTATTTTCTTTTTCGCTCTCCGTCTCGCTCTCTCTCTCCCCCCTCCTTCTTTTCATCTGCGGGGAGTTGTGAGGAGGAGAAGTGCAACTTTTTTTCTTGGGGGGAGCAATGCACGCACGCACGCACGCACGCACGCACGCACACACACACACACACACACACACACACACACACACACACACACTCGCTCCTGCGGCCCCTCTGAGAAGGAGGGAGAGAGAGGGGGACAAACCAAGCTACTCTACCTCTTTTTTCCTCCCTTTTTTCCTGTGATTTCTTTCTACTGTTTGTTTTATTGCCGTTTGATTGGAGAGAGTCTAATTGAAGGGCAAATCCACTTCAGATGCAGCGGGCATCGCAGGGACCCAGCTGGAAGTTTGGAAGTTTGGGAGGCGAAGCGAGCGCTGCCTCTGGGGAGGACAATTAAAGCTTTTTTTTAATTGTTAATGAATTACGCAGAATGAATCGCTCTCTCTCATCTGTTCTCGCTCATTCTCTCGTTCTCTTACTCTCTCTCGTTCTCATTCGCTCTCGTTCATTGGCTGTCTGTTTGTGTGGAATACAGACACAGAAGAGCCTGTGGTTTGTGCTTTACCCAGGCCAGACAGTGGACACAGTGGAACCAAAAATCATCAAAACTATGAAAAAACACATATGGAGTCATGTAGTAACCAAAAAAGTGTTAACCTGTCTAGGATGAGGGTGCCGCTAGCGGCTCTCCCCCCCCCCCACCCCCACTGAAAAGGCAGAGCCGCGAAATTCAAAAAAAATATTTTTTTTAAATATTTAACTTTCACACATTAAAGTCCAATAAAGCTAATGAAAGACACAGATCTTGTGAATCCAGCCAACATGTCCGATTTTTAAAATGTTTTACAGGGAAGACACAATATGTAAAGATGTAAATCTATTACCTAAAAACACATTAGCATAATCCACCATCTTTTATTTGTCCACCAACACCAGTAGCTATCACCAATTCGGCTAAACTAAGATATTTATAGCCCCTAACCAAGAAAAAAACTCATCAGATGACAGTCTGATAACATATTTATGGTATGGGATAGGTTTTGTTAGAAAAATGTGCATATTTCAAGTAGATGGCATAGGTTACAATTGCACCCACCGTCACAAATGGACTAGAATAACTACATAGAGCAACGTGTTTACCTACTTACTAATCATCAAACATTTCGTAAAAATACACAGCATACACTAATCGAAAGACACAGATCCTGTGAATACAGACAATATTTCAGATTTTCTAAGTGTCTTACAGCGAAAACACAATAAATCGTTATATTAGCATAGCACATGTGCAAACATTACCCCAGCATTAATTCTAGCCAAAGTTAACGATAACGTAAACATCGCCAAAATATATTATTTTTTTCACTAACCTTCTCAGAATTCTTCAGATGACACCCCTGTAACATCACATTACAACATGCATATACAGTTTGTTCGAAAATGTGCATATTTAGCCACCAAAATCATGGTTAGACAATGGGGAAAGTAGCCCAGCTGGTGAGAAAATGTCCGTGCGCCATATTAGACAGTGATCTACTCGTATACATAAATACTCATAAACGTGACTAAAAAATATAGGGTGGACAGCGATTGATAGACAATTTAATTCTTAATACAATCGCGGAATTACATTTTTAAAATTATCCTTACTTTTCAATACAGTTTGCGCCAAGCGAAGCTACGTCAAAAAACATGGCGTCCTAAGCCACTAACATTTTTCGACAGAAACACGATTTATCATAATAAAAATGTCCTACTTTGAGCTGTTCTTCCATCAGTATCTTGGGCAAAGGATCCTTTCTTGGGTCTAATCGTCTTTTGGTGGAAAGCTGTCCTCTTGCCATGTGGAAATGCCAACTGCGTTCAGTATGAACTGGATTCACAGCGTTTCAGAAATAAATGTCCCAAAATCGCACTAAACGGATATAAATTGCTATAAAACGCTTTAAATTAACTACCTTATGATGTTTTTAACTCCTATAACGAGTCTTAACATGACCGGAGAAAGATTACTCCCAACACTAATGCTTGGAACAGGTGCGGGTCGGTGTCCTCCAGGCGCATGACGCAGCTCCAAAAGAGTGACTAGCTACAGGGTTTTTTAATTTATAGTGCCTGTGAACGCGCAATCGACCCCATTCAAATCGTCATCACGTAAAGGCATCCAGGGGAAGACGTAAGCAGTGTCCGTATACTCATAGGAATAACATTGACTTTAAAACTGACTCCAGAACAGTGGCCAAAATTTCTGAAATCTGACTCCATGTCAGGGAAATTGCTGTAGAATGGGTTCTGTTCCACTTAGAGACAACATTTCAACTCCTATAGAAACTATAGACTGTTTTCTATCCAATAATAATAATAATATGCATATTGTACGATCAAGAATTTTGTAGGAAGCCGTTTCAAAAATTACACGATTACCATAAATAGTGACAACAGCGCCCCCAGCCTCAACAGGTTAAACAAATCAAAATATATTTTATATTTGAGATATTTCAAAGTAGCTTTACACACTCTTGGCATTCTCTCAACCAGCTTCACGAGGAAGTTTTCGAGCAGTCTTGAAGCAGTTCCCACATATGCTGAGCACTTGTTGGCTGCTTTTCCTTCACACTGCGGTCCAACTCATCCCAAACCATCTCAATTGGGTTGAGGTCGGGTGATTGTGGAGGCCAGGTCATCTGATGCAGCACTCCATCACTCCTTGGTCAAATAGCCCTTACACAGCCTGGAGGTGTGTTGGGTCATTGTCCTGTTGAAAAACAAATGATAGTCCCACTAAGCTCAAGCCAGATGGGATGGCGTACCGCTGCAGAATGCTGTGATAGCCATGCTGGTTAAGTGTGCTTTGAATTCTAAATAAATCACAGACAGTGTCACCAGCAAAGCACCATCACACCTCCTCCGCCATGCTTCACGGTGGGAACCACACATGCAGAGGTCATCCGTTCACCTACTCTGTGTCTCACAAAGACACGGCGGTTGGAACCAAAAATCTCAAATTTGGATTCATCAGAACAAAGGACAGATTTCCACCGGTCTGATGTCCATTGCTGGTGTTTCTTGGCCCAAGCAGGTCTCTTCTTCTTATTGGTGTCTTTTAGTAGTGTTTTTTTTCTCTCCAGCAATTTGACCATGAAGGCCTGATTGATTCACACAGTCTCCTCTGAACAGTTGATGTTGACATGTCTGTTACTTGAACTCTGTGAAGCATTTATTTGGGCTGCAATTTCTGAGGCTGGTAACTCTAATGAACTTATCCTCTGCAGCGGAGGTAACTCTGGGTCTTCCTGTCCTGTGGCGGTCCTCGTGAGAGCCACTTTCATCATAGCGCTTGATTTGCTTTTGCGACTGCACTTGAAGAAACGTTCAAAGTTCTTGACATGTTCCAGATTGACTGGCCTTCGTGTCTTCAAGAAATGATGGACTGTCGTTTCTCTTTGATTATTTGAGCTGATCCTGTATATCCCTCCGTGTTCAATTAACTGTTACGTTTTGATACAAGGTCATTTTGTTTTAGACAGTCCCTTCACATAAACAATACAAATGTGTACTGTATGAAACTATTGGATTCCGTTGGCTGTGTAGTAGAATGTCGGCTTGATATGTTGGTTTGTGTTTATAGGCATGTCTGGTCGTGTGCGTCGTTTAGGCCTACTTTGTGTCTTGGTCAGTGTAGCTCTCTCATTCTCTCTCTCTCTCTCTCTCTCTCTCTCTCTCTATCTTTTTGTCTGCCTTTCTGTCTCGCTCTCTCTCTCCCTCTCTTTCCCCCTCTGTCTCTCGTTCTCTCTCCCGCTCTCTCTCTCTGTCAGTGTCTCTGTTCTCCTGGCCATCGAGCCACTTTGATTGTAACTCGACTGGAATAATTTGCCGCGCGGTGCCTAGCCAAGGGCTTTCTTGGCACGGGCACCATTTTCATCATTTGACATGTTTATTTAACCGTTGTATAACGCTCGCCATTTGTCACGTTACGAAACAAACAGGGGCCCGGCTTTTCTTCATATCATTTCTCTTTTCTTTTCTCCCCCGTGTGTAAATACACACGGTGTTATATGGCAGAAGCCTGGGGGGCAGTGTAAGCAAATGCAAATGTAATTAGGGGGCTACATTTCATAATAAACTGTAACTAAGATGATTGCAATGCACCACTATTATCCGGGACCACTTAAGCTCTGTGATGTTTCTGCCGACTGTTTGTTATACACCAAGACGGAGTGTTATTGTAATCACTGTTGTACTGGATGGCGAGAGGGGGACTAGACCAGGCTAACGTGATACTTGTTAGTATCGTGGCAAGGAAACAAAACACGAAGCGAATTTAACTTCTTTAGGAAAACAAACATTTTGGTGTCATTCAAAGTCCCATTTATTTCCCAAGCTCTATAGCACACAATATTTTACATACAGTAGGTTTTTAAAGGACCAGAAAGATCTGCTTCGTGTTTTCGTTTTTACCCCCAATTTCTTTTTGCAACACTGGTGTGTGTGTGTGTGTGTGTGTGTGTGTGTGTGTGTGTGTGTGTGTGTGTGTGTGTGTGTGTGTGTGTGTGTGTGTGTGTGTGTGTGTGTGTGTGTGTGTGTGTGTGTGTGAGGTGTGAATCTGGGTATGCGTGTGAGGGCCCTGGGTGTTCTCCTGTCACTCAGTCATCTCTCCCAGTCTGATTGATAATTACAGCTGTCTGACAGTCCCCAGTCCTACTGAGTTTGATCCGCACTGTCACCTCCACCAACGGGAACAAAACCCTGCGCCCCGCCACTCTCAAAGACCCACTCGGCGACGAACCCGTGTTTTTTAAAAGGTGGGGAATACGATGTGTCTTTATACCAAGCGGCGGGGGGAGGTTAGACGAAAAGAAAGACGAGGTTGACGTGTTTGTCATCTAAGACACAGCCGAGTGACACTTTTACATTAAAGGGGGTCATTATATTTTCCCGGCTGCCACGAAAAGTGACGTTTTTACGAAGTGACAAGTTTACAGTTTGATAAATCAAATTTATGCGGGATGAGGCGGGCTGTCAGCGGTGGGGCCCACGCCTCCCTCGCCATCTAAATGATATTCCCAGGCACCACATTCAAATTTCCTACCATTAGCATTTAATTTCTCCTCTAATCCTACAGTGTGTGTGCGTGTGCCTTGCTTCCTAGAGAGCAATCGCAATCTGAGGCGGCGGCCCGGGCTGTATAACGCTTCCACCCCGATGACTATCATTCTTCCTTGACAATTAAGACTCCTCAAATCTAATAGCAGAGATATTGGAATTACACCCGGGCCTTTTGAGGCATGTCAAAACGCTGCTCAGCCCGCCTCCCGATACAGCTGTCAAATCAGTAGGCGCACACTGACACGCACTCACACACACCTATGCATACGTAAGCGCACACACACACCTATGCATACGTAAGCGCACACACGCACCCACATGTGTGCCGCCGTACACATTCACACGCGCGCACACACACACTACAGGACAGAGCTATCATGACTCTTTATCTCTCATCCCACTTAAATGCTCTCTGTTTTCTGTCTCTCGAAAGACTTGTTGCTGGCGCCTTTTATTTCATTTTTTCTTTCATACCCCTGGAGTGCTTCACTTTTCAGAGAGAGAAAAGTTGTTGTTTATTAATTCGTTGGTGCTGCAGATGCTCTGCCCCCTGTGTGCTGATCTGTTGACTCTCGTCTGAAACAAACACACACACACACACACACACACACACACACACACACACACACACACACACACACACACACACACACACACACACACACACACACACACACACACACACACACACACACACACACACACACACACACAGTCAACATCTGCTGACTCTCGTCTGAAACCCACAGATAATGCTCCTCCGTCGAGTTCCAAGGTCCATAGAGGTGTTGTCATTGTACTCCAAATAACTAATAACCACATGACTGAAAAAAGCTATTTATACATAAGGCAAGTTAAATGCTAAATGTTCACACCAGAGAATATTTCAGATATATAAAAAATATAACACAATTTTTCCCCCGTATTAATTGAATATCCTATATTGTCCCGAACTTGAAAAATAATAGTAAGGAAGAAATAAAAATACATAATAAAATGTTAAAGTGTGATTCTGAAGGTTCTTTCTCCCCTCTCTTGCAGACACCTGCAGAACAGGCCAAGGCTCGACTCCAGCTGGTGCTGCAGGTTAGTGGCTGATTCTAGTACAGTCCTTACACAGACAACCTGTCATGTATAGAGTAAACACACTGCTAATGGCTGATCACAGTACAGTAATGACTCCTGTGCAGATAATTGCATTGTAGTCATTTAGTCATCACAGTAGTGAGTACATACATTCATACTTTTTTGTACTGGTCCCCTGTGGGAATCGAACCCACAACCCTGGCGTTGCAAGCGCCATGCTCTACCAACTGAGCCACACGGGACCCCCCCGTACACACACACAAACCCCATACGCATCAGACTAGCCGTCATTTCTCCCACTACTTCAGGCCTGTGTTATTACTGTAGGCGAGCGCCTCTCAAACACGCATTTTTCATCATCTGAGTCATGTATACAGTGCATTAGGAAAGTATTCAGACCCCTTGACTTTTCCCCCCCCCAAAATTTACATTACAGCCTTATTCTAAAATTGATTAAATAAAATGTAATGCAAATTCCTCATCAATCTACACACAATACCCTATAATGACAAAGCAAAACAGGTGATTGGAGTCCACCCGTGGTAAATTCAATTGATTGGACATGATTTGGAAAGGCACACACCTGTCTATATAAGGTCCCTCATTTGACAGTGAATGTCAGAGCAAAAACAAAGCCACGAGGTCCAAGGAATTGTCTGTAGAGCTCCGAGACTGTGTCGAGGCACAGATCTGAGGAAGGCTACCAAAATAATTCTGCAGCATTGAAGGTCCACAAGAACACAGTGGCCTCCACCATTCTTCTTAAATTGTATAAGCTCTTCCTAGAGCTGGTCTTCCTGGCCAAACTCAGTAATTGGGGGAGAAGGGTCTTGGTCAGGGAGGTGACTAAGAACCTGTTGGTCACACTAAAAGAGCTCCAGAGTTCTTCTGTGGAAATGGGAGAACCTCTCAGACGGACAACCATCTCTGCAGGACTCCACCAATCAGGCATTTATGGTAGTGGCCAGACGGAAGCCACTCCTCAGTTAAAGGCACATGACAGCCCGCTTGGAGTTTGCCAAAAGGCACCTATGTCACGACCGTCGTCAGGGTGGAAATGACAGGACCAAGGTGCAGCGTGGTAAGCGTACATTTTCCCTTTATTTTTAAATGTCGCCAACAAAACAATAAACAACAAAAGGAACGTGAAGCTCCGTAAGGCTATACATGCATTAACGAAGACAACTACCCACAACTAAGGCGGAAAAACAGGCTGCCTAAGTATGACTCCTAATCAGAGACAACGATAGACAGCTGTCCCTGATTGAGAACCATACCCGTCCAAAACATAGAAACAGAAAACATAGAAATAAAGAAACTAGAATGCCCACCCTAGTCACACCCTGGCCTAACCAAAATAGATAATAAAAGCCTCTCTATGGCCAGGGCGTGACAGTATCCCCCCCCCCCCCCCCCCCCCCAAAGGTGCGGACTCCGGCCGCAAAAGGGGAGGGGAGGGTCCGGGTGGGCATCTACTTCGGTGGCGGCTCCGGTGCGGAACGCAGACCCCGCTCCACCTCTGGCTCCTTCCACTTTGGTGGTGCCTCTGGACTGGGGACCCTCACTGCAGGACCCGGACTGGGGACCCTCGTTGCAGGCCCCGGACTCGGGGCCCTCGTTGCAAGCCCCGGACTGGGGGCCCTCGCTGCAGGCCCCAGACCGGGGGCCCTCGCTGCAGGCCCCGGATCGGGGGCCCTCGCTGGCGGCCCCGGACCGCGGATCGGTACTGGAGGCTTCGTGCCATGGATCCTCATTGCAGGCTCCGGGCCATGGACCATCACTGGAGGCTTCGTGCCATGGATCATCACTGGAGGCTTCGTGCCATGGATCATCACTGGAGGCTTCGTGCCATGGATCACCACTTGAGGCTTCGTGCCATGGATCATCACTGGAGGCTTCTTGCCATGGATCATCACTGGAGGCTTCGTGCCATGGAGTATCACTGGAGGCTTCGGGCCATGGATCATCACTGGAGGCTTCGTGCCATGGATCATCACTGGAGGCTTCGTGCCATGGATCATCACTGGAGGCTTCGTGCCATGGATCATCACTGGAGGCTTCGTGCCATGGATCACCGCTGGAGGCTTTGTGCCATGGATCATCACTAGAGTGAGGATACGTATAGGTAGCCTGGTGCGTGGAGCTGCCACAGGGCATAACAGGCTGGGGAGACATACAGGAGGCCTGGTTCTGGGAGCAGGCACAGGACTCACCAGGCTTGGGAGACATACTGGAGGCTTGGTTCTTGGAGTAGGCACCGGATACACTGGGCCGTGGAGGCGCACTGGAGGTCTCGAGCGTAGAGCATGCACAACCCGTCCTGGCTGGATGGTTAACTTCGCCCGGCAAAGCCGGGGCGCTGGCACAGGACGCGCTGGGCTGTGCAGACGCACCGGAGACACAGTGCGCAGAGCCGGCGCAGGATATCCTGGGCCGTAGAGACGCACTGGCGGCCAGATGCGCTGAGCCGACACCACCTGTCCTGGCTGGATGCCCACTCTAGCCTGGCCGATGCGGGGAGCTGGAATGTAGATCACCGGGCTGTGAACGCGCACTGGAGACACCGTGCGCTCCACCGCATAACACGGTGCCTGACCAGTACCACGCTCCTTACGGTAAGCATGAGGTGTTGGCTCAGGTCTGAATCCTGACCCTGCCACCCTGCCCCCCCAAAATATCCCGGTCTTTCGTGCCAGTGTAATCACCCTGTGTAATCCTGGGCCCTTTTCCTCGCTGCCTCCGCTTTCCTCGCTGCTTCCACCTGCTTTGGACGGCGATAATCTCCGGCCTTTGCCCAGGGTCCCTTGCCTTCCAAGATCTCCTCCCATGTCCATTCCTCCATAAAACGCTGCTCCTCCCGGCCACGCCGCTTGGTCCGTTTGTGGTGGGTAGTTCTGTCACGATCGTCGTCGGGGTGGAAATGACAGGACCAAGGTGCAGCGTGGTTAGCTTACATTTTCCCTTTATTTTTAAATGTTGCCAACAAATGGCCAGGGCGTGACTCTCTATGGCCAGGGCGTGACAACCTAAAGCACTCTCAGACCATGAGATTTTCTGGTCTGATGAAACCAGGCTAGCATCACGTCTGAAGGAAACCTCAGGACCTCAGACGACCTTAAGCACAGCCAAGACAGCGCAGGAGTGGCTTCAGCCCGGACTTGAACCCGATCAAACATCTCTGGAGAGACCTTAAAATAGCTGTGCAGTGACGCTCCCATCCAAGCTGACAGCGCTTGAGAGGATCTGCAGTGAAGAATAGGAGAAACTCCCCAAAACAGGTGTGCCAAGCTTGTAGCGTCATACCAAAGAAGACTCGAGGCTGTAATCGCTGCCAAAGGTGCTTCAACAAAGTACTGAGTAAAGGGTCTGAATACTTATGTAAATGTGATATTTCATTTTTTTTTGCAAACATTTTTAAAAACCTGTTTTTGCTTTGTCATTAAGGGGTGTTGTGTGTAGATTGATGAGGGGGGGGAAAACATTTTAATCCATTTTAGAATAAGGCTGTAATGTAACAAAACGTGGGAAAAGTCAAGGGGTCTGAATACTTTCCAAATACACTGTACATTACACTGTCTTTTGAGGAGTGTTATTGTGAACCATATGTAAGTGGCAGAAATTGTGCAGAGAGAAATCACTGGGGAGTGTTTAGGGTCAGGCCTGGCTGTCAGACCCTTTGTTTTTTAATTTGAGAAAGAGAGGGAGAGTGTGTGAGAGCGAGAGAGATAGTTTGTGAGTGTAGGTGTGTGCGTGTGTGTTAGAGAGAGTGTGTGTGCGTGCGTGCAATTAGGTGTGTGTGTGTGCGTGTGCGTGTGTGTGTGTGTGTGTGTGTGCAATTAGTAGTTTGTGTGTGCGCTTCACAGGAAACATATAAAAAGGGCATGACAGCCATTCATCATTTCAGAACCACCCACCTCACTCTGCTGCACAGGCCTGTGAAAGACATCCTTAACATCCAATTCCCAGACAGACAGACAGACAGACAGACAGACAGACAGGCAGAGACACACACACACACACACACACACACACACACACACACACACACACACACACACACACACACACACACACACACACACACACACACACACACACACACACACACACACACACACACACACACACACACACACACACACACAAACAAACACACTGAGCTAGCTGTATGCTGCATGGGCCAATACCCAGTGGAACTATTGGAAGTATTTTTGCGACGTGACACTAAAGAGTGAGAGGGCGGATGAGAAAGGGAAAATAGAGAGACGAGGGGAGTAGATACGAGGTAGGGAGTGAGAAGGAGAGGAGGAATAGAGGAGGCAGAAAGAAAGATTGAGAGCGAGTGAGTGGAAGGAAACGAGAGGAAGAGAGAGCGGGAGCAAGGAAACGAGAGAGAGAGGGAGAAAGAGAGGACGAATGCTGGCCAGCCATCCCAGTCTCTCCATGTTTTACTCATTTCCGTTGGATATGAATGGTGCTGCTGTGGCTGTGTTGAGTGTCTGGAGTTGAGTAATTGGTCTTTATATGGCACTGTCACTGCTGCTGATCAGAGGCCTGTGGTTAATATGGACACTGACACGGCAACACAACCAAATGGCACCCTATAGTGCACTACTTTTAACCAATGTTTTTCAGAAATCCTATTTGGAGGATGGTTGGACTTCCTTGTTATTGCATTCTGATTCCAAGAATCTTTTAACCTGGCCTTCTGGGAATTTTAGGAAGTGGCCGGAATTTTAGAACACTAGAACACTGGATTTATTTGTAAGTCACTTAGGGACTTGTCCCCCTGTATAAAGCATAATCAATAGATCATCTCCATGAGTCTAGGACCAGGCTGAATCTTTGCCTGGAAAAGTGTCCGCGAGTGTCTTTTACGGAGGGCCAGGAGTTTTTCCTATTCCTTCGTCAGCAAGGGGAAAACTCTCTCTTCTTGATACTGTTCTGTGAAATGTACTTACTCTACCTGTAGAATCCACAGTATTTACTTTAATGTTATCATCATCATCATCATCCCAGCCCCACAACGTTGTCTGGAGAGTGTGTGTAGATCATAGGCTGACAGTGAGCGTCACTCCTGAGTATCCGTGGATACCAGGGCTCCTATCGTCTCCCTGGCCTCGCCTGCATGGCCGCGTGCTAATAATGATGCCTGTGCGTGTGCGTGCGTGAGTGTGTGTGTGTGTGTGCTTGTGTGTATATTATTATAGACCCCCCCCCCCCCCTCCCACGTGATACTAATGTTCTCATAATGCCAGCGGGCCGTCATAAAAGAGCTCCGGGTTTAAGTGCAGTTCACCTCTGGGCTGCACAACGGATAACAGACAGCCAGATGCGCACACACCCAGCGTGTTTAATGCACCCACCGTGTCTCTGGCTTTCCTCTTCTCTCCACAGAACCAGATCCGTAATAAGCCTTTTATGGCCCAATAGAAAGGAGCCCGGCCGCCGCACTCTTTTAGTCGACGTTCTAATGTGGATGTCATTCCTCCGACGCCTCGGCAGATTTGGCAGGATCTTGGATCTCTCTCTGTTTCTTCTCTTTCATTTACTCTCTCTTTCGCTCTCTCTCTCTCTCTCTCTCTCTCTTTCTCTCGCTCTCTCTCTCTCTCTCCCTCTTTCTCTCGCTCTCTCCCTCTCTCTCTCTCTGTCCTTCTCTCCATCTGTCTGGCGCTGATCCTGTGAGCTGGGCCATGCTTGACTTTGGGCTGTGAATCCCTCCATTCCTTCCCAGGCCTTCTCACCCCGAATGAATCCCTCTAAATACCAAGGCAGTGGCTGCTCCTCAAACGGCACCCCATTCTCCTACATAGTGCACTAGTTTTGACCAAAAAGGCACCCTGTTTCCTTCATGAACCCTGGTCAAAAGTAGAGCACTAGGGAATAGGGTGCCATTTGGGATACTACTAGTGTCTCTTGAGGTAGGGCCAGTTCTGACACCTGCACTGCTGATCCACTGGACATTCCCCTCCCCTTTAGATCCGAAAGGGAAGACGCACAGCTGGGCAAGTGTGTGTGTGTGTGTGTGTGTGTGTGTGTGTGTGTGTGTGTGTGTGTGTGTGTGTGTGTGTGTGTGTTGTGTGTTGTGTGTTGTGTGTGTGTGCAGGCAGGTAGCCTAGCTGTTAAGAGTGTTGGGCCAGTAACCGAGAGGTCGCCGGGTCCAATCCCCGACCTGACTAGATGAAAAATCTGTCGACGTGCCCTTGAGCAAGGCACTTAACCCTAATTGCTCCTGTAAGTGGCTCTGGATAAGAGCTTCTGCAAAATGACTAAAATGTAAATGTGTGTGGGGAGGTAGTTTGTGGGGTGCATGTGGGCGCATGCACATGTGTGTTTGTGCATGTGTGGGATAGCACATACACATGTGTCTTTGAGATGTGGAGTTGGACTAGCCATTCAGGTTCTATCCATACTTCTTATCCCGTCTCCAGGCCTGCTGGGTCCCAGTATTGAGGATGTGCAGTGGTGTATTAGCTGTGATTGTTCACCCGCACTTCAAAGGATTGAAACATCTATTAGACTCTGGTTCATGACTTGGAGGGATTGCAATAAGTTGGGCTACGTCCTTCTGTCACCCTATTCCCTATATATACATAGAGAATAGGGGGCTATATAAACTCAGCAAAAACAGAAACGTCCCTAATTCGTAAAAAATACAAATAACTTTGCAGATTGTAAAGGGTTTAAACACTGTTTCCCATGCTTGTTCAATGACCCATTAACAATTAATGAACATGCACCTGTGGAACGGTCGTTAAGACACCAACAGCTTACAGACGGTAGACAATTAAGGTCACAGTTATGAAAACTTAGGACACTAAAGATGCCTTTCTACTGACTCTGAAAAACACCAAAAGAAAGATGCCCAGGGTCCCTGCTCATCTGCGTGAACGTGCCTTACAGGCTGACTACAGCAAAATAAAATTTGAAATAAATTTAGAAATCTATATTGCAAAATAAATTTAGATATCTATATTATTCAATTATTGCACCCACACTGCTCGCGCGCACCAACAAGCGTCTGCCTTGCCAAGAGCTAAAATAGAAGTCAGTTCTATTTCTGACGCAGATCGCGCTGCAAATCCTGCCTCTCCCATCTCCTCATTGGTTTATAGAAGCAGGTACCCACGTGCCATCTCCTCATTGGTTATACCAACGTGGGCGACTGAAGACGTACGAGGTCAGTGGCGGTAATGCAACTAATTGATGAAAGTTGCCAATCGCAATATAAAAAAAAGCCTGGAAGGATGAGAGATGACGGTTGACCGTCTTATGTGTGGATAAATTGGTGGAGTAGAGGACCTTGTGCATTTCAGGTAAAATAACAACTCAATGTTTATATTCCAGTACAAATTAGCTAGCAAAAGCAAGCTAGCTAAATAGGACAAATTAGCTAGCAAGTGCAAGCTAGCTTGCTAAATTGCCATAAATGTTTAATGTTTTTCGACCTGTGCCCAAATTAATATAATTGGTTCAGAGTTTGTTTTGATATTTTAACCTGCGTGTCGTGATCGTGTTTGGTGTGGGGGGACAAAATACATTTATGCACGATGGCGCACGTGCGCAGCCGGTTTGTGTTCTGTGTTAGTCATGCTGCAAGGAGGCATGAGGACTGCAGATGTGGCCAGGGCAATAAATTGCAATGTCCAAACTCTGAGACGCCTAAGACAGCGCTACATGGAGACAGGACGGTCAGCTGATCGTCCTTGCAGTGGCAAACCACATGTAACAACACCCGCACAGGATCGGTACATCCGAACATCACACCTGCGGGACAGGTACAGAATGGCAACAAAAACTGCCCGAGTTACACTAGGAACGCACAATCCCTCCATCAGTGCTCAGACTGTCCGCAATAGGCTGAGAGAGGCTGGACGGAGGGCTTGTAAACCTGTTGTAAGGCAGGTCCTCACCAGACATCACCGGCAACAACGTCGCCAATGGGCACAAACCCACCATCGCTGGACCAGACAGGATTGGCAAAAAGTGCTCTTCCCTGACGAGTCGCGGTTTTGTCTCACCAGGGGTGATGGTCGGATTCGCGTTTATCATCGAAGAAATGAGCGTTACACCGAGGCATGTACTCTGGAGCGGGATCGATTTGGAGGTGGAGGGTCCGTCATGGCCTGGGGCAGTGTGTCACAGCATCATCGGACTGAGCTTGTTGACATTGCAGGCAATCTCAATGCTGTGCGTTACAGGGAAGACATCCTCCTCCCTCATGTGGCACCCTTCCTGCAGGCTCATCCTGACATGACCCTCCAGCATGACAATGCCACCAGCCATACGGCTCGTTCTGTGTGTGATTTCCTGCAAGACAGGAATGTCAGTGTTCTGCCATGGCCAGCGAAGAGCCCGGATCTCAATTCCATTGAGCACGTCTGGGACCATTGTAGGGTGAGGGCTAGGGCCATTCCCCCCAGAAATGTCCGGAAACTTGCAGGTGCCTTGGTGGAAGAGAGGGGTAACATCTCACAGCAAGAACTGGCAAATCTGGTGCAGTCCATGAGGAGGAGATTCACTGCAGTACTTAATGCAGCTGGTGCAGTACTTAATGCCACACCAGATACTGACTGTTAGTTTTGATTATGACCCCGCCCCCCTTTGTTCAGGGACACATTATTACATTTCTGTTAGTCACATGTCTGTGGATCTTGTTCAGTTTATGTCTCAGTTGTTGAATCTTGTTAGGTTCATACAAATATTTACACATGTTAAGTTTTCTGAAATAAATGCAGTTGACAGTGAGAGGATGTTTCTTTTTTTTGCTGAGTTTACATAGAGAATAGGGGGCTGTATACGTAGAGAATAGGGAGTTATATACATAGAGAATAGGGGGCTAAATACATAGAGAATAAGGGGCTGTATACGTAGAGAATAGGGGGCTAAATACATAGAGAATAGGGGGCTGTATACGTAGAGAATAGTGGGCTATATACATAGAGAATAGGGGGCTAAATACATAGAGAATAAGGGGTTGTATACGTAGAGAATAGGGGGCTAAATACATAGAGAATAAGGGGTTGTATACGTAGAGAATAGGGGGCTAAATACATAGAGAATAAGGGGTGTATATACGTAGAGAATAGGGAGTTATATACGTAGAGAATAGTGGGCTATATACATAGAGAATAAGGGGTTGTATACATAGAGAATAGGGGGCTAAATACATAGAGAATAAGGGGTTGTATATGTAGAGAATAGTGGGCTATATACATAGAGAATAAGGGGTTGTATACATAGAGAATAGGGGGCTAAATACATAGAGAATAGGGGGCTGTATACGTAGAGAATAGTGGGCTATATACATAGAGAATAAGGGGTTGTATACGTAGAGAATAGGGGGCTATATACATAGAGAATAAGGGGTTGTATACGTAGAGAATAGGGGGCTAAATACATAGAGAATAGGGGGCTGTATACATAGAGAATAGGGGGCTGTATACATAGAGAATAGGAAGTTATATACATAGAGAATAGTGGGCTATATACATAGAGAATAGTGGGCTATATACATAGAGAATAGGGGGATGTATACGTAGAGAATAGGGGGCTGTATACATAGAGAATAGGGGTGTATATACATAGAGAATAGGGGGCTATATACGTAGAGAATAGTGGGCTATATACATAGAGAATAAGGGGCTGTATACGTAGAGAATAGGGGGCTAAATACATAGAGAATAGGGGGCTGTATATATAGAGAATAGGGGTGTATATACATAGAGAATAGGGGGCTGTATACATAGAGAATAAGGGGCTGTATACATAGAGAATAGGGGGCTGTATACATAGAGAATAGGGGTGTATATACATATAGAATAGGGGGCTATATACATAGAGAATAAGGGGCTGTATACGTAGAGAATAGGGGGCTAAATACATAGAGAATAGGGGGCTGTATACATAGAGAATAGGGAGTTATATACATAGAGAATAGTGGGCTGTATACATAGAGAATAGGGGGATGTATACGTAGAGAATAGGGGGCTAAATACATAGAGAATAGGGGGCTAAATACATAGAGAATAGGGGGCTGTATACGTAGAGAATAGTGGGCTATATACATAGAGAATAGGGGGCTAAATACATAGAGAATAAGGGGCTGTATACGTAGAGAATAGGGGGCTAAATACATAGAGAATAGGGGGCTGTATACATAGAGAATAGTGGGCTATATACATAGAGAATACGGGGTTGTATACGTAGAGAATAGGGGGCTATATACATAGAGAATAAGGGGTTGTATACGTAGATAATAGGGGGCTAAATACATAGAGAATAGGGGGCTGTATACATAGAGAATAGGAAGTTATATATATAGAGAATAGTGGGCTATATACATAGAGAATAGGGGGATGTATACGTAGAGAATAGGGGGCTGTATACATAGAGAATAGGGGTGTATATACATAGAGAATATGGGGCTATATACGTAGAGAATAGTGGGCTATATACATAGAGAATAGGGGGATGTATACATAGAGAATAGGAAGTTATATACATAGAGAATAGTGGGCTATATACATAGAGAATAGGGGGCTGTATACATAGAGAATAGGGGTGTATATACATAGAGAATAGGGGGCTAAATACATAGAGAATAAAAGGGGCTGTATACGTAGAGAATAGGGGGCTAAATACATAGAGAATAGGGGGCTGTATACGTAGAGAATAGTGGGCTATATACATAGAGAATAGGGGGCTAAATACATAGAGAATAAGGGGTTGTATACGTAGAGAATAGGGGGCTAAATACATAGAGAATAAGGGGTTGTATACGTAGAGAATAGGGGGCTAAATACATAGAGAATAAGGGGTGTATATACGTAGAGAATAGGGAGTTATATACGTAGAGAATAGTGGGCTATATACATAGAGAATAAGGGGTTGTATACATAGAGAATAGGGGGCTAAATACATAGAGAATAAGGGGTTGTATATGTAGAGAATAGTGGGCTATATACATAGAGAATAAGGGGTTGTATACATAGAAAATAGGGGGCTAAATACATAGAGAATAGGGGGCTGTATACGTAGAGAATAGTGGGCTATATACATAGAGAATAAGGGGTTGTATACGTAGAGAATAGGGGGCTATATACATAGAGAATAAGGGGTTGTATACGTAGAGAATAGGGGGCTAAATACATAGAGAATAGGGGGCTGTATACATAGAGAATAGGGGGCTGTATACATAGAGAATAGGAAGTTATATACATAGAGAATAGTGGGCTATATACATAGAGAATAGTGGGCTATATACATAGAGAATAGGGGGATGTATACGTAGAGAATAGGGGGCTGTATACATAGAGAATAGGGGTGTATATACATAGAGAATAGGGGGCTATATACGTAGAGAATAGTGGGCTATATACATAGAGAATAGGGGGATGTATACATAGAGAATAGGGGGATGTATACGTAGAGAATAGGGGGCTGTATACATAGAGAATAGGAGTGTATATACATAGAGAATAGGGGTGTATATACGTAGAGAATAGGGGTGTCTATACGTAGAGAATAGGGGGCTATATACGTAGAGAATAGTGGGCTATATACATAGAGAATAGGGGGATGTATACATAGAGAATAAGGGGCTGTATACATAGAGAATAGGGGGCTGTATACATAGAGAATAGGGGTGTATATACATAGAGAATAGGGGTGTATATACATAGAGAATATGGGGCTGTATACATAGAGAATAAGGGGCTGTATACATAGAGAATAAGGGGCTGTATACATAGAGAATAGGGGTGTATATACATAGAGAATAGGGGGCTATATACATAGAGAATAAGGGGCTGTATACGTAGAGAATAGGGGGCTAAATACATAGAGAATAGGGGGCTGTATACATAGAGAATAGTGGGCTATATACATAGAGAATAAGGGGTTGTATACGTAGAGAATAGGGGGCTATATACATAGAGAATAAGGGGTTGTATACGTAGAGAATAGGGGGCTAAATACATAGAGAATAGGGGGCTGTATACATAGAGAATAGGGGTGTATATACATAGAGAATAGGGGTGTATATACATAGAGAATAGGGGGCTGTATACATAGAGAATAAGGGGCTGTATACATAGAGAATAGGGGGCTGTATACATAGAGAATAGGGGTGTATATACATAGAGAATAGGGGGGTAAATACATAGAGAATAAGGGGCTGTATACGTAGAGAATAGGGGGCTAAATACATAGAGAATAGGGGGCTGTATATATAGAGAATAGGGGTGTATATACATAGAGAATAGGGGGCTGTATACATAGAGAATAAGGGGCTGTATACATAGAGAATAGGGGGCTGTATACATAGAGAATAGGGGTGTATATACATAGAGAATAGGGGGCTATATACATAGAGAATAAGGGGCTGTATACGTAGAGAATAGGGGGCTAAATACATAGAGAATAGGTGGCTGTATACATAGAGAATAGGGAGTTATATACATAGAGAATAGTGGGCTGTATACATAGAGAATAGGGGGATGTATACGTAGAGAATAGGGGGCTAAACACATAGAGAATAGGGGGCTAAATACATAGAGAATAGGGGGCTGTATACGTAGAGAATAGTGGGCTATATACATAGAGAATAGGGGGCTAAATACATAGAGAATAAGGGGCTGTATACGTAGAGAATAGGGGGCTAAATACATAGAGAATAGGGGGCTGTATACATAGAGAATAGTGGGCTATATACATAGAGAATACGGGGTTGTATACGTAGAGAATAGGGGGCTATATACATAGAGAATAAGGGGTTGTATACGTAGAGAATAGGGGGCTAAATACATAGAGAATAGGGGGCTGTATACATAGAGAATAGGAAGTTATATACATAGAGAATAGTGGGCTATATACATAGAGAATAGTGGGCTATATACATAGAGAATAGGGGGATGTATACGTAGAGAATAGGGGGCTGTATACATAGAGAATAGGGGTGTATATACATAGATAATATGGGGCTATATACGTAGAGAATAGTGGGCTATATACATAGAGAATAGGGGGATGTATCATAGAGAATAGGAAGTTATATACATAGAGAATAGTGGGCTATATACATAGAGAATAGTGGGCTATATACGTAGAGAATAGGGGGATGTATACGTAGAGAATAGGGGTGTATATACATAGAGAATAGGGGTGTATATACGTAGAGAATAGGGGTGTATATACGTAGAGAATAGGGGGCTATATACGTAGAGAATAGTGGGCTATATACATAGAGAATAGGGGGATGTATACATAGAGAATAAGGGGCTGTATACATAGAGAATAGGGGGCTGTATACATAGAGAATAGGGTTGTATATACATAGAGAATAGGGGTGTATATACATAGAGAATAGGGGGCTGTATACATAGAGAATAAGGGGCTGTGTACATAGAGAATAGGGGGCTGTATACATAGAGAATAGGGGTGTATATACATAGAGAATAGGGCGCTATATACATAGAGAATAAGGGGCTGTATACGTAGAGAATAGGGGGCTAAATACATAGAGAATAGGGGGCTGTATACATAGAGAATAGGGGTGTATATACATAGAGAATAGGGGGCTGTATACATAGAGAATAAGGGGCTGTATACATAGAGAATAGGGGGCTGTATACATAGAGAATAGGGGTGTATATACATAGAGAATAGGGGGCTATATACATAGAGAATAAGGGGCTGTATACGTAGAGAATATGGGGCTAAATACATAGAGAATAGGGGGCTGTATACATAGAGAATGGGGAGTTATATACATAGAGAATAGTGGGCGGTATACATAGAGAATAGGGGGATGTATACGTAGAGAATAGGGGCTTAAATACATAGAGAATAGGGGGCTAAATACATAGAGAATAGGGGGCTGTATACGTAGAGAATAGTGGGCTATATACGTAGAGAATAGGGGGCTGTATACATAGTGAATAAGGGGTTGTATACGTAGAGAATAGGGGGCTAAATACATAGAGAATAAGGGGTTGTATACGTAGAGAATTGGGGGCTGAATACATAGAGAATAAGGGGCGTATATACGTAGAGAATAGGGAGTTATATACGTAGAGAATAGTGGGCTATATACATAGAGAATAAGTGGTTGTATACATAGAGAATAGGGGGCTAAAAACATAGATAATAAGGGGCTATATACATAGAGAATAAGGGGTTGTATACATAGAGAATAGGGGGCTAAATACATAGAGAATAGGGGGCTGTATACGTAGAGAATAGTGGGCTATATACATAGAGAATAAGGGGTTGTATACGTAGAGAATAGGGGGCTATATACATAGAGAATAAGGGGTTGTATACGTAGAGAATAGGGGGCTAAATACATAGATAATAGGGGGCTGTATACATAGAGAATAGGGGGCTGTATACATAGAGAATAGGAAGTTATATACATAGAGAATAGTGGGCTATATACATAGAGAATAGTGGGCTATATACATAGAGAATAGGGGGATGTATACGTAGAGAATAGGGGGATGTATACGTAGAGAATAGGGGGCTGTATACATAGAGAATAGGGGTGTATATACATAGAGAATAGGGGGCTATATACGTAGAGAATAGTGGGCTATATACATAGAGAATAGGGGGATGTATACGTAGAGAATAGAGGGATGTATACATAGAGAATAGGGGGCTGTATACATAGAGAATAGGGGTGTATATACATAGAGAATAGGGGTGTATATACATAGAGAATAGGGGTGTATATACGTAGAGAATAGGGGTGTATATACGTAGAGAATAGGGGGCTATATACGTAGAGAATAGTGGGCTGTATACATAGAGAATAGGGGGATGTATACATAGAGAATAAGGGGCTGTATACATCGAGAATAGGGGGCTGTATACATAGAGAATAGGGGTGTATATACATAGAGAATAGGGGTGTATATACATAGAGAATAAGGGGCTGTATACATAGAGAATAAGGGGCTGTATACATAGAGAATAAGGGGCTGTATACATAGAGAATAGGGGGCTGTATACATAGAGAATATGGGTGTATATATATAGAGAATAGGGGGCTATATACATAGAGAATAAGGGGCTGTATACGTAGAGAATAGGGGGCTAAATACATAGAGAATAGTGGGCTAAATACATAGAGAATAGGGGTGTATATACATAGAGAATATGGGTGTATATACGTAGAGAATAGGGGGCTGTATACATAGAGAATAGGGAGTTATATACATAGAGAATAGTGGGCTGTATACATAGAGAATAGGGAGTTATATACACAGAGAATAGTGGGCTATATACATAGAGAATAGGGGGATGTATACGTAGAGAATAGGGGGCTGTATACATAGAGAATAGGGGGTTGTATACATAGAGAAAAGGGGTGTGTATACATAGAGAATAGGGGTGTATAGACATAGAGAATAGGGGTGTATATACATAGAGAATAGGGAGTTATATACGTAGAGAATAGTGGGCTGTATACATAGAGAATAGGGAGTTATATACATAGAGAATAGTGGGCTATATACATAGAGATTAGGGGGATGTATACGTAGAGAATAGGGGGCTGTATACATAGAGAATAGGGGGCTGTATACATAGAGAATAGGGGTGTATATACATAGAGATTAGGGAGTTATATACGTAGAGAATAGGGGGCTATATACATAGAGAATAAGGGTGTATATACATAGAGAATAGGGAGTTATATACGTAGAGAATAGTGGGCTGTATACATAGAGAATAGGGGTGTATATACGTAGAGAATAGGGAGTTATATACGTAGAGAATAGTGGGCTATATACATAGAGAATAGGGGGATGTATACGTAGAGAATAGGGGTGTATATACATAGAGAATAGGGAGTTATATACGTAGAGAATAGTGGGCTGTATACATAGAGAATAGGGATGTATATACGTAGAGAATAGGGAGTTATATACGTAGAGAATAGTGGGCTATATACATAGAGAATAGGGGGATGTATACGTAGAGAATAGGGGTGTATATACGTAGAGAATAGGGAGTTATATACGTAGAGAATAGTGGGCTATATACATAGAGAATAGGGGGCTGTATACATAGAGAATAGGGGTGTATATACGTAGAGAATAGGGGGATGTATACATAGAGAATAGGGGGATGTATATGTAGAGAATAGGGGGATGTATACGTAGAGAATAGGGGGCTGTATACATAGAGAATAGGGGGTTGTATACATAGAGAATAGGCGTGTATATACGTAGAGAATAGGGGGCTATATACATAGAGAATAAGGGGCTGTATACGTAGAGATTAGGGGGCTAAATACATAGAGAATAGGGGGCTGTATACATAGAGAATAGGGGGTTGTATACATAGAGAATAGGGGTGTATATACGTAGAGAATAGGGGGCTTACATACACTTAGGTTGGGGTCATTAAAATGTGTATTTTAATGGCAGTTGGTTAGGAGATCTAATTTGTGCATGACACAAGTACTTTTTCCAACAATTGTTTACGGACAGATTATTTCGCTTCGAGTTATCTAATTAATTATCAGAAGTTAACTTGACTGTGCCCTTAAACAGCTTGGAAAATTCCTGAAAATTATGTCATGGCTTAAGAAGCTTCTGATAGGCTAATTGACATCATTTGAGTCAATTGGAGGTGTATCTGTGGATGTATTTCAAGGCCTACCTTCAAACTCAGTGCCTCTTTGCTTGACATCATAGGAAAATCAAAAGAAATCAGCCAAGACCTAAAATTGTACACCTCCACAAGTCATCCTTGGGAGCAATTTCCAAACACCTGAAGGTGCCACGTTCATCTGTACAAACAATAGTACACAAGTATAAACCCCGTGGGACCACACAGCCCTCATACCGCTCAGGAAGGAGACACGTTCTGTCTCCTAGAGATGAACGTACTTTGGTGCGAAAAGTGCAAATCAATCCCAGAACAGCAAAGGACCTTGTGAAGATGCTGGAGGAAACAGGTACAAAAGTATCTATATCCACAGTAAAACAAGTCCTATATCGACATAACCTGAAAGGCCACTCAGCAAGGAAGAAGCCACTGCTCCAAAACCGCCATAAAAAAGCCAGACTACGGTTTGCAACTGCCCATGGGGACAAATATCGTACTTTTTGGAGAAATGTCCTCTGGTCTGATGAAACAAAAATAGAACTGTTTGTCTATAATGACCATTGTTATGTTTGGAGGAAAAAGGGGGAGGTTTGCAAGCCGAAGAACACCATCCCAACCATGAAGCACAGGGGTGGCAGCATCATGTTGTGGGGGTACTTTGCTGCAGGAGGGACTGTTGCACTTCACAAAATTGATGTGATCATGAGGAAGGAACATTATGTGGATATATTGAAGCAACATCTCAAGACATCAGTCAGGAAGTTAAAGCTTGGTCGCAAATGGGTCTTCCAAATGGACAATGACCCCAAGCATACTGGCAAAATGGCTTAAGGACAACAAAGTCAAGGTATTGGAGTGGCCATCACAAAGCCCTGACCTCAATCCAATAGAAAATTTGTGGGCAGAACTTTTAAAGCGATTGCGAGCAAGGAGGCCTACAAACCTGACTCGGTTACAACAGCTCTGTCAGGAGGAATGGGCCAAAACTCACCCAACTTATTGTGGGAAGCTTGTGGAAGGCATCCTGAAACGTTTGAGCCAAGTTAAACAATTTAAAGGCAATGCTACCAAATACTAATTGAGTGTATGTAAACTTCTGACCCACTGGGAATGTGATGAAAGAAATAAAAGCTGTAATAAATCATTCTCTCTACTATTATTCTGACATTTCACATTCTTAAAATAAAGTGGTGATCCTAACTGACCTACGACAGGGAATTTTTACTAGGATTAAATGTCAGGAATTGTGAAAAACTGAGTTTAAATGTATTTGGCTAAGGTGTATGTGAACTTCCGACTTCAACTGTAGCTGTTTAGGTGTGGTCTGGTAAATTTGGGGTAATGTACACATACACAAACGCTCTCACACACACAACAGAACACACACACACACACACTAAACATTGACTGTTCTAGATTCCCTCTGCACTTCAGGCCCTGACTGATCACCAGAAGCTTGTCCTTGTAATTCTAATGTCACTGTAATGAGCATGGCCTGTCCTTACCCATTCCTCTAGCTCACTGTTTGCAGTCTGTCTGTCTCTCTGTCTGTCTCTCTGTCTGTCTGTCTGTCTGTCTGTCTGTCTGTCTGTCTGTCTGTCTGTCTGTCTGTCTGTGTGCCGAGCCATTCACGTGTGTTTGTGCTTGCATGTGTTTGTCCATGTGTGTGTGTGTGTGTTTATCCATGAATTTGTCAGTAAATTAGGAGCATCTGTTGTCTCTACTCCATTCACCCTTTTAGCCACTGAGTGGATTCTCTAATTGATATGGAACCACATGCAGGATGATAACAGAGTCCAGAAACAAACCATCTCCCGTTCTCTCACTCTTCTGTATGCCATCTCTCTCTCTGTCTTTCTCTCAACTTGTTTCTCTCGCTCTCTGTTTCCTCCCATCTCTCTCTCTCTCTCTCCCTCCTCTCTTCCCCCCCCCCCCTCCATCTCTTGCTCTCTGTCTTTGTTCCAGTGTGTGTGTTAGAGCAGATGTTGGAGGTTTGTGAATGTTAATGTCCTGACGTCTTCGCCTGCCCGCCGTCGCTTAAGCCCCTGCTCTCTCCTCCTTTCCTCCTCTCCTCTCTGAGCGCCCGCCAGTCTTTCTCGCTCTCTCCCTCCTACCTCCCCAGAGATCCTTAAAGCCACCCGCTCACCGTCACCCCTCCCTCCCCCTCCTCCTCCCATCCTCCCCTCTGCGCCTCTCTTTGTCACTCGATGGACTCCAGGACTCTCTCTAGTCAGTAGAAAGCAGATCATCCCCTGGCTAAAGCCTCTCAGGCCTTTGTTGAGCGGGAGCTCTGTGGGCTCTGCGGGCCTGTAATGAGCGCTCTCGGCTGGGCCGCTGGCCCGCTTAAGGCTCACTGGGGCCTGGGGGGTGGTAAGGAGAGGAGGGGGTAGTACGGGGGGCAACACTGGCCCCCTATGAAAGAGCTGGAAAGATATGTTTATGGGTCACTTCCTGCCTGGCCTGAGCGTTGAGCCGGTGGGGGGGGGGGGGGGGGGGGTTCATTCACACCCCTTGTTTTTTCAGCTATTCCCCTCTCAATCACTCACACAGACACCCACGCTAATCTAATCAATTCAAGAGGATTTATTTTTTTCCCAAAACATTGTCTGTGTGTGTGTGCGCGTGCGGGTGCGTGCGTGCATGCGATAGTCACGTGTATGTGTTTTGCACACATGTTTGTGTGTGTGGTGTTCACATGCTCTAGTGTGTGCGCACACGTGTGTGTGTGTGTGTGTGTGTGTGTGTGTGTGTGTGTGTGTGTGTGTGTGTGTGTGTGTGTGTGTGTGTGTGTGTGTGTGTGTGTGTGTGTGTGTGTGTGTGTGTGTGTGTGTGTGTGTGTGTGTGTGTGTGTGTGTGTGTGTGTGAGAGTGTGTGTGAGAGTGTGTGTGAGAGTGACAGCCAGGTTCCCACATATGCCCTGTGCAGCGTGATATTTCTCCCCTGTGTCTGTCTTTGCCCACTAATCCCCAGTGTCAACATTAGGCTTTTAGAATGGCTTCTGTTGCTCACTCCCCTCAGACACATGTGCCTCTCTTCTCTCTGTTCTACCCTCTCCTTTCCACCCCTCCTTCTGAAAGACACATCAATGCACACATGCACGTGAACACACATATGGGTCTTTCTATACTGAATGAAAATATAAACGCAACATGTAAAGTGTCTGTCCCATTTTTACATGAGCTGGGATAAAAGATCCCGTACATTTTCCATGCACACAAAAGCTGGTTTCTCTCAAATGTGTTTACATCCCGGTTAGTGAGCAGTTCTCATTTGCCAAGATAATCCATCCAGCTGACAGGTGTGGCATGTCAAGAAGCTGATGAAACAGCATGATCATTACACAGGTGCACCTTATGCGGGGGACAATACAAGTGGTGGGGGATGGGTGCTGAGGAGTATTTCTGTTAATAAAGCACTTTTGTGGGGGAAAACGAATTTTGATTGGCTGGGCCTAGCTCCCCAGTGGGTGGACCTATGCCCTCCCAGGCCCACCCATGTCTAATCAATTCATTTCTGTTGACTGATTTATTTATATGACCTGTAACCCAGAAAATCATTGAAATTGTTGCAAGTTGTGTTTATAATTTTGTTCAGGATATAAGTAGTAGGGCCAATGTGTGACATTGGGATAATCAATTCAAAATGGTTTGAAACTGAGGTAAAAAAGGATTTTAGAGGAATAAAAGTGAATGTACAGTGGGGAGAACAAGTATTTGATACACTGCCGATTTTGAAGGTTTTCCTACTTACAAAGCATGTAGAGGTCTGTAATTTTTTATCATAGGTACACTTCAACTGTGAGAGACGGAATCTAAAACAAAAATCCAGAAAATCACATTGTATGATTTATAAGTAATTAATTTGCATAATTTGCATTATATCCAGAATAATTCATAGGAATAGCATTGGATGTTGCACAACAGTTTTTCCTACCCAATTGCGCACGGTTGACTCCGTGTCCAATCCGAGGCACAAAAACATATGAAAACATGAACACATTGCCTTGATGCTTTCCCTGTTAATCCAACGAGACCCTGCTGTAAATCAAGCAGAGAGCAACCGATGATCAACATCAATTCGCTAGGGATATTAGATCCAACATGGATCCAGGCGCAACTGTGTTCCCCGGTGTAACAAACATATTCTGGACATTCCTCACAAACACTTTTTTCCCCAGCACTTGGGCTGTTGATGCATCGATTGCGCCATCGCAACAGCTGTTCGTCACTTGACTGTCATTGGGAAAATGACTTCCTGGATCAGACGGTGATGTGTGAAGTTATCACAGCGTAACTCATCAGCTGGACACCAAATGTGCATCCAACAAGTAATATGCATAATTATTGAAGAACCACAATAATGACAGTATCGATTTAGGTTTTAAGTATCAAGGTAAGGTGACTCTTTCGGTTAGAAGCATTCGTTTTCGCAGTCGCATTTAATATTTTGGATTTGTGTGCCCAGGAAAAATGTTTTCACCCTGTAACATAAGGAGACACGAAATGTGACGTAGATACACTGAATTTCTGAGATCTATATACAAAAAACGGCCCGACAGTTAGATCCAGTATTCTTACAGGGTTGAACCTCAGTGTCTAATTGAACTGATTAACTCTTATTATATGATATAACAACAACTTACACCGCCATAAACGCAAGGACAGAAAAGTAATATTTTATGTCACACGATTTTGGACAAATCCGCCAAGTCACCAACCACAATAAAGGGTTTAAATCAACTTGTGAATTTGATTGACTATAGATAGGATTATATTTTAATGTATTGACATGAAAAAATGACTTATCAACAGCTTTAACAAGTTGTCCAGCGTAGGAAATCCTCACTGGTACCCTGGTTTATAGAAAGACCCGTATATGTGTACGGGTACACATACGCACATGGCGTACACATACGGGTACATGAAACACACATACGCACATGGCGTACACATACGGGTACATCAAACACACATGCGCATGTACAGGCACGTACGCGCACTCGCCCACAAAAAAAAATCTCTTAAGACACACACAGACGTTCGCATACAGACACATCCACACACCGCACACGTCCATGTACACACACTTCTACACTTGTCTCAGCTCCTCTACTGCATTAAGGCTTGCGTTCCAAATGGCACCCTACTCACACGGTGCGCTACTTTCGACCAGAGCCCTATGGGTGCCATTTGGGACGCAGCTAAGCTATCAGCCTCCACTCCAATAAACCTCTGCTCGCTCGTCCCTCCTTAGCCCCTCATCAATAGGACGTGTTTGCAGAACACCCACTAAGGACCCAGTGGGGTTGAAGGTCCCCGAAAACTTTTTTTTCTCTCTCTCTATTGGAACCATTGATGACAGAAAAAACAAACACTCCTTAAGATCCCATCAGAGGAGAGTGGTGAACTTGGCAGCGGCAGTACCTCACTGCTAGTGGTATAGCTAGCTATAGTTGGAACACTAACACTGTTTTTCACTGTGTGCGTGTGCGTGTGCGTGTGTGTGTGTGTGTGTGTGTGTGTGTGTGTGTGTGTGTGTGTGTGTGTGTGCGTGCGTGCGTGCGTGCGTGCGTGCGTGCGTGCGTGCGTGCGTACGTGTCTTGCGGTAAGCAGACAGGTCTTTAAATGGACACATTTGGGAGTCCCCTACTCCGCTTTGGTGATTTACCATTGAAACCAACATAGGTGGCGAAGCAGTAGCAAGACACACAACACACAGGCCTATATAGGGAGCGAGGGGAGGCTTAGGGGCATGTGATTTGACTAATTCTTACACATTAAATGGGAGCATTCGGGGTCCCTGGTCCCTCCAGGGTCCATCAGGGGTCCTGTGGCCCACTAGCAGGGCCTGAACAGATGTGGGCTGAACAGACCACATACATGGAGGGGTGTCACCTCTACCCCCTCTAGAACTAATGGGCTAATTCGGCACGTTTAGGGAGCTGCCACCCTTTGTTGAGGAGCGGGATGAGGGCGAGAGAGGGTCGAAGTGGGGCGGTAACTAAGACGTTAAGACACCACTCGGACGGAGCGTCCCTCTCTCTCTCTCTCTGTTCTCTTCCTTTTTTAATTTAGCTCCCTTTATATCCATCACCCTTCTCCACATACACGCACTCTCAAACACTCTCACACATTTAGACACTCACTCACGCATACACACGCCGAACACACACAGAGACACTATCCTCTCCCTTTTTTTCTTGTCAGTACATTTTCTATCTTCACCCTGTCCCTATATCACAATCGTAAAATTCCACCCCCTTCTCTCTGTCGCTCTCCGTATAGCTGGAGCTGTGTGATTATTAGCTGCGCTGCACCTCTCTGGACATGGTTATCACAAACTTCAGACAGTAGTTACACTCACAGATGTGTGTGTCCCAAATGGCACCCCATTCATTGTGTAGTGCACTACCTGGTCAAAAGTAGTGCACTACACAGTGAATGGGGTGAAATTTGGGACACAGCCATGGGGATTTCCCTTGAAGCTATGTCCCCCTCCTACCTCTCAAACGCAGGGGAATCCCATTGTAATAACTAGAACTATGTCATCATAACAGTTTGTACTAGTAGTGTTATTATTGGGGGAGCATCCGAGCTGAGATGTGTGGGGTTTGAAAAACGTTGAATTGGAGCTGTTTGAGTTTTGAGAAGACCAATCATACACACGTTCAACCTTCTCGTAAGATGTTGCATGATTTATTGACTATATACCTGAACAGTCACGAGTTATGAAAAACAGATTCTGATTATTGGAACAGGTTTGTAAATGAACTTTTCGACAGGGTCAAGTGTCCTGTCAGAGTTTGGAGAAGACCAATAGAGCATGTAAGACACACAACCAATCCTCACATTTAAAATATTTTCAGAGTCAGTTTGAGTATGTTCCACGGAGAGAGGACATACAGTCATGTTTTAGTCCAAAGCCATTGAATAAAATGAATCCCATGTTTAGTTGCAAGATCACACGGTTAAATATGTAGCACGCGCTTTGATTCAATGCTCTTTTTTGAATTCCCTTAACTCAGTAAATGTAGCTCCATTCTCCTATGTGGCAACAACCCAAGCCACCCTCCATTTTTTTAATGTTACATTGTTTTTCTACCACCACAAACAAAACAACGACACTACCCCCCCCAAAAAATCCCCCTGACGTCTGAATTCCTCCTCTCCCGTCAGTTAAAGGCTCGTTCTGTGTTTATCTGAAAGGATAATAGAGGAGTGACAGTCTGTAATTTGTGGCCTGTAACCATTGATCAGGCTGGATTTATGTGCCATTACCTCACTGTTCCAGTCAACAATCGTAATTATTCTCTTCAAAGGGGAAGTGGTCGGGCCCGCCGCGCAGCCCCCCCCCCCCCCCCCCCCAAATACCTGAATAAGCTTTTATCAAAGAGGCTGGGGGCCACCACCCTCCACCAGCAACTCACTTAACCGTATTAGACTGATTGAGATGGGCACGGTGACACATTGACTGATACCCAGGTAGAGTGAAACCCGGGTGGGTGGGTGGATGGGTGGGTGGATAGAGGGGTAGGATTCAGTTATAGGGTGATAAGGGAGGGAGGACTGGGAAATGAGCTGGTTTTCTTCTCCTGTTGTGGGTTGACAGACTGTGTGTAACAGTTTAACTTTAGTCCGTCCCCTCGCCCCGACCCGGGCGCGAACCAGGGACCCTCTGCACACATCAACAACAGTCACCCACGAAGCATCGTTACCCATCGCTCCACAAAAGCCGCGGCCCTTGCAGAGCAAGGGGAACCACTACTTCAAGGTCTCAGAGCAAGTGACGTCACCGATTGAAAGGCTATTAGCGTGCACCACCGCTAACTAGCTAGCCATTTCACATCCGTTACATGTGTACCAGAGGTTCTGTCAAATTGATTCCTCTGTTTGTTTTGAGGGTAGTATCCACACAACACAGACCCTCCTGCCCGCTCTCTGATTCTTGTGGTTGTGGAGGGATTGTGTTAGAAGTTTATACGATAAGTTTATACGATAGAGGGGTCGGCTGAAATGCGGAAGACACATTTCAGTTGAATGCATTCAGTTGTACAACTGATTAGGTATCCCCCTTTCCCTTCTCTTTCTCTGCTCCTGGTCAAACGTATTGCAATATAGGGAAAAGGGGCCCATTTGAGACCCAACCTGTGCCTTTTTCATGAAGGTGGAGGGCTGATTCTGGCCAAGTGAATTACATATTTTTAGCATTTTTTTCTTTGTCATAGAGTGTTGTGTTTCTTCCTTGAGAGTACACTACGTATTTCTGTATTTTCCGTTTGTCAGACTCGCTTTTGAGTACCTGCTTTTCACGATTGCCATCATTTCCGTCATCCCATCAAATGTAATGTCAATTTACATTTCTTAGGCGTTCACACAAATAAACATCAATGTATCCCCGACGTAATCACTTTCCCATAGTTTTAAGTAAGGATGCGTTTTTTTCTCTCCAGGAAACTCAATCGCCCTGATTTGTGTGTTTGTGATTTGTGATGAAATTTGTCGTTGAACTTTCTTTTTTTTTTGCGGAGGGCCTCTTATTTCCAAATTGAGAGGAGGAGGTGTGTAGATAGATGAGCGGTGTGATAGAGGTTGTTAAGCACTTTAGAAAAAAGGGAGAAGAGTAATGTATGTGTGTGTGTGTGTGTGTGTGTGTGGGGGGAGGGGGGGGGGGATGGAAGCCATGTCTTTCTTCTGTTGGCAGATTTCAAACAGCATCTGGTGAGCTCTTGGAAAGAGAGCGTTATGAGTATGTTCAAATCCAAACGGAATAATTTCTCTCTGCCCCACCTCCCCCTCTCTCCTCCTCCTCCTCCCCCCTTTTCTCTTCCTCCTTGTTGTCGGCATTTAAAGCCACGTGTTAATGCCGCCCGCTCTCTCCCTTCTTCCTCTCTCTCTCCCTCCTTCCTCTCCTCCCCGCTCTCGACATGTACACATTTCCGTAAGAGAACGAGAATATTTTTTAATTTGCTGCTTTCCATAATTTCCTGCAACATATGGTCTAAACGATTTTGATGCAAATGTATGTGCTAATTATTTGCAGACAGAGCCTGAAACAGGCTGGAAATGTGCTTTCATTCCATTGATGTGGAATGAAAGCAAATTTGAAATCACCTTAAATTTTGCTTACCATTTACTGTTAAGTAAACTTTGCTAAGTAATTGAATTACCTTGTACCGCTGGCAGCTAGAGGAGGTGTCTGGGGGCTTTTTGGGGACGGACGGAGGGAGAGGGTGGGGGTGTTTCTTCTTAAAGGGAGGGATTGCAGGGGGCTTCATTGAATCCCAATGTGGGGGGGGGGGGGTTCTTCTACTTGACTCTGAAAGCATGGGGTCTGTTCACACCTCACATTATTCTGTGGCTGTTATCCCCTTTGACTCAGTCCCAGCACACCACCACAGTGTTGGCAGACATCTCAGCTACCTCTCCCTCAGCTGTATATGGTACCACTGCGCTTTGTTGTGGTTGTAATCTGTCCTTTGTTATACAGCACTCTGTCTGCCCTGCCCTGCACTCTCATTACTGCTGTCTGTCTGTCTGTCTGTCTGTCCGTCCGTCCGTCCGTCTGTCCGTCCGTCCGTCCGTCCGTCCTCGCTCGCATGCATGCTTGCCTGAGTGTGTGTGTGTGCACTTTTGGCCCAGGTAGGCTCTCCCATTCCCTCTGACGGGGGTAACACCCATGTGGGTGCTAACCTCAGCTCTTTAGGGCCTGTGTGTGTGTTTCATTAAACCAGCAGGAGAAGAGGACGTGTAGGCTTGTATGCGGGTAGGCTTGCATGGACAGGCCACTGGGGAACTTGTAAGGTTAATTGATGCCTAGTTTTGCATGATAAAAAAAAAAAGAATGGAACTTTGTTGACACGTTAGCCGACCATGTAACTGGCTCACCCGCTGATTTCAATTAGGTAGACAAGGTTGAAAGTTTACGATGGGGGTAAATAGGGAATGGATCTTGTTTTTCATTAACATATAAATCAGATTATTTTACTGTTGTCGAACTGTTTGTGTTCTGGTAGTTTGAAAAGCACCTCTTTCATACTAGCTGTATCATGTACAGGGGCGAGGGCGAGGAAGGTGTGTGTGTGTGTGTGTGCGCAATTGAAGTAATAAAAAGCTCTTTGTTTTATTTAGCATCGAACCATTCATCATCACTTTATTTAATATGGGGAAATAATTGTGCCATCCCCAAACTGTCGCTAATGGCCTGGTATTCCGCCCGTGTGTTTTCTTTGTTGATCGCAATGAGCGAATTAGAATGAACAACCGCTGCGTCGCCGCCGTAATCAGGGTCTGATTAATGGATCTGCGTTCTCAGCGTCGTCCCTCATCGGCGAACACCTGATATCCATCCCATAAACAAATTGTGTTTGTCTAAATGGAGAAATTAAATGACGCATTTGATGAGTTTATGATTGACCCCGTCCGACTTGCGCCCCATTACTCGCTGTCTCTTAGGGCGCAGGAACTCGGTGACTAATGTACTGTCAGAGGAGACTGCGCTGGATTTATCACAGCCGCCCCCTGATTAATGGCAGCCAAACGGCATTTTAATAATTTGATGATTGTGGCAGAGAGAGGGAGCGAGAGATATGGAGGGTGAGAGGAGAAAGGAAAGGACGAGATAGAGGGAGGTGGATAGAGGGTAGAGAGAAACAGGGAGTTGGAGGGAGAAAAGGAAGAGGTGGAGAGAGAGTGGGAGGTAGAGAGAAAGCGGGAGCTGGAGGGAGAGAGCGAGAGGGAGCACTCCTCCCAGATGAAATGGTTTATGTCCTTGCCAGCTGAGCAGATAATGATTATGCGATGTAGATCCACACATCCACATCCACATATCTTTCTCTCCTACTTAAAAAGTATTTCATACAGACGTTGAATAAATGTTCCCCCTCATTATTGAATTGACTTCTCTTTTTTTTAACTCACTGGTGACAACAAATTGGTAACAAACCTGTGGAAACATACATCCAGCTCAAGAAAAAGTTTGGATGAGTCTATATTTGGCCTGTTAGGAACATCTCTATCGGTTGGTAACACTTCAGTTGGTAATACTATAACTTTCATGAATACACATTAATAAGCTATTTATAAGTAGTGTTTTTTAACCATTAATAGATGAGTACTTGATGAGTAGTCCTTTATATGCAGTATAAACATTGTAAGCATTTATTCGTGTTTTGTATGATAGTTATTATTAAGCGGTTCTTGATTGATCTGAAGCACAGGAAGATAAGAGATGCTTACATTCAGTCGCTCGGTCCAAATCTCCCTCTCGGCGAGCCTCTGTGAATGCACCTGTCATGTAGAGAGAACTAGGGAGAGAAGGAACGACAGACCGGAAAAGAGCATGCGTTCTGTATGCATTGGCTGAACTGCTTTGAAGGTTTGGTGTTTTTCCCCCTACCAGCCTTTCAAAGTGATTGTTAGTTTGGATTGGATTAGCGAGGGTCGTTTTTTAAGACACAGTAACACAGGAATTAACTTAGCAGGGTTGATAAATATTTAGACACCTGTCCTCTCCAATAGCAAGTTGCAGACCTTAACGACAGATGGCGTGGATATGCTGTTTTTTTTCCCTTTGATGGTCTCCCTAATTTCCTACAGATTTCCATCTTCTCCCTCTCTCTTTTCACCTCGTTCCCTCTCTGGTTTCTCTCCCTTCCCTTATTTGACTGTATTCCCACGCGGTCACTTCTGCCCGACACAGAGGTCCACATACTTCTCTCTATTCCTCATTTCCCTTCCTCCCTCTGTCCTTACCTGGGTCGTAGAAGTTGTGCACCAATATTGCATTTTAAAATCCTGTTATACTAAATGAAGTGCCCTTTAATATAGACTACATGTATACAAAACACTAATATAAATGGAACAATTTCAATGATTTTACTTGGGTACAGTTCATATTTGGAAATCAGCCCAAATAAATTCATTAGGCCAAAATTTCATATGACTGGGCAGGAGTGCAGCCAGGCCCAGCCAATCAGAATGAGGGTTTTATTACAGACAGAAATGCTCATCAGTTTCATCAGCTGTCCAGGTGGCTGGTCCCAGACACTCCCGCGGGTGAAGAAGCTGGATGTAGAGGTCATGGGCTGGCCCGGTTACACGTGGTCTGCGGTTGTGAGGCCGGTTGGACGTTGGAGGCGGCTTATGTTAGAGAAATTAACATTAGATTCTCTGGCGACAGCTCTGGTGGACATTCCTGCAGTCAGCATGGCAATTGCACGCTCCCTCCACTTGAGACATCTGTAGCATTTGACAGCTGTAGCATGTGACAAAACTGCACATTTTAGAGTGGCCTATTATTGTCCCCCCAGCACAAGGTGCACCTGTGTAATGATCATGCTTCTTGATATGCCACACCTGTCAGGTGGATTGATTATCTTGGCAAAGGAGAAATGCTCACTAACAGGGATGTAAACAAATGTGTGCACAATATTTTAGAGAAATATGCTTTATGTTCAAATGGAAAAGATAGGCTACCATTTGTTCTTACAATTTCAATTTTGGGGTGAAACTTGCATTCAATTTCCCCTCCCTGTTTCACAGAACAATCTTCCATTCCCCCTGTCACAAGGGATTTCTGTCTGATTTAAATGAAAACCCCAACCCTGTTACTTTAATGTCACTTACAATAGTCTTTTTTTTTTTAAGTACCCGTTAACATGGGAAAACATGATTTTTATGAAGTTGAACATTTGCTCTTTATGACAGAACGTTACAATTTTGTTAAATGTACGTTGTTGTGTTTTACCAAGTTACACTACACAAAATGGTATTTATTTGTGGAACGACCCACCTCCTTCCTCTTCTTCCTTCCCTACATTAATTTTTTTACATTTTAGGCAAGTCAGTTAAGAACAAATTCTTATTTAAAATGACGGCCTACCCCGGCCAAACCCTCCCCTAATCCGGATGATGCTGGGCCAATTGTGCGCCACCCTATCGGACTCCTGATCACGGCCAGTTGTAATACAGCCCGGGATCGAACCAGGGTCTGCAGTGACACCTCTAGCACTGCGATGCAGTGCCTTAGACTGCTGCGCCACTCGGGAGCCCCGAGTGCGCCATCCCTCAATCACTTCATCTCGCTCTCCAGTCTTCCCTCTCCTTTTCCCTCGCTTCCTTCCCTCTTTCCCTATTCTCTTCCTTCCCTCTCTCTCTATTCTTTTCCTTCCCTCTCTCCCTTCTTCCCCCTTTCTTTCCTTTCTCTCTCTTCACCTCCTTCCCTCTATCCCTACTTCCCCCTCTCCTTCTCCTTAACTCCCTGATAGTTTGGCTCTGTGGCTGTGCTGTCCAGAATTAGACATAACAATTCTCTTCCCGGTCTGTGCCATGGGCTGCCAATGACACAGACATCCACGTTCCCAATGCAGAGATTGATGGCATCACCGAAACGTGCCAAGAACGCACGCACCCATACACAAACGCGTGCCTGCACACACACACACACACACACACACACACACACACACACACACACACACACACACACACACACACACACACACACACACACACACACACACACACACACACACACACACACACACACACACACCATGGAATCCCCAGACCAATTCCAGGGAGGGGCAAAGAGAAATAAACATTTAATTAATCCCTACATTTTCCCTAAATTGCATATTTCTGCCTAATTAGCCGTCATGGCAATCAAGGGGCCTTGAAGTTCCAGCGGCCCCATTCCCCAACTCTTTAAGGATAAATAAATACCAGAAATTACATTGTTGCTCTTTCATCTCCTGCTCTCTCTCGCGCTACAGGGATCGTTGTGGAGGAATTAATGTTAGTTTAATCTGCCTCTCTCTTTTCCCCCGCTCCTACACAGTGCATTCGGAAAGTATTCAGACCTCTTCACTTTTTCCACATTGTGTTATATTACAGCCTTAATATCACATTTACATACAGTACCATGACAAAAGTTTGGACACACTTCCTCATTACAGGATTTTTCTTTCTTTTTACTATTTTCTACATTGTAGAATAATAGTGAAGACGTCAAAACTATGAAATAACATATATGGAATCATGTAGTAACCAAAAAAGTGTTAAACAAATCCAAAAATATTTTATATTTGAGATTCTTCAAAGTAACCGAAGCTTTGCACACTCTTGGCATTCTCTCAACCAGCTTCACCTGGAATTCTTTTCCAACAGTCTTGAAGGAGTTCCCACATATGCTGAGATCTTCTTGACTGCTTTTCCTTCACTCTGCGGTCCAACTCATCCCAAACTATCTCAATTGGGTTGAGGTCGGATGATTGTGGAGGCCAGGTCATCTAATGCAGCACTCCATCTCTCTCCTTCTTGGTCAAATAGCCCTAACACAGAATGGAGGTGTGTTGGGTCATTGTCCTGTAGAATATCAAATGATAGTCCCACTAAGCGCAAAACAGATGGGATGGCGTATCGCTGCAGATGCTGTGGTAGCCATGCTGGTTGTGTGCCTTGAATTCTAAATAAATCACAGACAGTGTCACCAGCAAATCCATTTCAGAATAAGGCTGTAACGTAACAAAATGTGGAAAAAGTGATGGGGTGTGAATACTTTCCGAATGCCCTTCCTTTGCATTCTTCAGGTATTTCTTTGCGCTTCGTCTCCTTCGCACAGAACCTGTGTCTCTTTCCATGTTACATCTGCAGGGCATATGTTTTAGTATGCGTGCAGCCTTTTGTGCGTGTGTACAGTGCCATCGGAAAGTATTCAGACCCCTTGACTTTTTCCATATTTTGTTACGTTACATTCTAAAATTGATTAAATCGTTTCCCCCCCTCTCATCAATCTACACACAATAACCCATAATGACAAAGCAAAAACAGGTTTTTAGACATTTTGGCTAATTTATTAAAAATAAAAACCGGAAATATCACATTTACATAAATATTTAGACCCTTTACTTAGTACTTTGTTGAAGCACCTTTGGCAGTGATTACAGCATCGAGTCTTCTTGGGTACGATGCTTCAAGCATGGCACAACTGTATTTTGGGAGTTTCTCCCATTCTTCTGCATATCTTCTCAGGCTCTGTCAGGTTTGATTGAGAGCGTTGCTGCACAGCTATTTTCAGGTCTCTCCAGAGATGTTCGATCGGGTTCAAGTCCGGGCTCTGGCTGGGCCACTCAAGGACATTCAGAGTTTTTTCCGAAACCACTTCTGCATTGTCTTGGCTGTGTGCTTAGGGTTGTTGTCCTGTTGGAAGGTGAACCTTCGCCCCATTCTGAGGTCCTGAGCGCTCTGGAGCAGGTTTTCATCAAGGATCTCTCTGTACTTTGCTTCATTCATCTTTGTCTCGATCCTGACTAGTCTCCCAGTCCCTGCCGCTGAAAAACATCCCCACAGCATGATGCTGCCACCACCATGCCTCCACGGTGCCAGGTTTCCTTCAGATGTGACACTTGGCATTTAGGCCAAAGACTTCAATCTGGGGTTTCGTTAGACCAGAGAGTCTTGTTTCTCATGGTCTGAGAGACCTTTAAGTGCCTTTTGCTAAAACAAAGCGGGCTGTCGTGTGCCTTTTACTGCGGAGTGGCTTCCGTCTGGCCACTCTACCATAAAGGCCTGATTGGTGGAGTGCTGCAGAGATGGTTGTCCTGCTGGAAGGTTCTCCCATCTCCACAGAGGAACTCTAGAGATCTGTCAGAGTGGCCATCAGGTTCTTGGTCACCTCACTGACCAAGGCTCTTCTTCCCCAATTGCTCAGTTTGGCCGGGCATCCAGCTCTAGGAAGAGTCTTGGTGGTTCCAAACTTACTGTGTTCTTGTGGACCTTCAAATGCTGCAGAATTTATTTGGTACCTTTCCCAAGATCTGTGCCTCGACACAATCCTATCTCTGTGCTCTACGGACAACTCCTCCGACCTCATGGCTTGGTTTTTGCTCTGACATGCAGTCAACTGTGTGACCTTGTATATACAGGTGTGCGCCTTTCCAACTCATGTCCAATCAATTGAATTTACCACAGGTAGACTCCAAGTTGTAGAAACATCTCAAGGATGATCAATGGATACAGGATTCACCTGAGCTTAATTTTGAATCTCATAGTAAATGGGCTGAATACTTATGTAAATAAGGTATTTCAGTTTTTTAGTTTGAATAATTTGCAGAAATGTCTAAAAACCTGTTTTTGCTTGGTCGTTATGGGATATTGTGTGTAGATTTTAAAATAAGGCTGTGACGTAACAAAAATGTGCAAAAAGTCAAGGGGTCTGAATACTTTCTGAAGGCATTGTATGTGTATGCACGAATGTGTGCGTGTGTCTGCGTATGTAAAAATGTTCCTAAGTCAAAGTGTGGGTTCCAAGATCTGTTCTAGCAGTTTAAGATGTTTGAGGTCAATGTTCGATTATGAAACAGGTATATGTACCTTGATCGTATATCCTGCTTTATAAGTAGAATGTTCAGAGCATGATGTGTATTCATTTTGAAGTGTGTGTGTGCTTGTTTGTGTGTGCTTGTTTGTGTGTGCTTGTTTGTGTGTGCTTATGGTGAGATTTCCAGTAGATTTACTTTGGTATGAAACGTCAGGTAGATTTGAAGCTGAGAGATGAATCCTGCGTCTCTGTGACAGATATATCTCGCCTCGTATCATCCTTTGATTGCTTGTGGTGAAAAGTAGACGTTGAAAGTGGCGTTAAAGTATCGGAGCACTATTTTACCCTCTCTCGTCTTGCTCACGCAAACACGCACACACACACACATATATACACACATGCCTCAGTGTGTGGTGAGGTGGTGTAGACCATTTAGTCTCCTAATAGGGGTCTGTTAGCTTAGCCTTCCTGGTTACAAGTTAGCAGTTAGCGGTGGTCCGGTAAATGGCATTCCTGCTGCAATGCTAAGCGCTAACCTCATTAGCCTCGTTCGATGAGTGTCCAGAATAGAGCTGACGTGCTGTTGGGATCTAGAACCTCTAGTCCTGAACCTGTATTCATAAAGCGTCTCAGAGTAGTACTGATCTAGAGCACAATGTGAATACGATTGTATGGACAGATCCTAGATCAGCACTCTGGGTCTTGAATACAGGCTCTGGTTCTGCAGCTGTCTACCTAGGCTAGGTACCACCACCTAGACTGCTCAGCACCACCCCATCACTAATAGAGAAACAGAGGACTACATGAACTTTGACAGGGAGTTGGAGAGAAGAAAGTGAACGGAGCTCGGGGTTTGTACGCGGGGGGGGGGGGGGCGACTCCCGTTCAGGAATAATATAATAAAGCTGTCGAATCCCGGAGTGAATTTAATTGTTTAATCGTGAATTGGCCCGGACATATGGTTATAACAGAGAGAGAGACGGAGATAGGGAGACAGTAGGGGTTTAGATCCCGGGCCCCTGTAATAATACTGCCTGGCTTTTATATTCCTGAGTCTCCCCCTGCTCTACCATTCTCACACACACACAGGGTGTGATAGAGAGGGAGCAGGGGATGAGCATCTATGATAAATATATAATCCCCACACATTAAATCCTAGCGGATTACAGCTGGGGGAATTAGGGTGGGATTTGGGCTCTCTCCTTTCTCTTCCTCCTCTTCTTCTCTCTGCCCTCGCCTTGTAAACATCTCCACTTGGCCCCGCTTGCCTGCTACAGTACAAGTCCCTTTGATAAGGCAGTTTTCAGCCATTTCAGTTTGGCCCGGGAAAATCGCTGGATAGAGAGGGAGAGAGGGCCATTTTGGAATCCGAGGGAAAGAGAGAAATATATATTATTGTGTGAGGAGTAATCTCTCCTCATCTCCTCCTTCTCCTATTCTCTCTTTCATAGAAGGCTTCTGTCGTTCACATATCTGTCTCAAACCTTTTCTTTATCTCCCAAACACAGACATCTTCAGTGTAGGCTAGCCTCCTGTTTATTGGTTGTAATCGCTCAACATTTTAGATGATCTGATAGCAGAAAGGCCTCCAAATCATCTTAGCCCCCCTCCTCACCCCTCTCAACAGCACGGGGGCCAACAAAACTACTTTATTTTTTTTGTCCTCAATTTCTTCTCTCTGATGACAAAACAGTAGGCCAGCAAATTCCTGCAAATTCCCCCAGAAAAGCTCAGTTACAACAATGCCGGTGTAAACCTATTCACTTAATATCCGCCGCTTATGTCACTTGAATGTAAGCCCGGGATTTGCCAGTAAGTAGATTTGGGGGCACAATGTAAGTACAAGTGTAGTTCCTGTAACTTTCGTGTGTGCACAGCAAACAGTAGAGTAGCGGGTGAGAGAGTGAGTGTTTCGTTTCTGGGGCCTAGTGTTTGTGGCATAGGTAGGAGTACACAGTTGGTAAAGAGAAATACAGGGGTATATTTACTAGGATGCAAACTGGCCAAAACAGGGTGGGATTTACCTGAACTTGCCCAATAAGAAACCCTCATTTATGTTGCATGTCACTGCATCATCTGTTCACTTTTGGTTCTCGGTTATAATTGTTTGGTACAACTTTTTAAACTCCATTTCCTTCTGTCCTCTGGGGGTGCTCTCTTTCGCTCTTTCTCTGTCTCTCCATCTCTCACACACACCTGTCTGCTGCGGGCAGGCTGATCTCAGGTGGTTGTGTGTGTGTGTGTGTGTGTGTGCGTGCGCGCCTGTATGTGTGTGTGCGTCTGTCCTTCCGGGCATGCGTGTACCCGCCCTCGTGTGTGTATTGCAGGCAGCATGGGGACCGTTAATTAGGCATGAAGGAATCCCTAGCCAGCAGGGGACAGGCTCCTGGGGGGACGGGGGAGACAGATTTAGGGGGTCTCAGGGCACCAATCGGTAGCCAAATCAGCCAGCAGGGGCCCCTGCTCCTTTATTCATCCCCACAATGGGCCCCTGGACAGCAGGCCTGTGACAGACAGGAGGGCCCAGTACGCCACAGGGCCAGGGAGAAGGGTTGTAGGAGTGCTGATCTAGGATCAGCCCCCCCCCCCCCCCCTTGTTAATGTAATATTTTCATCAAAATCTAAAATCTAAAACCGATCCTAGATCAGCACTCCTACTCTGAGATGCTTCATGAATACAGGCCCAGGTGTATAGATATGGTGGTGTATTGTGAAAGCCCTAGGAGGGACATTGGAGGTTGAATGGAGATACACGATGTAGGAGTAATCTTAGTGGGAATATGTACGGTGATAGTAATGGTGAGTGAGTCTGAGGGAGCGGTTAGAGATGCTTTGTCTAAACTAGCTCCGGACCCGTATCAACAAAGCTTCTGAGTGCTGGTCTAGGATCCTCGATCAGCACTCCTACTCTGAGATGCTTTGTGGATACAGCCCCTTGTCTATAATAGGAGAGACTAAGACTGTGACACCCTTTGTTGCCTGTAAAAAAAAAAAAGGCTATGTTTTTTAAAGCCCAATTCATACAGTCCAATTTTTTTTACCACATTCTTGCCGGGAGAAGCCTTTGGGCCCGTGTTGGTGACGTCTATTTTAATGAATCTATTACATATACACCATCACAAAGAAATCCATTCATTTGTTTTAGACGGGTCCTAAGAAACATAATACTAATAAAATGTATTTTGAAAGAATAGAATGGCATATTGTGAGTTTAAATATATGGCCGTGCCATGCATATGAAATCAAGACACGCACGCTTAGGTTACCCTGATCACAGTCAACCCACATATTTGCATAGTAGGCTAAGAATATAATGAAATATAACAGAAAATAATTTAAATCATATTTTTCCCACACAACTTTTGTCATGGCAACGTGTGGAACCACTGTCATATAAAAACAAAAGTGATATTTTGAAACAGAGCCCAACGCAAGCGTTGTCAAATTAGAGCAATCTCTATTTTCAAAGTCATGTGAGTCTCGTGTTCATATTTCATAACATCCGCGGGCTTTTGGAGTTGCCTATACGTGATTGAGCAGAATAATAGGCCTGCACCTGATTTAGGCTACATTGCATGCAAAAAAAATTTCATCAGCGATAAATGAGCAAACAAATAGATGAGCTATACCACCTCCACTTATTTTCCCAGCCAGAGAATGAACCAAATATACATAGAGGTTCAGTGAAACAACATCTCATTGATGGATTTTGTTTCACAGGCTTTTGCTCTGGAGTAGGCCTGGGCTACTAAGCCACTGCGAGTGAAGAGCAAAATAATTCACTTGTTAAGCTACAGTACATGACATGCTGGCAAAATGTTCTGACCAGTGTTAATAAATGTGCCAACTAGGCATGATGATCATGAGCAGCACTCACCTCGACTTAGCTAACATTTCCACAGTCTAATTGCGGAGATTGGACATTGATTGATTTAGCAAGACCTCACGCTTGTCTCAGCGCGAAACGGTGCTGAAATAGTTGACCACACACAGGGTATTCAATCAAATGTGTTATAACAATTTGATGCCTTCAATTGCATTAGTCTACTTTATTCCAATATTTTCATCATTCAGTGATAAACTCAGCAAAGAAAATAAACGTCCTCTCACTGTCAACTGCGTTTATTTTCAGCAAACTTAACATGTGTACATGTTTGTATGAACATAAGATTCAACAACTGAGACATAAACTGATCAAGTTCCGCAAACATGTGACTAACAGAAATAGAATATTGTGTCCCTGAACAAAGGGGGGGGGGTCAAAATCAAAAGTAACAGTCAGTATCTGGTGTGGCCACCAGCTGCATTAAGTACTGCAGTGCATCTCCTCCTTATGGACTAGCCCAGATTTGCCAGTTCTTGCTGTGAGATGTTACCCCACTTCCACCAAGGCACCTGCAAGTTCCCGGACATTTCTGGGAGGAATGGCCCTAGCCCTCACCCTCCGATCCAACAGGTCCCAGACATGCTCAATGGGATTGAGATCCGGGCTCTTTGCTGGCCATAGCAGAACACTGACATTCCTGTCTTGCAGGAAATCACGCACAGAACGAGCAGTATGGCTGGTGGCATTGTAATGCTGGAGGGTCATGTCAGGATGAGCCTGCAGGAAGGGTACAACATGGGAGGAGGATGTCTTCCCTGGAACGCACAGCTTTGACATTGCCTGCAATGACAACAAGCTCAGTCCGATGATGCTGTGACTCACCGCCCCAGACCATGACAGACCCTCCACCTCCAAATCGATCCCGCTCCAGAGTACAGGCCTCGGTGTAACGCTCATTCCTTTGACGATAAACGAGAATCCGACCATCACCCCTGGTGAGACAAAACCGCGACTCGTCATTGAAGAACACTTTTTGACAGTCCTGTCTGGTCCAGCGATGGTGGGTTTGTGCCCATAGGCGACGTTGTTGCCGGTGATGTCTGGTGAGGACCTGCCTTACAACAGGCCTACAAGCCCTCAGTCCAGCCTCTCTCAGCCTATTGCGGACAGTCTGAGCACTGATGGAGGGATTGTGCGTTCCTGGTGTAACTCGGGCAGTTGTTGTTGCCATCCTGTATCTGTCCCGCAGGTGTGATGTTCGGATGTACCGATCCTGTGCAGGTGTTGTTACATGTGGTCTGCCACTGCGAGGGCGATCAGCTGTCCGTCCTGTCTCCCTGTAGCGCTGTCTTAGGTGTCTCACAGTACGGACATTGCAATATATTACCCTGGCCACAGCTGCAGTCCTCATGCCTCCTTGCAGCATGACTAAGGCACGATCACGCAGATGAGCAGGGACCCTGGGCATCTTTCTTTTGGTGTTTTTCAGAGTCAGTAGAAAGGCCTCTTTAGTGTCCTAAGTTTTCATAACTGTGACCTTAATTGCCTACCGTCTGAAAGCTGTTAGAGTCTTAACGACCGTTCCACAGGTGCATGTTCATTAATTGTTTATGGTTCATTGAACAAACATGGGAAACAGTGTTTAAACCCTTTACAATGAAGATCTGTGAAGTTATTTGGATTTTTACGAATTAGGGACGTTTCTGTTTTTTTCTGAGTTTATTTATTCCCACAGTCATTTTTTTATGGATCCGTCCAGTTGTGGTTACGAGAACAGTGCCCGTGGTTGGCCGAAGAGATGGGTGAAGTGACATGCCTCACAAAGTTGAGAAATGCCAGGATAATAGCAACGGGCGCTGCCTAGGAACCATCCAGAGCTAAAGAGCGTATTGTGTGCCAATGCCTCCTCGGCATTACGGCTACATTTCATACTAAGTCGTAGGTAGAACTTTAGCACAATCATGACACGGTCTGTTGGAGAATTAAAAGTATAGGCTTTGTCACCGGCAATACCTTTTATATGTCTGCAAAAAGTTGGCGGGATGCTCAAGTTGGCAGGAAAAGCGTCTCGGGTTGAAAGGTGTATAAGACTATCTCTGCCCCCTCCATTGATCTGTCACTCAGAGGTTTAAGGCACCTATCTGTTTGTGATTGTCCTAATAAATAACAACCTGCTACACACACCTGCCACAACCCGGGCCCCTGGTGTGTGTGTGTGTACTGTATATTCATACAGATCTGGCGAGTGTGTTAGCGCTAGCGCCCGTCCAGGGGTGTTAATCCCACCGCCATCCCGGCAGAGCCCCCCTGAGATCCCGTTAAGCCACTTCATTCACTTTGATCCAGTTTTGGGGGGGGGGGAGTTTAAGTTCCCATAATGCTGTTGATCAATGATTTCCTTTCAGCGCTGATGTAATTAGTGTGGTTTAAGCCAGTTTTGCACCCCAGTTTGGGCTTTTTTGGGGGGGCTGGAATGTATTATTCAGGAGCTTAAAAGGGGATCAATACGGGCTAGCCGTTCTGCAGAGGATATTCAGAGCAGGGCTGTGTGTGTGTATATATTTTGGACGTAGGGAGTGGGGTGCAGATGGTGGACCTGAGCCTCAGGACTTAAACGAAGGAAACGATGGTTCACCCAAAACTTCTGCTCGACTCTGCCACCCACTTCACTGATTATATCAAATCTAACATCGGTGCAGTTTCCCAATGATGATTAACAAAAGCAACTACAATAATTTCAGCATAAACAATTCTGTCCATAATGCATTATTCATTCGATGAATATATAGACCTGTAATTGCTTTATGAGTTGGTTGTTTTATAAATTAAGTTGATTAAACGGAAGCCCTTTAGCAGGTGGGCAGGATTAACATTTTCTGGAATGATTAATTTGCACAGTCGGTCATATCTAACATTCTCATTATCACTAAAGTGCTATTACCTCACAATTACAGCGAGTCAAAACTCAATTTCATAAAGCAATTACAGACAATTCAACAAGTCAGCTGAAAATGAAACACAGGATTCCTTGATAATTGTGGCTATTAAACACAGTGTAGGGAAATGAGTGTGCGCACTGAGTGCTACTGGTAACTCTTTAACGAGTGCGTCACAGGGCAGAGCCGGTGTCTGTGGCATCTGTATGAACTACATGCGCTTTACCAGGTGAAATGGGGACTGAGGTACAGCGTTAGCAGGTTAGTCCTAAATGTTAGCTCAGCACAAGTTTACCGGATGTTTCAAGTTATTAGAAATGTATGAAGGCATTACTAGTAAGAAAATGTTGCTTAGGTTTCATTAAAAAAAATTTTTTTTAACATATGATAATTTATATATTATAGGCTTAGGTGCTTGAATCCAACGTTAACAAATACAATGTATGTAGCCCACCTGAAAATCAAGTGTTGCAAGCATCATGCTTCGATCAACTGAGCCCTCAAAATCACAATGTAAGGTACGTGTTCTTTTACTCGGGTGTTAAAAACATGACGCCTGCCCATGGCGCCTATGTTAAACAAGAGAAGTCACACAGAATGAGGCGAGTTAAGTCGGAATGTCTCCTTCCTCTCGCTCTGTCTACATCCCAAATGGCACCCCATTCCCTACTTTTTAACCGGAGCCCTTTGGGAATAGGGTGCCGTTCGGGACTTAGCCTCTGTAACCACTCCCTTCTCCCAGAATCCCTCTGAAACAGTGTGACCCTCTGAGTGCGCACAGCAATTACACGCTACAATTTTCGCACAGCCCCCACTCACATCCAGCCAGGCACATTCAGCCACGCACACACACTACACACAACACACACACGTCCTCCCCCTCCCCACACACACGTCCAAAAAGTTTCCATATCGCGCTCCAGAGCTAATGTAAGCGGGGAAGAGACTCCAAACCACTCAATTAGAAACAGAGGGCTTAGAACAAGGTGAGGAGGGAGAAGGAGGAGTGTCTGAGTGGTGCTTGTAGTTTACAGAGTCATTGTCTCAGCGTGAATTGCAGGCCAGCTGTCCACCCTGCCCTGGCCTACTCCCCACTAGTCTCCAGACCTGTCATTCACATTACCAGCCCTCTCTCTTATGCTCAGGGTCAGAGTTCAGGGGCGAAATGCTGGTTTCGGTGCTGACCCTTCCTCTCCCGACACTCTCAATCAGCTGTGAGCCTATGAAATGGCTGAGGTCGAGTTGTAGACTGGCTGTGGGGTTCTCCATAGCAGGTACAAAGTGGGGATAGTCGCTGGTTTGTTTGTCTTGTCTTCCCTTCTGTTCTATTTTAGTGACATGAATGTTGTTTCTATGTGTAACAGAACGTTTGCACTGTAATTGTTTACCGTCAATCTGACAGTGAATCCCAAAAAAACGGTATTCTGTATGTATGTTATTATATATGTAGTAGCCTTTTAACCTTGTTAGGATAATTCCCTGATGCATCATGAGAGTACTTCTGCGCTGGCATCTGCCTTGATTGATCTTGATTTAAAGTTACTAGCTGAACTGGATCAGGCCGCGGCAATAAGATGAGACAGAGTGTTGAGTAGTTTCAAATGGAAAGCCAAACTAAGCCTATATGCAAACAAAAACCCTGCGAATTAGATGGGCTGTGCCGGCCACGGCTCATGCTAGCTGCGCCAGCCAAGGCCAAGGAACCCGAGGCTGCTCCACCAAATAAAATGAAGGGGGTGTTCTTTTAATTGTGTCGAACAAAACCACAGGGGCTAAGTAATGGGTTTCTAAAGCGAAGCACATTTTGAGGGAATCGTGTAACGCCCTGTGTGGGTGTGGAGCGGGAAAGCACAGAGACGGCGGGGCCGGAGTGGGCGGCATTCTGCAGCGAGAACAAAAGGCGAAAAGTTGGCACACGGAGGAGCCTGCCGGAGCTCTGGAACGAAGCATTGCGGCTAATTACCGACACACATTGTGCGTTTGGAGGTAGCGTCACAAAAAGTGGATAAAGATTAATTTCATACCTCATCCGCCTCGCTCGGGAGAGACAGAGGAACAAATCCACTAAATTGAAAAAGCGACTGAGCGGATATGGCGGATATGGCAGATCAGAAGGAGTTAAGGCTCTGAGTGTAACTACAATACCTCAGTGGCGAGGCCTCCCCCTTCTATCCCATCTTGTATCCCAACCTTTTCTTTCAATCGCGTTGACTTTTCTCTTTTTCTTTCTCTGTCTAACGCTCCAGCTCTCTCCACCGGCCTTTCCTAGAGGCACGTGGAAGTCAGGAAAAGATGGAGAAGCTGGTGCCTGGCTCCCACTGCCCAGCGGTGGGGTCTGAGCAGTGGGCCGGTGGGGCGTCTGGTAGTGGAATGACTCCTGTAGGTTGGCCCTCAGCCTGTGGTGGGAAACTCTCTGTTGGGAGAGGCAGTGTTCAGAGGTGGCGGAGAAGGGTCATGCTAATAGAGCTGCAGTCTTCGACATAGTCTTTAAATGAACCTACCAGGGACTGGAAAGAAACAGCCTCAAACACTGTGATCCTGAGTGGGATGGCATCAGCTCTTATACAGCACCGGCCAAGAGAGGAAGTCAGAGTCAGAGAGAGAGGGAGAGCAGGAGAGAGAGACAGAGTTGTTATTGTTGTTTATATGTCTAGTTTTCAGAGAGAGTGCTAACATCTCTTGACATGTTTGTTCTGCGTCCGTCCGGAGCATCCAAACTTCTGGTCGGCATATTTCTTTTATAAAAAATAAAAATATATATTTCTTTGTGATTTTTTTTTTTGTGTCTTTTGACGAGGGTTAGAAAATTGTCTGTCATCCCCAAAAAATGTCAGGCAGAGGTGTGTGTGTTTTTATTTTTCTTGCAGAGGAGGCATGGTGAGCGTACGGCCGCGATTTGGAGATGAAAGATGTAGAATCATCCCGATTCCTGCCCTGCCACTGAACCACTCAAATTCCCTGACAAAGCTGTCAAGCCTCATTTTGCCTCTAACTGCCAGAGTAAACTGAGTCTGCCATTTGCAATAAGCAAGAGCTGAGGCAAAAAGCACCCATTTCAGTCCGTGTCAAACCCCACTGACTATCCCTTTGAGTGTGGTTGAAAAAAGCACCTTTCCCCAATTTTTTGTTTTGTTTGTTGCGCTGTGTTTATTCTTTCTTTACTCCCAGCCATTTGTTGCTCAGAAGGAGGAGAGAGTTAGAAGATAACCCAGATGGATCCATTTAAAGGCCCGTCCGTGGTTTGCAGCAGCCCCCCCCCTCAAATTAGATTAGTGCTAAAGTTGTGTACATTTGATCAGATCGTTCTCATGTTTGGCGAACATGTCGAAAATCAGCGGGTGCTTTTTAACGAGCTGCAAAACAAGGCTGGTTGTTGCTGTAATGATGGCGAAGGCTCAGACCCGCGCTCTCACATTGTGCCTGTTACACGGTGTGAAAACAGACCTAGGGTTTAACCTACATCACGTTACACCCGATACTGCACTGCTAAGGAGCAGCAAGACGAGACGGGTGCACATTGCATGCCGAAATGCAGCCGGCCAAATTGCCGGGGCCGCACGCACAAATGAATACTTCAAACCTTTTGCGTGTTGTGAAATTAATGGCATGTTCGAAAACCGGACTGATGTACTCCTCATAGTTGGCCAGCTATAACGTTATGTCACTACCTCAGTGAGGTCTTTTGAAACCACACAGTGCTCTCCAAGGAGTTTCACTGTTGAGTCTCTCAGAGGGTTATAGTGAGCATAAACAACACAGTGGGATGGGAGGCTTGGTTTCCGTCCAGCTGTTCCTCCCCTGGTGTGAGAGGAGGAAGAATACTCTCCTCCCTGTCCGTCCGTCTGTCTGTCTATAAGTCTGGCTGGTCTTTCATGTGTGGAGACCCCCAGGGGAGCTGTACCTGATAACAGCATAAGTCTGCCTGCTGCACGGACAGGCCTTGGATCAGCCTGGGTCGTGTTCATTAGGGCACGCAACGGGAAGTGTTTTGCAACGGTACACGAAAAGTAGCATCGCTTATTGGACAGGTGCAGGTTGTTACCTCCCTGTTTCAGTCTGGTTTCTTCTGTTTGGTGCCTAATGAACACATCCCTGAGCTGGGTTGGCTACAGAGAACCAACATGGGGACAGAACATGCTTACTGCCCTAATTATGACATTGTAGATTTTCCGTTTGGTGCACTTTCTTTTTTTGTAACCATAATAGAAACACTCCAATATAAGATATGTTCCTTTTTCTCCCTTTGTATCGTATTGTACCTCGCTCCTCCTTACACCTATGTCATCCTCCCATCCATAAAATTCTGAAAATGCTTGGCCGTAATATTTTCGCCGGCATGTTAATTTTAAAGTCAAAGGGGCAGCTCCCTTTTCATCATGGCAGAGGCAGCCGGGAATATTCAGCGTGCTGCAGATGTTCATGAATAATGTCTACGACCAAACCCCTGGCACGGGGGAAAGGGGGGAGGATAAGGGGGCCAAGGGGGGTGAGGCGAGAGGGGGAGCAGGAGGGGCCAGATGAATTACACGTAGGGGGGATCTGACAGGCGACTCCGAAGCTTTGTGATCATTCCAAAGTTCCAATAATCTCTCTCACCTTCTCCATCTCCCCTGTAATGAAAGAGAATAGGTGATTGCACCTCGGGCTATGTTCCCCGGTTAATGACTCCTCCAAAGGCAGAGACCGGCCAAGGAAAAAATGAACTTTGAATGAGCGGCGAATTGGCTCTGACAGTGTGATAGACCGTGACACAGATCCTGTAGCAAAACAGACGTGGGCCTAATTGATTATCAATATTTTAAGCAAAGTGATGAAAATAAGCATTAAGAGATGAGAAAGGGGAGAGAAGGGGGTCTGCTCGGATGCCTTAGAGGGGGCCTCGTTTGGCACATTTCTACCCCTCTCTCTCTCTCTCTCTCTCTCTCTCTCTCTCGCTCTCTCGCTCTCTCTCTCTCTCTCTCTCTCGCTCTCTCGCTCTCTCGCTCTCTCTCTCTCTCTCTCGCTCTCTCGCTCTCTCGCTCTCTCGCTCTCTCTCCCTTTTTTTCCTCTCTGCCCTGCTCTCTCATTCTTTCTCTCTTATTGTTTCGCTCTTAAAAACATACGTAATAGCGGTACCTGAAACCGCGAGGCAGAACACATCTCTCTCGTCAGAAAGATCTTCTAACGATGTGTTTTAGATATTCTGTCTCTCTGCTCTCTTCTCTGTGTTAGCCTGTAGTGTTCAGTGGAGCGTGGTGTCCTTGCCGTTTGTAGTCCAGGGGCCACGTCCATCCTCGTCTCTCTCCTTCTCCAGAGGGCTTTGGAGAAACACACACACACACACACACACACACACACACACACACACACACACACACACACACACACACACACACACACACACACACACACACACACACACACAGGCCCAGAGGACCACCAAGTCTCCACCTCCTTTGTCCTCCATGTTTGTTATCTGATATCAACAGTCTTGCTGAGTCCTATTGAGACTACACAGGGTCCAGGTCTCCCTCTTTTCTCCTTCTAAGTGGCCGCCCTCCTGATTCGCCTTGTGTCGGCCGGCCGATTAGCGCCCCGAGTTTGCGTTTCATGTGCGGGGGTCCGGCTCAAGCCTCGAGTCTCCGTCTTCTCGCCCACTCAGTCACAATGAGATCCTGCGCCGTCTTTCAGCGCGGATACCCAGCCTATTATTCTCCATTCATCACATCAGCACTCTCACCACACACCGACTCAGGAACACACACCCTACTACACACTCGTATACTCCCCACCTACCACACACCGTGCACATGCATGCACACACACCCTTTCCCACCCATGTGCACAATGATATCCATACACACACACGCGTGTGTATTCTACCACAGGCACACACACACACACACACACACACAGACACATATTCTTTGCGGAAATACACAAGCGCACTTATTAACACCCCATACTTAAATATAAACACAGCATGTTGGACATGCATTGTGTGCCCCCCCCCTCTCCCGTCCTTCCCTCCTCCTAAATCCCAGCAGTGGACCAGTTCAAAGAGGCAGACTCCTGCCACAGGAGGGAGAGGGAGAGGGAGAGGGAGAGGGAGAGGGAGAGGGAGAGGGAGAGAGAGAGAGAGAGAGAGAGAGAGAGAGAGAGAGAGAGAGAGAGAGAGAGAGAGAGAGAGAGAGAGAGAGAGAGAGAGAGAGACGCCAAGGGAGGAAGACAATGGCAGAGGAGAGTGATAAAAAAGACCTGGTGAGGAATGGAGGTGGAGAGGTGTCATCCAGTGCCCCAGTCCTCGTGAATATTTCACTCTGTGATATCTGCGTTATGGCTTTTCTTCATAAAGCCCTTTCAGCACCTTGTGTTCAGCAAGGCACTTCTATGTGCCCTGTTTGGCCTAGTGGGAGTGAACTCTGGTTGGCTATTCAGTAGTAAGTGTTTGTGTTTGACACCTCAGGGCTATTTACGGTCCACAAGGTCATCTCACCCTGACTCCAACCTGACCGTGAGAGGCCTGTGGCCCTCCATGCCTTTCCCATAAGTCCTTTCTCTGACTGAAGGTGTTTTATCCAAAAGGGCAGCAGTGAAACTGTGGAATTATGGGAAATCTTTGCTCTTTGGTTGTGGAGAGGAAGGTTGTGGGCCTGCTGTGCTTCTCTGACCTGAACCACACACACACACAATCTTCTCTCACACACTTTGAACACCCCTGTGACCATGTGAAGTGAACCCCCTATCCCTGCTGTGCAATGTTCTGGCCCCAGGATAGTAGACTCGAACCCCCGCCTCAGTAACCCATGCATGGGGGTCACGTGTGCCTAGGCTGCTGGGTGCTCCCGGGACCTGGGAGGGTCAGTGGAGGTCCATGGTGTAGCTGGGTGGGTGAAGGCCTGCTGTGGCCCAGGACGGGGCCTCTACCACCCCAGGATCCTCACCTCCTCTCTGGGCACAGAGCAGCTCCAACAGCCTCCAATCCAGGCTCACCACAGTCCATAGACAAAACAGCAGCATAGTCCAATCGGACAAAGCAGGCAAGAGCCTAAGATGTCTCATGTGGATGTGGAAAGTGAAAACTAGTCGCTACCGTCTCTACCAAGCTGTCGACCTTAAACCTCATGATTCATTCTGATTATTAATGAGAAAATCATCTGTAGTCTCACATTCTGAGCCGAGACACAGTTTGTTTCTTCTCTCCCTCTGACGGAAATGCGCTTGTGAAAAAGTTTTTTTTTTTTTAGGAAATGTGTTGTCTGATTCCGAAAGGGGTGAACACGTGCTTCTACGCACCCCTCATATCACCCAACCCCCCTCCCACCCTCAGCTTGATTGGCATCTGTTGAAAATCGAGATTGAAAAGAAAGGGAACAAACGGCTCTTCCTCATCACCGCAAATTGTTTTCAATTAATTGGATTTCTCATCAGCCTGAAGAACTCTGGTTTTATTACGAGCCTCCTCAGTGAGACGAGTGTAATTTCTCTGATTGTGCCTCTTCCCCTCCCGTAGTCTGACAGTCAGGCTGCGTCCCAAATGCCACCCTATTCCCTACGTAGTCCACAACCTTTGAGCAGGGGCCCAAAGGCACCCTATTCTCTATGTATGGCGCTGCTGGTGTGCACTAGGGTGATCCATCATCCGGATGGGACAGAACCAGTGTGTATCCTCGTAGTTGAAGCTTTTCTAAGAATATAGCAGGAAACACGGGGAATGAAGCAGCCTCTGAGAGAGAGACGGTTGTCAATGAATAATTGATTGAATTGGTAAGATATCTCGTTCTAATTGTTTTGTTTGTTAATATTTCATGGGCCGTCATTGCATTCTCTTGATAGTAGATCGGAGGCCACGGCTGGATGGCAGGCCGTGTGGTTGGTTCGGTGTCTGCCCTCCCTTTTCAAGGGGTGTATTCACTGGGAACCAAACGGAATCAAATGGGACGTAACATGGAGGGACCTCCCTGAATTTGTCCCTATAAAAACTCCTTGTGTTTCTAGTGCAAAACGTGTTCTGTTGCAAAACGTTTTGCCACACTGTACTAATAATACACCCCCCCCCCCCCCCCCCCAGGTTTTTGTTCGTACTTTCTATTTACTGTCGAAAACATGAAGTAACTGTTTCAGTCAAAGGGACCTTGTGTGTTATTGTCCATTTTAACTTGTGTTTTTATCACGCTTCTCTGAAAGCTTTTCCACCCACCTATTGTTCAACTGTTCAATTAAATTAATGCACCGGCCTGATTTCCCTGTTCAGAATTATGCCTTACAAGGTGTACACGGACTGGTTTTAATAGGACTACATGCACTTAAGCCCCGCCGCACGTACACACACACACACACACACACACACACACACACAAACACACAGCGGCCTCTGGCATTCTCGTCTGTTACTATGGCACACAGTATCCTGTGCCACCTAGTGGCAGATAGTGTCAGTGCCCTGGTGAGAAATGCTTCACCTCTTGCCCTCATTATTCCTAACTGTGACACGATCTGCATTCTAGTGCTAAAGGAAGCCTATAGAGGCCACGGGGGTTGCATTTCATTTAACGGCTGATCATTTTATCCCTTCATCCTTTTCACTTAAATCCATCTCTCTCGTCTCCTGGCCTGTGGACGAATGAATGAATGAATGAATGAATGAATGAATGAAAGGATGGGTGTGTGTGTGTGTGTGTGTGTGTGTGTGTGTGTGTGTGTGTGTGTGTGTGTGTGTGTGTGTGTGTGTGTGTGTGTGTGTGTGTGTGTGTGTGAGCATGTGTGTGTGTGAGCATGTGTGTGTTTGTTTACGTGCCTGTGTGTATACGTATGTGTGTCTGCACTGTGCAGGTTGCCTGGCTGTGGCTCACTGTAAAGTGCATTCCTGATTCAAAGGGACATTTTTCCAATCGCGCGGTGCTGCTGCTAATATTATGTTTGTCGTTGGGCATAAGGTTGATTTATCATGCGTCCTCTCCTCCTGACATTCAGATTCCCTTTGATTGGCGGGTGGATAACAGGAACCCCCCCTCCTCTCCATACACACATATGCACCCACGAACACACATGCACAAATTCACATACAGTATGCACACACACACACAGACAATCACACACACAGACATCGACACACACACTAGGGATGCGCGGATTGACTCATAACCCGCAGTTCCCGAGGTTATAACCACTGGGCGGGCGGGTTTGGGGTCATGAAATATTGTGTGGATGAAGGGCGGGTGAGTGGCGGGCGGGTTGAATTAAGCAATAACAATGCATTATAAAATCCATAAATGTAGAATTGTTGTGCAATTCAAATCTATAGGCTACAATGACGTTTTTCTTTCATCATTTTTATCTGGTGTTAGTTCATAAGCCTAAGCTTTAGGGCCAAGTGTACGTACGTCAAATACACGCCAATTGCCAAATGCTTTTGAGCAGAAAAAGTTAACTTCGATCCATGAGGCAAAAAGGACAGTTTAATTCAAAAAGAGAAAAGCTGTGAAAGTAAAGAGAAGGAAGGGCCTGAACAGTAGCCTAATGATTGGGAAAGATGTTATGTGTGATGATCGTGAGACGCTATACAAATTCGACAGTCACAAAACGGGGACTTCAAATATGGCACGTCAAGGGAACTGTCCTGATATATTTTTTTTTATTTAACCTTTTTTTAACTAGGCAAGTCAGTTAAGAACAAATTCTTATTTGCAATGAAGGCCTACAGATGGGTTAAATAGAATAGTAACTGAAATCTGGACACTAACTGTAGACCTATAACTTCTCACAAAGTCTTACATAATTTTAACTCCGACAGAATTAAGAAGTTGTTGCAGTAAAATGAAACAACAAATGTACATTCTGACTCAAGAGGAGTGGAGAAATATGATTTATTAGGGACCGTCTGTAAAGGTGCTATCTTTATCATCGTCATAAAAGCTGATAGTATTTCAACCATATGAAATAAGCTATGCATCCAAGACAAACTGAAATCTCATCAGAAACATGTTGAGTCGTTTTCACAGCTTTCAATTCCCTTAAAACGGTCAAACTGATTTTGCACAGAAAATCTTTCACATTTTTTGGTGGGGTTATTAAATTTTCTCCCCGGTCCCTAAACACATTTGTTGCAAGTGAGAAGCAGAGATTAAAGAACAAACTTTACCGATGTCAACTAGATTGAAGATTTAATTCGATCGATTTATGACATATTTTCTGGTGAGCAAGGGTTTGATTCGTCTTTTAGGGCAGGGGTGTCAAACTCATTCCATGGAGTTTTTGTTTTTGACCTAGACAACCAGGTGTGGGGAGTTCCTAGCTAATTAGTAACCTTAATTCATCAATCAAGTAAAAGGGAGGAGCTAAAAAACCCAGACACACCGTGGAATGAATTTGATTAGTGTTCTAGGGTAGCAAGTAATGACAGAAAATAAACTGCATGTTTCTAACTAAAGACAAGTTGACCAGAAATAGCCTACTAAAATGTTGGAAATTATAATCCGAAAAACAGGCCTATCTAAATAAGGCTTAAAAAATATATATTTTTCTCTCTACAGAGCATTTTCTATATTTTCAGGTTAGGGTCGGGTGCGGGGCTTTATTAGCCGAATGCGGATGGGTCATTAGTAATTGCGGGTGAACAAATAGCTGACCCGCGCGTCACTAACACACACACACCCCTACCCACACATCCATAACATGTTGAGGAGTGGGTAATACACAGAAGCTGACTTGTTTTTCTATTTCACAGTCAGATCAGTTGCTTCTCTCTGCTTTTCTATCCTTTTGTATCCCACTGTTTCCCCATTCTGGTTTTGATACTATTATTCTGTGTTGTTCCGCAGGACTTATTGAGCTGTGTGAGTAGACCAGAAGTTCTGTTTGCATTTCCTAGGGGTTCTTCCAGTGTCGTCTGTAGTTTGCAAATGAGCTCTTCCTCCAAGCTACTCCCTCGCTCCATCCACTCCTCTATCTATTCCCTCCAACCACTCCATTGTTTGCGTTGATTTCCTCCAGTCCCTTCTCTCATTAACTTATCTGTGGATTGCGTCCCAAATGGCACCCTACTCCCTATGTAGTGCACTACTTTTATTTTTATTTTTTTATTTTTTTTACAAGAGCCCTGGTAATGGGTCCTGGTCAAAAGGGTATGGTTATGGGCCCTGGTCAAAAGTAGTGCACTACATAGGGAATAGGGTTCCATTTGGGACACACGCCGTGTCATGTAGCCTAGCTGTAGGTGCTCGGGTGATGTATGTGATGTGAATGGGGTGTTAGAGGGGGTTTATAGAGCCCTGTTGGGGGTGGGGGGAAATCGTCACTGTGATCAAGAGGGAAAGGGAGCGAGCTCAGCTCCTTGCGAGGGGAGACTTTTTCCTCATCTCTCCATTTCTCTTTTCCTCCCTCTCTCTCTCTCTCCCTTTCTACCTGCACTTCGGTTTACTGGAAAATAAGCCTTCTGTGGAGATGAGGTAAAAGCGATGGATGGTGTTCCCGTCTGATTAGTTAGTCAGTGTAGATCAGTCTAAAATTCCTTCCCTCTCCCCCTCCTTACCACTACCTCCACCACCACCACTAATACTACCAGCAGTAGTAATAGTAGTAGGTTGCATCCTAAAAGGCACCCTATTCTCTCTTTAGTGCACTGCATCCTAAAAGGCACCCTATTCTCTCTTTAGTGCATTACTTTGGGGCCCTGGTCAAAAGTGGTGCACTACATAGGGAATAGGATGCCATTTAGGATGCAACCCTAGTAGTAGTAAAACCCCTGCTTCCGGGCGCCTGATGGACCAGTGAACTTACAAACGAGAGGGAAATGTAGAGGAGACCTAGCGGGGTGTGAGGGGGGAAAGGGTTGGACTGGACTTCTCTAAGGGGTTGGGGGCTGGAGGGGATAGAGGTGTGTGTGTGTGAGGCACACAGGCAGGCAGGGGAGGCGTAGCCCACCCTCCCGTCCCCCTGTCTGTCTGCCTTCGGTGGGCGCGGCGGTGCTCTAAAGCGGAGCCCCTTCTCTTCACACGGGGGTGTTTGATTTTGATATTCAGGCCTGAGTAATTAATCACAGAGGAGCAGGATGAGCTTTGTTTGGTTTGATTGGGAGGCCTGGGGCTGAAGGGGAGAGAGAAAGAAAGCGAGAGCGCTGGTGCTCGGGGAAGGAGGGATGTGATTGAGGAGGATAGGTAGAGGGGTGAGGATGCTGGGGTAAGAGGGCTAGAGTTGGGTGTTTTTGTAGACCGTTTGAGTAGGAGTGTGTGGGGGGGCTATGCCTCTGAGCCCTGCTCTGAGGAAGATTTTCTCTGCCAGCGAGTAACCGTCTCATTTACTCTTAATAACGGTAACCTCCAACCTCACACACACACACACACACACACACACAAAACGCATTTTCCTGTGTGTCTCTCTCTAATACATGCGTACACATACATCTTTCTCCCTCACACACACATTGTGTCTTTTTATGCCTGTGTCAAATAACACAGGTGTTTGAAGGTATTCAAGGTAACGGTGTCTTCCTCGCAGGTAAACCAGAATAAGAACAGACTGATTTGAGTACCTAGAATCCACTTCCTCTGCTTACTACACCGTTTAAAAAAAAAAAAAGTCATATCCAACGCTGTTTATTGTTCGCCATAATGAAATGCTTAAGAGAAATTGATGTGCCGAGGCACAACATTTGAGTGGGCCGCCGCATCTTTCTCAGGCAATTCATCAGCGATGTTGACTCGGTTCCTTCTTCACTCAGGCGATTTCCCCCAATAATGAAGATGTTAGCAGAGATGAGAAAAGATAGTGCTCGCGTATGGCAGGGCTATCAATATGGACTGTAAATTAATTACGATTCTGTTGCAGCACATCATTTGTTTCCAAAGCATTAGCGTCTCCGACGAGCCACTGGGTTTTATTGCTATCTTACTAGTTGATGAGTGAGCGGTGTAAAATTGACTCTCCAATAACATTACACTTAATGAGTTTAAACTTTTCCAAAATCCGAGAAAAGAGGACAGAGAGAAGGGGTGAGGAGAACACAAACTAATATGAAATGAATGTGGGTGTACCGTGTTTGTTTGTGAGTGCATACAGTATGTGGAAGTGCGTGCGTGCGTGTGCGCTCGCGTGATGCAGGCCATAAGTTCTCCCTGTGACTCCTCGTCAGCCGTCGTTGTTTAGTAATTGCCGTAGACAAAACGGCCGTCACACTCGTACATCGGCTACTTAACTCAACAGCCACAGTCTGATGTGGCTGACGTTCTGCCTCTTTAGCACTATGACTTAGCTTGAAACGGCTGCTAACTTACCTAATCCTTCCAAGTGAACACCTCCCTTCCATCACCACCAGCCCCTGAGTGAGACAGACAGGAGGGTAAGTGAGAAAGTGAGACAGAGAAGTGAAGTGAAAAAAAGACTGAAAGAAGTGAGACAGTGAAGAGTGATTTATTTTCTGTTTCTGCTTGTTTGTCTGTCTCCCCCCTCCAGCCCTTTACTTGGTTCTCTTATCCTTCTGCTTTACACACTCTCTCCCTGTTTCTCTCTCTCTCTCCCCCGCCCTCCCTTCCTCCCTCCCTCTCTTCTCTCTCGCTCTCCCTCTTCCTCCATCTCTCCAGTATACTGCTCGGGGCGATAGCACAAAATCAAACTGTTTATCCATCTCTCATCTCCGCGCTGCCTCCAGGGGATCCGGCCCCCACAAACAATGAAAGTCGGTCCTCACAACGGAGCCAGATCCTATTTAATTACATCAATAAGGAGAGCTACTGGAAAAACATTAATACAACCTTAGTACATCCTTACCTCGCCACTGTTATATATCCAACACACTGGTAATGTACAGTCGTAAACAACAGCATACACACGGCCAGATATACGCCATATAAATAGATATATGGGGAATATCTGTAGGGCGTATAGGGATCATTATTGGAGGTATATTTCTTTGTCTATTAGGGACTCCAGTTCATCGTTGCCTTCCTGGCAATTCCGTGACGGGGACTTTGATTAAATTAGGTCATAATAAAACAAAGTGTTGGGGACGGCAGAAGTCTTTCACTTCATTTACGCTTCATTCCGTCTCGGCTGGAAGGGCCGAGGAGAAGAGAGAAGGGGATGAGAATTGCGGGCTCTGTTGAAATACAATTGTGATTATATGTGTAATTGCAGCTCGAGGGGCCTCGGGGCCCAAAGAGCTATGTAGTGACGCCGGGTCTATGTTTCATTCAAATCATCATCGAGGAACGGAGAGAGAGCGACAGAGAGAGAGAATAATACCCCCCAAAAAAGCCATGAATGCCCTGGCTGCTGCATCCGATCCCGTCCTCCTCCTCTCCTCTGGCTGGATTAGCCGCAGCTCGTTAGCGTACTAAAATGTAATAATGCAAACATCAGGTGGAATTGGGCCGGCTCCATTATCAGCCTACAAGATGGATGATGTGCATGGGGCGCCACACACGGGGGCCGGAGGGGCGTGGGGGCTGCAATTTAGATTCAATATACTAGCAAACCAAGAGGCCCCCCAGATCTGATTTATCTCTTACGCTACGGCCAGTCGCTGTTTCTGAGCTGATTTCCTATTACTGCTCTGAGAGAACAATTCATTGGGATAACGCGCAGGGTAAAAGCAAGGCCTGGGTGGCCCTCGAGACAGTAAGAAACCAGATCGGGGCGATAGGTTAATAGGTTTAAGAGGAACGATAAGCAATTAAATCTAAGGCCCCGAGTTCAGTTATTAAATTCAAGAGTAAGATATTCAACTTAGAGAGAGGTGGGTTATTCAATGTAAGACTAAGCTAGCTAGGTCTCTATATTAAAAGTGAGAGAGGTTATCGTGTTTAGGGGTTTATCGGGTTAGGGAACAATGGAGAGAACACTCCTCCTTGATATAGATACACTGCTCAGCGACGTGTGCTGGTTATGTTGTTCGATAAAGAAATGTGCTATTTGCTCTGCTCATGAGGGTGTCTCTCTCCTTTCCAGCCATAACAGATGAGGTACTGAAAGCCAAGAAGAGGAAGGACGAGGAGGCCAAGAAGATGAAGGTGAGCGTGGTCCATGTCATCAATTTAGTAGTTCAGGTGGTACTATAGGTGGACTGTGGAGCATGATGTACTACAGTACCCATAATGCTTTGTGTAACATCAATACATACTGGTGGTCTGCAGCTGAGTGGTGGTGATGGATGGAATGGCAGGTAGACAGGCGGATGGACCGGCACACAGACAGACCAGCGAGCAATTGTCAAACTTCTTTAGACGTGACTTACAGTGCCTTCAGAAAGTGTTCCCAAACCTTTTTCCACATTTTGTTGTGGGATTAAAATGTATTTAATTGTCACTTTTTGTTCAACGATCTACACAAAATCTACACTGTAATGTCAAAGTGAATGAAAAATTATAAAATCTGTAATAAAAAAAGTAAAACCATGAAAAATTAAACACTAATATCTTGATTAGATAAGTATTCTACCCGTTGAGTCAGTACATGTTTAGAATCACCCTTGGTAGTGATTACAGCTGTGAGTCTTTCTGGGTAAGTCTCTAAGAGCTTTCCACACCTGGATTGTGGAACATTTTCCATTTTCAGGTCTTTCCATATATTTTCATGCAGATGTAAGTTGAAACTGTAACTCAGCCACTTAGGAACATTCAATGTCTTCTTGGTAAGCAACTCCAATGTAGATTTGGCCTTGTGTTTTAGGTTATTGTCCTGTTGAAAGGGGAATTAATCTCCCAGTGTCTGGAGGAAAACAGACTGAACCAGGTTTTCCTCTGGGATTTTACTTGTGCTTAACTCCATTCCGTTTATTTTGTATCCTGAAAAACTCCCCAGTCCTTAACGATTACAAGGCTACTCATAACATGATGCAGCCACCACTATGCTTGAAAATATGGAGCGTGGTACTCAGTAATGTCACTGTTTTAAAATCACACCCTGAGCGGTTTCACCATGAGAGGCTGAAAGACTTGAACCATTCCAAAACATATGACCTTAACATTCCTGCCAGATTTCTAACGGATGCTGCGGTATTTATCACCCTCTGTGTAACTCACATTGTGAATCTGTCTATTTAAGGGAATAAAGGGAATAAGTTAGATCATGGAAACTATCGGCATGTCTCAATCCTGTGTTCTCAAACCTATGTTCAAGCAGATTGCCAGTTATATTTCCTTGCATAACCTATTCTATGAGCTCCAATCTGGCTTCAGGAAATCCCATTGCACTGACACCTGCCTACTATATCTGACAGACCACATAAGAAAGGAAGTAGACGGAGGGAAATTCTGTGGTATGGTTATTTTAGTTCTCCAAAAGGTGTTCGATACAGTGGATCGTGAGATTCTGTTAATCAAACTAAGAGCCATGGGCTTTAACAACTTAGCAGTAAAATGGGTCGGCTCTTACCTGCAAGGAAGAAAACAGATGGTGGATGTGGACGGGACCCTGTCTAAACCCAAAATCTTGAACTGCGGGGTACCCCAAGGGAGTTCGCTGGGTCCACGTTTACTTATATTCTATATAAATGATCTGAAATCTGCCTGTACATGTGACCTTTTCCTATATGCAGATGATTCTGCACTGTTGGTTTCCCACAAAGACAACAATGTGGTTGAGAAAGCCCTCAGTGCTGAACATCTGAATGTCAGTAAATGGCCATATGACAAAAAGCTGGAACTTCACCTTGGAAAAACAGAGTCCATCTTGTTCGGGTCCAAAGTGAAACTGAGGAAATCGCCAGATTTTAAGGTGGTAGTAGGTGACATAGTAGTCGCAGCAAAAGACTGTTAAGTATCTTGGATGTGTGCTAGATAACCATCTGACAGGAGAGAGCATGGCGCAAAATGTTATCGCCAAAGTGAACCATAAAATGAGGTTCCTGGCTAGAACTTCCAAATATCTGCTTTAGAATGCAATGGGGACATTGGCAGGGGCTCTTGTTTAGTGCCACTTCGACTATGCATGCTCTTCCTGGTACAATAGTGCCCTCAAGATATAAAAAAATTAATTGCAGACATCTCAGAACAAATTAGTCTGGATTATTCTTAAACTTCCAGCACTTACGCATCTTGACTATTCCCACTTTGAAAGGCTTAGATGGCTTAGTGGACGAAAGAGTAGCTCAGATAAAATTGTGTCTTGTACATCAGATTGTCCACAGTATGGTCCCCAGATACTTATGTAACTACTTTAATTTAGTAAGGGATAACCACAACTATTCAACTAGAATGAGGGACTTAGATTAAACTTAGATTTAAAAGTGGTATGGGGAAACAAACATTTGTATACTCTGCTGCCATTCTTTGGAATAATCTTCCAAAGAATTTGAAACGTATAACCTCCATAGGTAGTCCATATGGTCTGCCTTTTTGGTGCCTGTTGTTTAATATAATGTGATTGTCTTGTGTGTATATTAGGGATTGATTGTTTATATATTAAGGGTATGTGAGACAAGGAAGATGTACCTGTCCATAGTTGTTTATTAGGAACATTATCGGTTGCTGTGAAGCAAACAAAAATTGTGTCTGTCATTGTCTGTTGTCATTACAATTGCCGCCTAACCTTGTTGTATTCCCCCTTCCCTTCTTCAAAAGGACCCCAATGGAAATAAGCTGTTAAGCTTTACTGTGTTATCCTTGATGATTTTCTTAAATTGAATGTGGAGGCGTCACTAGCTGGAGCCCCCTTATGTATGGATTTGAAAAATGGTCCAATAAATTCAATCAATCAATACCTTGAACGGTTTCCTGATCTTATTTAGGCTCGCCCTACAAAGGACTGAAATACTTATTGACTCAAGACATTTCAACTTTTCATGTTTTATTTATTTTGTATTATACTGTACATAAATGCACTGTAATTTAAGATTTAAAACTGCGACGTTTTCTCGGAGTTGTAGGAAAATCTCTCTGCCCCATAACATAATGTACAAAATTACAGGAAATTTGCTTGAAAAATGCAACATTTTCTCTCCGATGCGAAGAGGCAGACCTTTAAAATGTTCCTTCCCTGTGCCCGAGACTTGATTCGTCTGGCCATGCATTGTGTGCTATTTTTGTCTCACTCAAGTCGTATTCTGATTATAAGAGGGCCCCTGATGAATTTGCTATCACAAGAGGTCCCCGGCCCAAAAAAGTTTGAAAACCGCTGACATAGTGAATATGGTGCCATTTGGAAAGCAGACAGCATTTCGACAGACATTTTCAAATAAAGTCAGGAGCCATTTGCTTATGGAGCTACAGAAAGTGCTAGCGGTATTAAAAGGCTTCAGATGGGATAATGAAATTCATTCAGTGACGTCCTGGTATTGGCCTGAAATGAATGAGAAAATGTCAGGGTCGTCAGGGTGCAGGTGGGGATGGCTTTGTGTGTGCGTGTTTGTGCTTCCGTCCGTGTAAGTGTGTGTATGTGTGTGCGGACGTAGCTAGCATTGAATTCATTACATTTTGCACGTATCTACCTCTACCATGTCTTTGAGAAACAAGGCATTTCATAGCATTACACCACACACATATACTGAAAACTTCCAGATTACTGAAGGTGTTCAGTGTCATTATTGTCGAGTTGTGGTACATGACATGTTACCAGTGTCTTTACTTGGTTATGTACTGCTCCACATCCCTTCTTGAGAGTAATTCAAGGGGTTCGGTAACAGTAACGCACACACACACACACACACACACACACACAGTGGGAAACTGTGCATGACCTTTAAAGTTTGGTGACCTTTTAGCCAAATGAAAGCCCGGCCATCAGAAATTAATTAGCCCTGCAAACCTACTCTGGTCTTTCCTCCGTTGGCAGCGAGGACATAAATTAAATCGCTCTTTGTTTCGCCCTCATTTTTTGGTCTGTCATTCTCTCGTTCTATTTTTCATTTCTCTTGCTGCTTCGGCCCTCTCCTCCCTCTCTCCCCCTCCCCTTCTCGCTCTCTCTCTCCCCCTTCCCTCTCTCTTTCTCTCAGTGGAGACATTGGCAAAGTGTTGAGTAAGTGTGTGGCTCCAGGCTACGGTGCCGAGCTCCCAGTCAAGTAGGTTTCTTAAGCAGAGTTCACGCTGTAATCTCGCCTTTTTTGGAATCAATTGACTCCCCCCCCCAGCTCAAAGCCACTTTATTCCTCTCTCAAACTGTTCCTGTTTTATTAAGTAACGCGCTGTGCCTGCATAAGGCTGCGAGGCTTGTTTTTGTATTCCTGGTCCTCTTTGGGAGAGTGGACCGAAATAGTTGGGTGCAAAATGTCTCATCAAAGCGCCAAAGCGCCCTTGTCGACCCAACAGCTGCTTTGGCTCTGACCTCGAAGACAGTGAGCTGGCGTTACACGGTCTACTGGCACCCAGCCCCGCTTCTCAATGGGCCACTAAACAGAGGAGGTGGGCCCGATGCTTATTAAACGCTAGGTCACCGGGGTCTCCCATGCACTCCCGCAGGGGCTCCTACAGATCAGCCCCGACAAGAAAGTTACCGCTTGAACCGCTAAGAAGAACAAAATGAAACCAAACGAGAGAGGGAGGACGAGAAGACGAGAACAGCCACCTACACTCCACTTCACAAATAGATTTACAAGTCCGACGGTAGTGGTACTAATCGAAGCCGTTCTCGATTCATGTGGAAGCTGTGATATGCACACTATTATTATATTATTACACACTGGCTGCCCCTGAGCAAAGTGGGTTTTATCAAGAGTGCATCCGGATCTATACTTGGCCCCATGGTCATAATTTAACAAAGTATTCTCAACTTGAAAGGGCTGTTACTTTTTCGTCTGTCGAAGGGAAAATACTAGAGTTGGAAAATGTAACTTGGGAAGAGAGAACCACTGCGTTTTTTCTGCTGTACGTATTGCTGGCCTGACTGTTGTTTTAGCTGAGGAGTGTGATGCCACACACTAACACCAGGGTTCAGGCCAATGTGGTGTGAGGAAAAGACTGACTGTCTGTGGCCCCAGGTGTAGAAGGTTCCTCTATGCTCAGATGTAATGGCTGTGGTCCTCAACCCAGTGCTCACACACTCCAAAAAGTTGATGCATGTTTGAGAGAGGGAGAGAGTGAGGTGAGAGAGTGAGGTGAGTGAGGTGAGTGAGTGAGTGAGCCCACACCCCTAGCCCTCCTGATATGAAAAGGTGCAAATGAATCAGGTGTAGCGTGCATTATGTGGCAGAGAGGTCAAACCCGGGCTCATTAAGACTGTGAATTCCCCTTCTTTTCACGTGTATGGTTGTTCAGAGGAGCCGGTGGCAGAGGCTCTACCATCATGCAGTCAATATGGAAATGCATGTCAAATGCTTAATAACCTCAGCCATTTCCACACACAGCCATGCCACTTCAAAGCCAATACACCCAGAAGGATGTCATCATCCTCGTTGGTGCATCTGAATCTTGTGTACGACTACATGATGTTGTAAAGGGTTGTAGTATTCCTGCGCCTATGCTGATGGTATTTAGGTATTTAAGTCATATGCACCTCTCTCTGTCCCCATCACCCCAAACCGCTGGCAGATTGGAAGATCATATATTTAATGAGACATGTAATAGCTTTTTAACCCATATCATTAGGAGGAATATATACTACGGGCTTGCTCTTTTCGCATTAAAACAAAATAACTGTTTCTTTAATTATGCTGTTTGTAGGATGGGTCACGGGTTGGGGTGTGTACCTGTCTGTGTGTGGCTGTGTTCTGGAATTAGATGGTGATTAAATATTCACCATCTCTCCCTGACCCTGCAGCCATTAACACCTCATCACCATTTAACTAGCTCTGTTGTCAATCACCAGCCCCATCCTAAAGAGGAAAATGTCTGGACTTCATCTCTGGCCTTGCTGAGTAGAACAGAAAAAAAGCAAAGTAGCAAGGGAGGGAGTGGGAGAGAAAATGGACAAACCAAGAGATGTCTTTTCTTTTCCGTTCTCCTATAGAGGAGAACAAGTACCCATATGGAGAAACTGGCATACATTTCATGTTCTAAGCATAGCTGTAATTAGAGTGCATATTATGGGTTCGCCATGTCTGTGTCTCTGGTAGTAGGCCTATCTATCTGCATTCACTTGCAATGTTTTAATTAATATTTTGTTGAAGTCAGCCAGTGTGATTATGCCCCATTTAATAATGTGTAATACCCCGATTTGTTCCCTAGTCTACCATTCACATGTGCTATCATGCCTTACAATAAATGATGGGCTCCGTATTCTAATTAAAATTAATAAATAGGCTGCGGATAACAAGCTCTCCCAATCTTTATGTGCCTCAATTTGTATCTTTGGTGGTAATAAAAAAAAAAATGGAAGTGAGAGGGGGGATTGGACATTGGACGCTTTAATATAATCTGCCTGCAAATTAAATTATTTGACCTCGAAAGCCTAACAATACAAACTCCTACCTGACTGCTGTTAAATATTTAGCACGCACCCTGTCATGAATACAAATGACGCGCAAATTAGAATCTACAGGCGTCTGACCCCGGTATCACACCCCGGGAGCGCGGGACTCGTGCTGCTTTAAATGTTTTAATTACCGGGCGGGCAGGAGGATCCTGCCACAGCACTTGAAGGACAAGCAGAGATATTCAGCACCTGGTAAACATCGGTGTTCATGTGTCGATTATCACCCTGCATGAAGTCTTAATATGGGAGATACGCTGATGATGAGACACGGCGAATAACGTCAACGCATTGTCATTGCACTTGTCATTAGGCCTAATTCCATTTTGCTACTGTAGGCTATCCACTGTGGATTTATTTTCCTATATATCGAGGGTATCTCCTGGATGCTCTGAGAAAGCTGACTGTATTTCTATTGTGCGCTCTGACAGAATATCATTCACAGTGATTTTGATCTAAGAAAATCTGGTTTGTATTGACCTGCTATCGATCCTGGGGTGGACTCATCACTTGTCGTTTAGTGGCAGTGCTCTGCGATGGATCAACTTATTTGTTGTGTTATTATGTTCACTGTCAATACAATAATGTCTTGAACATGTTGAGGAATATTGCACTGACAGTTAACCGGTTTTATGACTTATATTTGTTTCTTTGATTAAAAAGGTGAATAAATACTGCCTTATTTGGAGAGAGGCCAATAAATGACGCATTTATAGGCTACAGTAGATGTACATGTTTTAAATGCTGGCATTACAGAAACAAACTACTTTACAATGTCGTCGTCTATTAGCCTACTTACTCCAGCGATATTTTTTTCTCCTAAATTATGTTTGATTTGGAGTTGAATTGGTGTCCACCAGTCGAGTCAATGTCCTTTCTTTTCTTCCCCCCTCTCCCCATTCAGGTTTGCTGTTAGGCTACCCCGCATTGAAATGATTAGTTATGCCTGGCTTGTAAGCAGTGAATCAGAGTTATGGACCCTGGGGAAATAAATTTGGCAGAAAATCAGTGTGAGAAGATTTAATTATCACGCGAGACCTTTTCCCTCAGCTGGCCCAGTGAACCCCAAAAACTCCCGCGCTGCTGCAGCCAAATGTGCGCGGGCGCCAGCCTTCTCCTAATTTGTTCCCGCGCATGGCGATACGCCAAGCAATTACAGCTTTATTGATTTTTCATCACCGCAAATTTAAAGTAGATTTCCCCCCTCTTTGAAAAGTCATGGCGGGTGATTAAGTGAGGACCCCCCCTCTCCATCCCTCCCTCTGCGGTTCAGGGGAGAAGTGGAGCTGCGTGGCAAATTCTAATAACCCCGGGTCGACCCCTGTTGTTGTCGGATAATGGGATGCCACTGCTCGGCTCTCTCGCTATGGGACACCAGGGGACGCGACCAGACCAAACCAAACGTCAGTGCATGGAGGGGTATCTACCGAAATGTTTAACTTGCCCTGTGAATGAAAAAAATGAAGCAGCCCGCCAACACCTGTAGTAGCCTATTAGCCCACATTGTGCAGATATTGCGCGCGTGCCTCTGCTGTGCACACCACAGGTCAAGTGGACAGATGATTGACAGAACCCTTTCACCCGTGTTGATCACTAATCGTTTTACGGGTCACCCTTATCCATTACCCCTCTGTCTATGGAGTGATGTACTGTACCTTCAGAATGTCACCAAAACCACAGGAAAACATATTGATGTTGATACCGGGTTTGTCACTGTTTTAGAAATGTATTCCTCATTGTTGCTATTATTCAGACATTGAAAGTGAAATCATCTCAATTAAGTTAATCTAATTCATATAATAATATGTTTATAACAATAAACAGATTGTCATTGATATTGATTGCTGCCCAGTAAAAGTATACAAGTCCATTATATTTCATAAGAATTTGAATAATTGGCTAGGTCACCCTTGTAATTAAGGTCTTCATAAAATTAAAGGTAAAAAAGTAGATATATATTAAACCTAAGAATGCCCTTGATTGTGATCTGAATGAGGTTTCATCTGACTGTGTGCCTTCAGAAAGTATTCATACCAATTGACATATTCCACATTTTGTTGTGTTTCAGCCGGAATTCAAAATGGATTAAATCAAAAAAAATTCCACCCATCTACACACAATACCCCATAATGACAAAGTGAAAACGTGTTTTTAGAAATGTTAACAAAATTTATTGAAAATGAAATACAGAAATATCTAATTTACATAAGTATTCACACCCCTGAGTAAATGCATGTTAGAATCACCTTTGGCAGCGATTACAGTGGTGAGTCTTTTTGGGTCAGTCTCTAAGAGCTTTGCACACCTGGAACGTACAATATTTGCACATTATTATTTTTTTTATTATTCAAGCTCTGTCAAGTTGGTTGTTGATCATTGCTAGACAGCCATTTTCAAGTCTTGCCATAGTTTTCCAAGCCGATTTATGTCAAAACTGTTAACTAGGCCACTCAGGAACATTCAACGTCGTCTTGGTAACCAACACCAGTGTATATTTGGCCTTGTGTTTTAGGCACTTGTCCTGCTGAAAGGTGAATTTGTCTCCCAGTGTCTGTTGGAAAGCAGACTGAACCACGTTTTCTTCTAGGATTTTGATTGCTTAGCTCTAATTTGTTTATTTTTATCCTAAAATACTCCCTAGTGCTTGCCGATTACAAGCATACCATAACATAAAAAAGAAAAAGGGAAAAAAATTGAAATGATGCAGCCACGACCATGCTTGAAAATATGAAGAGTTGTACCCGGTGATATGTTGTGTTGGAATTGCCCGAAACATAACGCTTTGTATTCAGGACAAAAAGTTCATATCTTTGCCACATTTTTTGCAGTTTTACTTTAGTGACTTGTTGCAAACCTTGTCATTTCGGTTAGTATTGTGGAGTAACTACAATGTTGTTCATCCATCCTCAGTTTTCTCCTATCACAGCCATTAAACTCTGCAACTGTTTTAAAGTCACCATGCCGTAATCCCTGATCGGTTTCTTTCCTCTCCGGCAACTGAGTTAGGAACGACACCTGTATCTTTGTAGTGACTGGGTGTATTGATACACTATCCAAAGTATAATTAATAACTTCACCATGCTCAAAGGGATATTCAATTTCTGCTTTTTTTTTTAAATTTGACCCATTTACCAATAGATACCCTTCTTTGAGAGGCATTGGAAAACCTCCCCGGTCTTTGTGGTTGAATCTGTGTTTGAAATTCACTGCTCGACTGAGGGACCTTACAGATAATTGTATGTGTGGGGTACAGAGATGTGATAGTCATTCAAAAATCCTGTTAAACACTATTATTGCACACAGAGTGAGTCCATGCAAGTTATTTGACTTATTAAGCAAGTTTTTACTCCTGGACTTATATAGGCTAGCGATAACAAAGGGGTTGAATACTTATTGACTCAAGACATTTCAGCTTTTCATTTTTAATTAATTTGTAAACATTTCTTAAAACATAATTCCACTTTGACATTATGCGGTATTGTGTGTAGGCGAGTGACACACAATCTCAATTTACTCCATTTTAAATTGAGGCTGTAACACAACACAACAAAATGTGGACAAAGTAAAGGGGTGTGAATACTTTCTGAAGACACTGTAAGTGTGTGTTGTGTGAGTGCTGTTGTATGGACCTCTGGAGGACAGAGTGGTAGGGCTTGTCTATGTCTGGACAGGGTCACACTCACACTGAGCAGTATGCAGGCGCAGGATGGCCAGGCTCTCTCACACACACGCACACGCACTGCTCTGCTGGGGGAAATCGCCCTGGGTGGCAGCCAGCCATGTGGCCCTCGAAAGTTTTTATCGTCAGACAGAGTTCATAAACGAGCCTGGGGGGGGGGGGGGGCATGTTTCCCAATCCTGTATAAAAGTGTTTGTAAATGTGTGTGTATAATATGTGTAGTTGCTATTGCTCCGGTCAGGTTTCAAGGTGGGAAAGGGGTTTCCCGGAACAGGGTGAAAGTGTGTGTGTGTGTGTATGTGTGTGTGTGTGTATGTGTGTGTGTGTGTGTGTGTGTGTGTGTGTGTGTGTGTGTGTGTGTGTGTGTGTGTGTGTGTGTGTGTGTGTGTGTGTGTGTGGGCGGGGGGCTCATTCGCACCTAATCATGATGTAACTGGTGGTCCCAGACCAGGCTGTGGGGGACTGAGGGTGCTAGAGCAGACCACTACGGCTGGGATAGGGTGATACTGGGGGGACATGTAGAGGGCAAGGTTCACAGCCAGCGCTTCGCAGGGCCAGGGCCACCCCCAGACCTGGCATTGGAGGGCGAGAGGGTGTGAATGAGTGACTGGGCTGATGTAATGTGTCCTGTCAGTTTTCTCCTCAGATTCGAAAGCAGAGAGAAGGGAACCACAGCTTTATGGTTGTCATTCCTTCCAGGGGTTGTTTCATTTTAACTACGGAATATGTTGAATATATTGAAGAGTTAGAGTTCGATTTTCGTAGTTTAAAAAATCTGAAATGAAAATGGTGTAATCAAGAATCCAGGATATTGAGGAAAACTGACTTTCAAACGAAACACACATAGACAGACTAGTTAGTTGAGTATCATCTATATTCACAATATACACTGCTCAAAAAAATAAAGGGAACACTTAAACAACACAATGTAACTCCAAGTCAATCACACTTCTGTGAAATCAAACTGTCCACTTAGGAAGCAACACTGATTGACAATAAATTTCACATGATGTTGTGCAAATGGAATAGACAAAAGGTGGAAATTATAGGCAATTAGTAAGACACCCCCAAAAAAGGAGTGATTCTGCAGGTGGTGACCACAGACCACTTCTCAGTTCCTATGCTTCCTGGCTGATGTTTTGGTCACTTTTGAATGCTGGCGGTGCTCTCACTCTAGTGGTAGCATGAGACGGAGTCTACAACCCACACAAATGGCTCAGGTAGTGCAGCTCATCCAGGATGGCACATCAATGCGAGCTGTGGCAAAAAGGTTTGCTGTGTCTGTAATGTATTCAAATATGCATTCTGGGTGATTCAAATGCATGTTTCGACCGCAGTCCAGCTTTAATCGAAACATGGGGTAATATCCTTTACGAGAAATAAGATACATTTTACCAGTAAATTTAATTGATAAAGTGATTTGAACTGTGTGGGTATGTGTGCACTGCTAGTGTGTGAGTGTGTTTGCGCATGTGTGTGTGTGTGTGTGTGTATGTAAAAATGTGCTAGCGCGTGTGCATTCGAGTGTAAGTGTGCTAGCGTGCGTGTGCGTGAGCGAGAGAGAGTGAGTGAGCTAGAGAGAGAGAGAGAGGGGGGAAAAGTGCAGTGCTCTCCACTTTCTCGTCCTGGTCTGGTCAGCATGTCTTTTATGAGCAGGTCCGTAATTAAATAAACACCCGGGCAACTAATTACTTAATTGGAGCGCGCTCTTTAAAATGAAAATTATGTAATCAAGAATCCAGGAAAACGGAAGGGAGATTTACAAACAACACAAGCACACGTATACACATATACACACACACTGGTGACCTACAGCCTTGTTGACATCCATACCCCCCCCCCCCCCCCTCCTCCTCGGTACATCATTGATTTCTCCTTTCTCTTTTTGCACCCGTTTTCCTGCCTCTCTCTCTCTCTCCAAACCTAAGGAGGCTCTGGCTGGTTCTACGTAGCCAGATTTAGGATCTCTTTTGGACCGTCTCAACTAGCGAAATGTCATGGACATGGTGAAGGGTCTGGGTGGGGGCCTGGTAAAGACACGTAATACATTACCTTACCGGCATCACCCTGCACTTTACCTTATTGAAGGAGACGGACTTACGACAGAAACACAGAATAACACTGTGATCTCATACGCATTCAAGCAACTGGGCTTTAGGAACGATGAGTGCCTATTTCAGTTGTGAAAAGGGGCCATTTTCAAATGACCACTTGATAAGGGACAATACAATTGTCATTTGAAGCAGGAATGTGTCCCAGTAGACCAAACCGTTACCTAAACAACCTAAGCGTATTGTTAACCTAAGTACACTGCTCAAAAAAATAAAGGGAACACTTAAACAACACAATGTAACTCCAAGTCAATCACACTTCTGTGAAATCAAACTGTCCACTTAGGAAGCAACACTGATTGACAATAAATTTCACATGCTGTTGTGCAAATGGAATAGACAAAAGGTGGAAATTATAGGCAATTAGTAAGACACCCCCAAAAAAGGAGTGATTCTGCAGGTGGTGACCACAGACCACTTCTCAGTTCCTATGCTTCCTGGCTGATGTTTTGGTCACTTTTGAATGCTGGCGGTGCTCTCACTCTAGTGGTAGCATGAGACGGAGTCTACAACCCACACAAATGGCTCAGGTAGTGCAGCTCATCCAGGATGGCACATCAATGCGAGCTGTGGCAAAAAGGTTTGCTGTGTCTGTCAGCTTAGTGTCCAGAGCATGGAGGCGCCACCAGGAGACAGGCCAGTACATCAGGAGATGTGGAGGAGGCCGTAGGAGGGCAACAACCCAGCAGCAGGACCGCTACCTCCGCCTTTGTGCAAGGAGGTGCACTGCCAGCGCCCTGCAAAATTACCTCCAGCAGGCCACATACATTACAATAGGCATAATCATTTAGTATTGCACGCCCACATAATGCACAGGCACTAAAACACACTCGTACACACAGAGAGGATCTGGTCTTGAGGACGTCACGGTTCAGGCTGTGAAAGCTTCACATTTTAGTGGCACGCCGTGATACAGCACAGACACTGGCTGTCTGCTAACACCCACTCACCCTACACACACACGCACAGACACGGAGTCACACACACAAACACACGGACACACACCTGTCTTTAGTTAACCCACAGTGCTGTGTGTGCAGTCTGCTCCCCTCACCCTTCAATCCCACCCTCCTTACCCCCCCCCCCCCCCCATCTAACACCCACCCACCTTGACAGTGCACTGGGCAGGGTAAGTGGACAGATCCAAGCCCACAAAACCCCACTGCCTTTCAGGGTAAATAGAAGGCTTATGGCTCAAGTATTGGGGTTGCGTCTTAAATAGCAGCCTATTCCTTTTTAGTGCACTATCCATAGGGCTCTGGTAAAATAAGTTCACTATAGGACATGGTGTCGTTTGGGATGCAGCCCAAACGCAACTGTAATGCGGTCTCTCGTGACTCTAGCACAGTTTTTTGTGTGTCGTGAAAATAGGGCCTTTTGTATTTGTATTTGGCTTCTTTATTAACCAGATAATGTGCTGTTTCTGTCTATTTATATGTATGACGGTTGTGTTTTGTGTGGATCCCAGAAAGAGCAGCTATTGCTAAAGTCACAGCTAATAGGGAATTCACAATTAAACAAAGTGCATTATCAAATGCCCTCCACGCTATTCATACCATCAAAAAAGCATAGAAATAAGAATGAATAGAATGGGCGTGGACGCTCTAACACTGGCAAATGACTGGCAAACTCATGGGTGCACACTCGCAATGGCTGCCTGGTGTTGTGATGCAATCATTTCCATGGTGTTTTGGAATGTTCTATCAACTGATGCTGGGTTGCCATGGTAATGTAGAATGTTCATTCAAATAACTGATTTGGCTCATGCAATGGAATGTATTTTTTTTGTAATGTCAGTTGAGTTGACTCAACAAATCACAGCACAGATTAAAGGGTACACTTCCTGCTTTTACTTCCTGGCATGAGTACCCTCAAAATGGCTGCCAGTTACACCCATCATGCCATCATTGACTTGAATGGAGACACCCTTTCTATTCATTATTTCTGTGCAAAAAAAGTGTGTGTGTGTGTGCAACATGGCATCGTTCTCTATCTACCTGATGCCACGGTCTATAGCCGTAACAGACTGCAGACAGGTGTGGAGTGTCACCCCACTGATTATAGGGGTTGATTGAGGAGAGAGAGGGGTGGTAGAAATAAATGGAGATGGTGAAGGAGATGGGAGCGCGGTGGCAGTGTCTGCCTGTCATTAGGCTCTGTGTTGGGGTAATTAATTAATTATTGGTCCCATTATTGAGTGAAGAGTGGAGAGGATGCTTATCTCTCTAGGAGACGTCAGGGAGTCCAGGACGCACGAGGCGTCTGTCCTCAGCTGCTCTGACTAGGACGCTGGCCGTCAATATGGGGTCATGTACTCAGGGAAAAACTCTGGGCACGGAGATCATTCATCCATCCAACCTTCATCCATCTGTCTATCCTTCAACCATCCATCCATCTGTCTATCCTTCAACCATCCATCCATCTGTCTATCCTTCAACCATCCATCCATCTGTCTATCCTTCAACCATCCATCCATCTGTCTATCCTTCAACCATCCATCCATCTGTCTATCCTTCAACCATCCATCCATCTGTCTATCCTTCAACCATCCATCCATCTGTCTATCCTTCAACCATCCATCCATCTGTCTATCCTTCAACCATGCATCCATCTGTCTATCCTTCAACCATGCATCCATCTGTCTATCCTTCAACCATGCATCCATCTGTCTATCCTTCAACCATCCATCCATCTGTCTATCCTTCAACCATCCATCCATCTGTCTATCCTTCAACCATCCATCCATCTGTCTATCCTTCAACCATCCATCCATCTTAAACCCTAATGAAAATGTAGGCTACACATAAAAAAGCATTGAAAAGATGTGATTGTGTTAATATCAATGACATTTAGACACATTTGTGCTTCAGGTAAAACTCAGGGCTCTACGGTTGAGGAGAGGCCTGTCATAGACTTTCTTTGTTGCTGTTTAGTTTGAAGTATTGTGATACTTTAGGTTTTCAGAGTGAGCATTGGGTTTAGTATAGAGGGGATCCCCTGAGTCGCTAGTGGGGCTCCCAGATGTACACAGAGGTCGGTTGGTCATAGTGGGTGTAGGTGGGACATTAGTGTTGTGACAAGTGACTTCAGGGGTCACACTGAAAATGACAGTGATCAAGGAGAGGGTGCACCCAGGGCAATTGACACAGTGATAAGGATTTTAGGACCATGGGGACTTGGCACGCGTCGCTTACGTATTTACAGGGCGCGTGTGTTTTGAGGAGGGGATGCTTGGTTGATAAGGAGCTGTGTGTGTGTGTGTGTGTGTGTGGTCCCGTGGGGACCTTACAATGCGGCTGTGGCAGCGTCATTAGAACAGCTTGGCCACCTGCTGTGGTACTGGGCGGTCCCCTCCTTCTCTCGGACATCTGGCCCAGGCTGCCACCCTGTCCCCCTGGTGTGACCCCCAAAACCCCCAGCAATAATGGCCAGCATGACGTGCTAGCATGCATAGCACAGCAGCACTGTACATCACAAGACTTAAACATTACACATCACAGAACAGCAGAAGGCAACACACTCACACAACGTCACTGCACGGCAGCATGCTCCGTCACGTCACGGCACCACAGTTCAACGTAAAAACAGCACAGCTCAGCGCAGCGTAAGACAACTTGTCAGACAACACAGCACAGCCAAACATTACACATCACATAAGAGCATAATAACCGCACAACAAAGCACACCACATCACAATACAGCTCAGCATAGCACATATCACAGCTCAACCCAACACAATATCTGATGCAGTATTTCTATGTGGTTCATGTAATGATGGGTTGAGTCAACTGCTGCTGTCTGATCTTGTTTTCTTCTCTGTGCTACTTTTTATTTTTCTCTCCCATTTTCTCTTGCTACTTCTCTGCCCCCCCCCCCCCCCCTCTCTCTTTCCATCCAACTCCCTCTCCTCCCCTCATTGAGATCTCATTTGTCAAGGCCGGGAGCAGCAGACAGGCAGCAGGGTATTAGTTATGCAAATATTGACGTGCCGCTTTGGCCTGGTAGCTATCAATTGAAATCAGCAAATCGATGGGCCTAATAGCTCCTCATTACGCACTTGATGCATTTTCAGTGCTAGCATCGGAAGCTGTCAGCGCGCCATAATCAATGCAGTCCAAAACTATTACCTGACCACGGGGCCAGACACCTTTTTAATAACCCTGCCTTTGTTTCTGTTTTTGCTATTTCTCAGGGCAGGGATGGGCTGGCTGGGGATGTGTGTTTTAAGATTTACTGAGTGATCTGTGCCTTGTAGAGAGACACACTCATGCGCACACCAAGATAAATACCTGCTGGTAGCACTCACACACACACACACACACACACACACACACACACACACACACACACACACACACACCACACACCACACACCACACACCACACACCACACACCACACACACACACACACACACTCTGATAAAAAGCTAGGCTAAATCACTGGGGGTTAACATTGGGGAACACACTCAAACAGACAGGGCCAAATAGAAAGATTTGTATTTTAGTGTTAATGTTGGTTAATGGATTTTAAGATTCTAATGAATTAATATACAATGCATTCGGAACCTCTTGACTTTTTCCACATTTTGTTATATTCTAGCCTTATTCTAAAATGGATTCAATTGTTTTTTCCCCCTCATGATTCTACACACGATACCCCATAATGAAAAGGCAAAAACACATTTTTATTTTTTTTACATTTGTGATAATTTATAAAAAATAAAAACTGAAATATTACATTTACATAAGCTTTCAGACCCTTTACTCAGTACTTTGTTGAAGCCTTGAGTCTTCTTGGGTATGATGCTACAAGCTTGGCACACCTGTATTTGGGGAGTTTCTCCCATTATTCTCTGCAAATCTCAAGCTCTGTCAGGTTGGATGGGAGCGTCGCTGCACAGCTATTTTCAGGTATCTCCAGAGCTGTTAGATCAGGTTCAAGTCCAGGCTCTGGCTGGGCCACGTTCAGAGACTTGTCCTGAAGCCTCTCCTGAGTTGTCTTGGCAGTGTGCTTAATTGTTGACCTGTTTGAAGGTGAACCTTCACCCCAGTCTGAGGTCCTGAGTGCTCTGGAGCAGGGTTTTTTCAAGGATCTCTCTGTACTTTGCTCCGTTCATCTTTCCCTCGATCCTGACTAGTCTCTCAGTCCCTGCCGCTGAAAAACACCCCCACAGCATGATCCTGACACCACCACGCTTCACCGTAGGGATGGTGCCAGGTTTCCTCCAGACTTGACTCTTGGCATTCAGGCCAAAGAGTTCAATCTTGGTTTCATCAGACCAGAGAATCTTGTTTCTCATGGTCTGAGAGTCCTTTAGGTGCCTTTTGCCAAAACAAAGAAGGCTGTCATGTGCCTTTTACTGAGGAGTGGCTTCCGTCTGGCCACTACCATAAAGGCCTGATTGGGGGAGTGCTTCAGAGATGGTTGTTCTGCTGGAAGGTTCTCCCATCTCCACAGAGGAACTCTTTCAGAGTGACCATCGGGTTCTTGGTCACCTCCCTGACCAAGCCCCTCTCCCCCGATTGCTCAGTTTGGCCAGGCAGCAAGCTCTAGGAAGAGTCTTGGTTGTTCCAAACTTCTTACATTTAAAAATGATGGAGACCATTGTGTTCTTGGGGACCTTCAATGCTGCAGACATTTTTTGGTACCTCTCCCCAGATCTGTGCCTCGACACAATCCTGTCTCGGAGCTCTACGGACAATTCCTTCGACCTCATGGCTTGGTTTTTGCTCTGACATGCACTGTCAACTGTTGGACCTTTTATATAGAGAGTTACTACAGGTGGACTCCAATCAAGTTGTCGAAACATCTCAAGGATGATCAGTGAAAACAGAATGCACCTGAGCTCAATTTCATTAGCATAAATACTTATGTAAATAAGGTATTTTTGTTTTTCATTAAAAAAAATACATTTCTAAAAACCTGTTTTTTCTTATTTAATCAATTTTAGAATAAGGCTGTAACATATCAACATGTGGAAAAAGTCAAGGGGTCTAAATACTTTCCGAATGCACTGTATATCCTCATGTATAAACGCAGAGCTCAGGCAGAGGTATGAAAATTGCCCAGTTGACCTGGTTTTGTTTTATTTCAATAAATCGGCCATTTGGTTGGAATGTGGATTTTTTGGGTTAGCGATAACTTGGATGTTTTCGGACTGAAAACATCAGTGTTCATCCAATGTGGTTTGAACGTATTCCCAGACCCAGTCATGTATTAAACAACATGTTTAGGCCTCAAGAAGAAGCACTTTGATGCGTAAGGAAGTGCTACAGTATTTCAGTGTATAACTATCTCAATGCCCCCTAGCGCTGAATGAAACTAACCGTTTGATGCCAAGTGAACCGTGTCTTCTGTGTACTTAGCTTTGCATGGGGTTACGCAAACAACAAGGTAGGCCACAGGTAGGCCAAGACCCACCGGGGATCCACCAATAGGAACATAGCTGCTCCATTTGCTCTGTTACCTTGGCATACCGGTAAGGAACATGGTAAACAGAGATGAGTAAAAGTGTGTGTAACTGTGTGTGTGTTGGCGGGTGGTGGCAGGGATAAATCATTGGAGGCAAGGGTTATTGGAAATGCAGGGAGATGAAAGACTGAAGAAACTAGTAATTGCCTTAAAGATCAGACTACAAAGCATTACTTTGGATTTTACAAGGCCAGCCGGCAACAAAAGGGCGGGTAATTTATGAGCTCAGCGTAAAAGAATGGCATAATTGCATTAAAAATTGATGATAATGAGCCCTAAAATGGGGAAGGTGGTTATTATGAAAGTTTGTATTCATCTTCCCCGCTTGAATGATGGCTAGTGGCTTAATTAATGTCTTAATTTCTATAAATTAGCGAGCGAAAAAAAATCTAACGCTAGACGATACCCTAAATTGAGCATTGAATTATATTTTACTGCAGTGCTAAGAGGGAGGGGAGGGTAAGGGGGGGCAGGGACGTGCTTATGGACCACAAGGGCCATGTAGGATCATGCCCTGCCGTAGCGCCAGCCATCCCTACTGTCGCCAGCTCAACTCTGTCCAATTACATCCGCCATGTCAACAGCAGTAAAATTTGCCCTTTTCTCCCCGCTCGCATTTTTTATTTCTTATTTTAATGTCACCATTAGCGTGCTCTTTGCTTGCCTTTCGCAAATAGAACACCAAAGCACCTTTGAATGTACCTTTTAATTTGTGACCGAGCTCGAAACAACGTACAGTTCGTTTCCTTTATTTATTTGCCCGGCACAATGAGCACCGTCGTAATTTAGCTCGCGATGGTATGCACTCAATTACTCGAATTAATCATTAGCAGCGATATATTCAGCTGTTGCTGATTGACAAACTGTGGAGCAAAGTCACATTTACGAAGACACCACGGTTTGGCACTGTAGAAATCTGTGGTCAAACAGCGCTCTCCTCTGTTTGGACTCTGTCACTGCAGCAGCAACGCCATCTCTTTCTCTCTCTTTTTCTCTCTGACACACACACACACACACTTTCTGTCCCGGATGGCTCAAGGAATCTGCTTTCTTTCATTGGTGTTTTTGATTTTCTCTCCTCTCTCCACCCTTTTAATCAATGAAGTAGACAAACAGCTATTTAGAGGGCACAATACGCTATTGATTCCAGGTTGCTCATCAGGATGCCGTTGGACTAATTTTGGTAATGAGTTTCCAAGTGTTTTCTGCCCATCCCACACACTTAACACGCGCAACATGCACATGCCGGTGTGCACGCGCGCACACACACACACACAGAGCCTCTTTCTGCTACCACACGGCAAGTGGTACCAGAGCGCTAAGTCTAGGTCCAAGAGGCTTCTAAACATCTTCTACCCCCAAGCCATCAGACTCTTGAACATCTAGTCAAATAGCTACCCAGACTATTTGCATTGCCCCCCCTCCACACCACTGCCACTCTGTGTGGTCATTTATGCATAGTCACTTTAATTAACTCTACCTACATGTACATACTACCTCAACTAACCGGTGCCCCCGCACATTGACTCTGCGCCACCCGTCTCCCGGGTGGCACAGTGGTCTAGGGCACTGCATCGCAGTGCTAGCTGCGCCACCAGAGTCTCTGGGTTCACGCCCAGGCTCTGTCGCAGCCGGCCGCAACCGGGAGGTCCGTGGGGCAACGCACAATTGGCATAGCGAGGTCCGTGGGGCAACGCACAATTGGCATAGCGTCGTCCGGGTTAGGGGTTAGGGAGGGATTGGCCGGTAGGGATATCCTTGTCTCAGTATGTAAAAAATGTAATAAAATGTATGCACTCTACTGTAAGTCGCTCTGGTTAAGAGCGTCTGCTAAATGACTAAAATGTAAATGTACTGGCACCCACCTGTATATATTGTTATTTTATTTTGTACCGCTGCGCTTTAATTACTTGTTACTTTTATCTCTTATTCTTATCCGTAGTTTTTGAAACTGCACTGCTGGTTAGGGACTCATTGGTAAGCATTTCACTGTAAGGTCTACAGCTGTTGTATAATGCTCATGTGACTAATAAAATTTGATTTGATAAGAAGCAGATCAATCACTAACCATTGTTAGGCTCATTATAACAAGTGAGTACAAGGATGAAAAATGTAAGGGCACTCAATAGGGTCTAGTGTATTGATCATTCTGGTTTGACGCCCCACCAGGTCACTCATAATGGTGGTAATACCATTTAAAGGCCTACTCCACTGTTTACAGCTATTTTTGGTCCTGACCTAGCTGGATAACTCTATGGAGAGTCATACAGCAGTTTAATGAAAATATTGAGCTGTCATGAACGTGCTGTACATTGAAGGCATTGTCTTTCTAATATTTTTACTGTCGGTTTATGTCCCCCCCCTCTCTCTCTTCCCTCCGTCTTTATCTCATCGCCGACAGACCAGCGCTGCCAGTAATGCGGTGACAATCGAGTCGCGCCGCTAAATTCATTTGCCAGATAATGTGTCAATATTAAATATCAACTTTGACCTCCCGGGCTCTCCACTCTCCGCTACTCGGTCGGCACGGGTATTGATTTTTGTTTTGTATGTAGCTCGGCCCGTCCCTCTCTCGCTCTCTCTCTCAAAGTCCATTATTTTTGATTTTCCTATGAAATACATATCTTTCCCCACTGACATCTGACAAACAGCATATGGAAGTCATTTTATCTACCAATAATGTGTTTGTCAAAAAGTATGAGGCTTTAATGGATTCCGTGGGCCTCGTCCGTCCACTCTGCCGCCCGCCCGAAGGTCTGTCATTGATATATCTGGGCAGATAGGGTGGGGAGGGGGCTGAGGTGTGTGTGTGTCCTTTATTAACTCTTACCTCAGAGGGCGGAGGGTGGATTCATCGATCACTGATTGAAAACGGGATTCATTGTTGATGGATTTGGCTCTCCGTCAAACTTGAACACACACTCACACACACACACACACACACACAATACTTTTTATGATGCTGTGGCTGTCATGTGAAGGACAGGCCACAGTATTCAGGAGGATATTGGGCCGGCGCTCCCGTTCTCCATCTAGCCGCACGTTCAAGGTAATAACTATATTTGGAGATACCACGTCTATTTTTCTTGCTCCTCTCCTCACACAACAAGACAGACTGTCATGGACGGAATACTTAATTCCAGTTGTCAGTCAGTCTGTCCAGTTCTCCCAGTAAATATGAATGGAAACAAAGTTTGTTTGAACAACATTTAGGTCCTCTGTGCGTGTGTACGTGCGAGCGTGTGTACGTGCGAGCGTGTGTACGTGCGCGTGCACTGAGGCAAATAATGAGAAGTGTGTGTGTGTGAAAGTGTGTTGCTGTGCCACTCACGCTAACCTAATGAAAGCCCGAACAAATATGAATCTATTCATTAAACACGCGGCCCAGAAAGATCTGTTGTGACAGCTTCTCTGTGGCTGTTAATGGATGCATTTCATTCCTGTCATTAGCTCCAACTGGTGTGTCTTCGTTGTGTGTGAGTATTTGTCCGTGTATTTGAGTGTGTTCGTCTCTGTGTGTGTGTGTGTGTGTTCGCTCATGTGTGTGTGTGCTTGTGCACACTCGAGTTTACTCATCCGTGTCATTCATTGTGAGCCATTACAACCCACACCTGTTCATTGAAACTCTTTCATTTCCCTACCAGGTGCTGCAGTCGCAGCTTCTGTTATTGAAGCATATGCAGCATCACTGGAGGTCTCTCTCTGTGCACCACTCTCTTCTACATGGAACTCCGACAGAGACAGGGGCATCTCTCAGATTGACAGCTAGGATAGATGGAGGTGTGCAGGGGAGGATAAATGGATAGGTAAGCGAGGGATAAATATTGACTGATTGGTGGAGAGATTGACAGGCGAAAGAAGAAAATGATTGTTCAGATTCTTACGGTTCCTACCTTTCCAGACACACTGTTCATAAATCAAAAATGTGCCTTCCACCTACGTCTTTTTAATTTGATGCGTAAAATGTGGATTTCATTTTTTACACTTAAATAGTTTCATTGTAAGATAATAGATTGTGCTTACTGAGATTTGCTTAAATGGGCAATCAGTTGAAACAATAACAAAGCGGACACCCAGCTTCGGTTTTGATAAAAAGTTGAGGGATGGGCCTAGAGAAATAGAGAAACTCTTAAATTCATAGACAGAGCTATTGATGCAATGACTGACCATCCAATATATTACAATGATTATTTTAAGCATATTTTGAGGCTGTACAGTGTTTGTTTGCAATGACAATGTTTAAAAACATTCTAGTATTCTATTTAGTCTGATGTTTTCCTAAATATACTGTGATCCTCAGGTACATCCCAAATGCACTACTTTTGACCCATAGGGCTCTGGTCAAAAGTAGTGCACTATATAGGCAATAGGGTGCCATTTGGGACTGATCCACCTTCTGTGTTTGTTTTGTTTGTTTGTCTTCAGTGTCTTGCCCTGTGTCTCTCTCTCTTTCATGGGGGTAGGCCCCAGACCTGACCCCCTGTCAGGTCCCCCTAGCTAATATCTCCTTTTTTTTTTAAATACAGAGATTCGGTCACATCAGAGATTTCTTAGCACGTGCCAAAGAGCATTACTGCCAAGAGAACATGGACAGAGTCAAGCATCCTAAATGTAAACGGTTCACTTCCCCTGATGTCCCTCTTGTGTCAACGTGACTTGAGGGCAGCTAACAAATCCCAGTGTGTATGACCTCTCCCCCCTAACGCTGCTAACCTCTCTCTCACTTTCTGTCTCTATCTCTCCCTCTCTCTCTCTGTTTCTGTTTCCAGAGGGGACGTCGCTGGCGGATCAAGTGCGAAGGATAAAGGACATTGAGGCCATTGAGAGCGAATCCTTTGTTCCCCAGGCTTTCAAATCATCCCGAGACAGTGTCAAGGTGCGCTTTCTCTCTCTCCTTCTCCGTTCGCTTCTTTCTCTCTCTTATTAGATTTCCTTCCTCCCCCTCCAGTTTTTATTCCATCTGTCCGAGGGCGGCTCCCGGACCCAAATTAAACCATTCCCATTCAATGCCGTTTGCTCCGTCCGTTTGTTCGGGAAGAGAAAGGGGGCCGGTCGGGACTGTTTTTTTGATCTGCTTGGCCGCCACAAAAGCGGGATAACCGTCACAAAAGCCACCGCGGCGGGTTTCTGTCCCTCGCCCTCTCTCTCGCTCTCTCTCTCTCTCTCGCCACAGACACAGCGACAGAAGCACAGAAGTCATTATTGAAATGCTCCTGCCTGGGAAAACGTGGAGGATATTAGATTTGTTGGCAATCATTGCCGATCCTGGGAGGGTTAGGACAAAAGGTGACAGTCCAAGTGGAGCGGGTTGATAGATTACACCAGGCACGGGGACCGGGACCTGTATCTATCCCTCTGTGTGTTGTTGCGCTCTCTTTAAAAAAAAAATGCTTTATCTCTATCTCTGTCTTATCACGGCTGTACCTGGCACGGTATGAGAGGAGGACAGGGAAAGGGACGTGATTGCATATGGTTGTCTTCTTAACTACCTTAGTTGAATGCACTGATTGTAAGTTTCTCTGGATTAGAGCGTCCGCTCTATGACCAAAGTGTAAATGTAAGTGAGGTACTTTTTATAGTTAAGTGTTCTGAGGCCCCCAGGGGCCAAACACCTGCAGCTCTCTCCAGTTAGCACTCAATTAGCCACCGATTTACACTTGGCATGTTCAAATAGAGACCCTAATGAAATAATGAGGATACAGGGTATGGGGAGAGTGGTGTGACCCCCTAGCTGCCAAGTCCTAACCCCCTTCCATCCCCACTCGAGTAGGGAGGACACCTGGTGAATTTTCCATCAGCCTCCACCACATACACCCTCATCAGTGGCCCTCCCGGCTGCAGGAAGTGCATGTGTTCAACAAAGACACACGCACACTGCTCAGACGATCCAGTCAGTACTTATACTCACACTGCCATCTTCTGGACAAACACCAAACTACATCTGCTGCCTCTGTCATTCCTCTGCATGAGTGTTCTAGCTCGTTAATGCAAGCAGGACATTTTTTGTTCTCGTCAGAAAATGTGATGTGACGAGTAAATGACACTACTATACAATGTGATTTGTTTGGTCCGACCTGGTGTGATGTAGAGTTCCAAAATTCAGATTACTTTCCCAAAATTCCAAGGTTTTCCAGAAATGCCGACTGGAAGATTCCTAGAATTAGTAAGGAAAATAGGCAGGAAGTTTAGAATCCCCTAACCAGGATATCTGGAGAACTTGGAAATGTTGCAGCCCTAGTGTAATGTTATATCAACGGGCATTCTCTATGTGTTTTTAGACAGAGTCAGTGAAAGTCGAGCAGGAACCGGACGACCCACCTCTGCTCCTTCCAGACATCAGCTCTCTACCTACTACAATCCGCTACAACGACAGCGACACGCTAGCACACCCCAGGGTAAGTTCTCCCCTATCACACACACACACACACTCTTTTCTGATTGGGGGACACAAACACAAACACACACACAGGAATATGAAGTATCGCATACATTCTCTCAGGGTGTTGGGCCCACTTATCACCCACACGTGTCCCCTCAGACTCTTTGACTCTCACACACACACACACCCCACCCCATGACAATCAAGAATTTCCATCCACACAGAGTCAGGCCTTAGGATAGGAAATGAAGCCTAACTTGAATCTCTCTCTACTCCGACCCCCCCCCCCCCCCTTTTGGAAGAGCTGTGTGGAGTCATTTATCTCCCTGCGGGGGAAAGTGAGTTAGCCCTGACACATGCAGATCAACCCATGACAGCCTGATCTATGGCAGCAATATGCCCCAGGCGGGGGAGAGCCAATCAGGAATAATGATTCCCCATTACCCCTACTGTAGATACTGTCATCTCAAACTCGTTACTGCTGCGACACCCCAGAGCCTGGGCGAGAGGGTGGGGGGGGGGACTGATCTAGTCATCGTGTCGAACCCTAGATAACACACAGCGAATGGTGTACACCCCATACTGTGGGTTAGGCCATACCCGTATGTGTGTGTGTGTCGTCGTGTTTAAGGCGAGAGATGAGTGATTCACAAGGCCGTTACACAACAGACGCTGCGTCTTTAGATTTCCTAAGCTATCAGACGCACGTTGGATAAATCAAACATCATTATATGCACACAGAGACACTGGATATGAAGACATGGTAATGATCTGTCTTTCGAATGGGTTTTCTTTGTCAGGCGGCCTGGGCTCTGTGAAAGGCTGCAGTGGATCTTTAGGGCGTCTTTAACCTCCAAATAGTAGAAAACAAAATAGAAACCTGCACTTAAATTTGCCTTAACTGAAGCAAATTGTGTGAAATGGTTGTAATCATATGGTTCCCATGACAAATCTTCTTATCAAGGCAGAGACTTTGGGCCTCTTAGTAGGGTTGTACCAACATTCTGGAAAACCAGGGAATTTTGGGTAAGATACCGGAAATTTGTGTTCCTACTTCTTGGTGTGCTGCACATGATACTCAATGGGGAAAATAAATGATATATCCTAGACAATAATCCTTTAAAAAAATCCATATACTAGACATATACCCTAACCAGACAGTTTATTAGGTACACCAATCTAGTACCGGGTCGGATCCCCTTTGCTTCCAGAACAGCCTGAATTCTTCAGGGTATGGATTCTACAAGCTATCAGAAACATTTGTTGCTCTATTGTTATCAAGGGACCTAGCGTTTGCCAGGAAAACATTCCCTACACCACCGCCACCAGCCTGTACCAGGCAGGATAGGTCCATGGACTCGTGCTGCTTACGCCAAATCCTGACTCTGTCATCAGCATGACGCAACAGGAACCGGGATTTGTCGGACCAGGCAATGTTTTCCCACTCCTCAATTGTCCAGTATTGGTGATCGCATGCCCACTGGAGCCATTTCTTCTTGTTTTTAGACAAGGATCAACGAGTTGTATCCGAGATGCCGTTCGGCACACCACTGTTGTACGCCATTATTTGTCTGTTTGTGGCCCGCCTGTTAGCTTGCACGATTCTTGCCATTCGACCTCTCTCGTCAACGAGCTGTTTTCACACACAGGACTGCCGCTGACGGGATGTTTTCTTTTTGTCGCGCCATTCTCGGTGAACCCTAGACACTGTCATCCATGAAAAGCCCAAGAGGGTGTTTCTGAGATGTTTCTGAGATACTGGATCCGACGCACCTGGCAACGACGATCATACAACACTCAAAGTCGCTTAGGTCACTCGTTTTGCCCATTCTAACTTTCAATCGAACAGTAACTGAATGCCTCGATGCCTGTCTGCCTCCTTTATGTAGCGAGCCACGGCCACAAAACCATTTTTGTGAACGGAGTGGAGTACATAATAAACTGTTCGATGAGTGTACTCTTCTGTCACCCACCACAGCCATGCACCCCCAGTAGTATCCCATCATGGCTAATGTGACCTGGGTTCAAAAAGGGATTTATTTATTTAAAATGCTTTGAGCGTTCGTTTAATCCTGTCCGACGTTCCCGGTGAGCAGAGTTTGCACTTTTGGGATTATTCCACTGGTTACGATGCGCCAGCCACATGTACACTGAGTGTACATAACATGAATATTGAGTTGCTGGCCCATGTTCACTCCAATGCTTCCCATAGTTGTGTCAAGTTGGCTGGATGTCCTTTGGGTGGTGGACCATTCTTGATAGACACGGGAAACCGTTGAGCGTGAAAAACCCAGCAGCGTTGCTGTTCTTGACACAACCCAGTGCCCCTGACACTTACTACCATGCCCCTTTCAAAGGCACTTAAATATTTTGTCTTGCCCGTTCACCCTCTGAATGGCACAAAAAAAAACAATCCACGTCCCAATTGTCTCAAGGCTTAAAAATCCTTCGTTAACCTGTCTCCTCCTCTTCATCTACAATGATTGAAGTGGGGATCATAGCTTTCCCCTGGTCAGTCTGTCATGGACAGAGCAGATGTTATTCATGTTTTGTACACTCGCGTCATCCAAAGTGACTTACAGCAGTGAGTGCTTATCTTTCTGCGCCAGTAGCCCCGTTGGGATTTGGACCCACAACCCTGCTGTTTCTAGCTCCATATTCATACCCACCGAGCCACGTAGGACCATGGCAGGCAAGCTCAATTAAGCACCTTTCAATCAACACAATTCTGTGGCTGACTTATGGCCATGTGGCAGGTTGGGGTCAATGCTAGGTTAGTTCAGTAGGGCGGAGCTCACACCCGTGTGTCAGGCTCATGACCATTGTGGCAGGTCAGTGTGCTGCCCGGACGGACGGACGGACGGGGGGCTAGCTTTGACACATCCTGCGTGAAAAACCACACTGAGCGCCAGGAAGAGGTGTCAATGTGTGACGGAGCACCAACACCAGAGTGAGCTCAGTCAGGATTATTGCAGACGCCTCCCCTCCTACTCCCGGATCTGACTCAGTAGGCCACACACACGTGTACGCAGGCATGCACATGCCTATAGACACATGCAAGCACACACACACATACACCTTGTTCTCCTGACCAAGTCTTCCTCTAATGTACACTGAACAAAAATATAAACGCAACGTGCAACAATTTCAACTGAGTTACAGTTCATAAAAGGAAATCAGTCAATTGAAATAAAATCATCGATTTCACATGACTGGGCAGGTGCACAGCAATGGATGGGGAGGCAGGCCCAGCCAGTCAGAATGAGTTTGCCCCCACAGAAGGGTTTTTATTACAGACAGAAATCAGTTTCATCAGCTGTCCGGGTGGTGTCAGACCATCCCGCAGGTGAAGAAGAGCCTCCCGGGTGGAGCAGTGGTCTAGGGCACTGCATCGCAGTGCTAGCTGCGCCACCAGAGTCTCTGGGTTCGCGCCCAGGCTGGGCTGGGTTCGCGCCCAGGCTCTGTCGCAGCCGGCCGCAACCGGGAGGTCCGTGGGGCGACGCACAATTGGCATAGCGTCAAATGAGAAATGCTCACTAACAGGGATATAAACAAATTTGTGCAATTTTTGTTGTTGTTGAGAAATAAGCTTTTTGTGCGTATGGAACATTTCTGGGATCTTTTATTTCAGTTCATGAAACATGGGACCAACCCTTCACATGTTGCGTTTATATTTTTGTTCAGTATAGTAATATTAAAGGTTACTGAAGTGTAGAATTGTTTGTCTCAGTGTGTTGCACCCACTCATCCCTCACTTTCTCAACCACACATCTCCCCTCAGACTCTTTCACATGCACACACACACACACGCACACACACATACACACCTTTCTCCAGACCCTGTCACTCATCCCAATAACTTCTCTGTCTGGTTGTTTGTGTGTTCTGTTATCTACTCATCTGTATCTAACCGGTGCACTATGCTCATCTCTGTCTTCTCTTCTAGTTGTTCCTGGACAAGGAGAAGGCCGAGGAGCTTTGGCTCAACAGGCTGATGTCCCTATGCCAGGAGAGGCTCATGGGTAGTCCTGTGCCCTGATTGGACGAGCTCTAATTAGTCTATCCTTGTCAGGCTACACCGTCAGGAACAACCCCCTGTCCCTAAACATAAATCTTTATACATTTTTATTTAATCCCTCATTCACTGGACTTTGTCATTTTAAATGATTATTTAATTAATTTAATTTTTTAATAATTTAAAATGATAAACTTGGATTAGCTAACACAACGTGCCATTGGAACACAGGAGTGATGGTTGCTGATAATGGGCCTCTGTATGCCTATGTAGATATTCCATAAAAAATCTGCTATTTCCAAATACAATAATCATTTACAACATTAACAATGTCTACACTGTATTTATGATCAATTTTATATTATTTTAATGGGCAAAAAATTTGCTTTTCTTTCAAAAACGAGGACATTTCTAAGTGACCCCAAACTTTTGAACGGTAGTGTATACATAAGTAGGAAAGAAATTCCACGAATGAACTTTAAACAAAGTACACCTGTTAATTGAAATGCATTCCTCATGAAGCTGGTTGAGAGAATGCCAAGAGTTTGCAAAGCTGTCATCAAGGCAAAGGGTGGTTACTTTGAAGAATCTAAAATAAACACTTTTTGGGTTACTACATGATTCCGTATGTGTTATTTAATAGTTTTGATGTCTTTACTATTTTTTCTACAATGTAGAAAATAGTCAAAATAAAGAAAAACCCTTGAATGTCTAAACTTTGCACTGGTACTGCATATGTGTGTGTGTACATACAGTTTGGACACACCTACTCATTCAAGGGTGTCCTGGCGAATTGAGGCTGTTCTGAAGGCAGAGGATGTAACTCAATATTAGGAAGGTGTTCCTAATGTTTTGTACACTCAGTGTGTGTATATAGTATAATGGTGTGTATCAACAGTATGGACAGTATATGAATAGGAACGGTGTTTACATCAGTAGTTATATAGGATGAGCCCTGACTAGAATACAGTATATACATATGAAGTGGGTAAAACAGTATGTAAACATTGTTAAAGTGACCAGTGTTCAATGAATATGTACATAGGGCAGCAGTCTCTAAGGTGCAGGGTAGAGTACCGGGTAGTAGCCTGCTAGTAACAGTGACTAAGTTCAGGGTAGGGTACTGGGCAGAGGCTGACTGAGGCCGGCTACTGGTGACTATTCAACAGTCTGATGGCAAGAGGAAGAAGCTGTTTTTTCAGTCTCTCGGCCACAGCTTTGATGCACCTGTACTGTCTCCGCCTTTTAGATGGTAGCAGTGTGAACAGGCCGTGGCTCGGGTGGCTGAGGTCCTTGATGATCTTCTTGTCCTTCCTGTGACACCGGGTGCTGTAGTTCTGTAAGGCGGGCAGAGTGCCCCCGTTGATGCGTTGGGCTGACCGCATCACCCTCTAGAGAGACCTGAGGTTTCGGGCGGTGCTCTCAATGGTACATCTGTAGACGTTTTTGAGGGTCTTAGGGGCCAAGCCAAATGTCTTCAGCCTCCTGAGGTTGAGGCGATGTCGTGCCTTCTTCAACACACTGTCTGTGTGGATAAACCATTTCAGGTTGTCAGGAACTCAAGGCTTTTCACCCTCTCCACTATGGCCCTGTCGATGTGGATGGGGGCGTGCCGTCTCTGCTGTCCACAATCAGATCCTTCATAGTGTTGACATTGAAGGATAGGTTGTCCTCCTCCCTGTATGCTGTCTCGTCGTTGGTAAATCAGGCCTGCCACTGTTGTCGTCAGCAAACCTGAGTAGATTTTTGACGACAGTCAGGTGACTATCCAGCTCCCTCAGATGTGTCAGCTCTATTCTACCTGTTCTTAACAAAGCTCGAATGACTTATGATGCTGACCTCTCCCCCTGTGGGTGTCAGGAGAGTCACAGGACACAAATAGAGCCCAGCGTTCTGTGTTTCTGTCTGGTGGCTGAGGGCTGGGCTGGCCAGGTTCAGACGGATGCTCTATTTGTGGGTTGGGGCAGATGGTAGACATAACAGGACTGGGGAAGAGGTGGAGGGCCGTGGTTAGCTCTCCTACGCCCAGGCTGCCCGCGTACTAGTGAAATGTCACTGTGAGCGTGACCATACAGTTGAAGTCGGAAGTTTACATACACTTAGGTTGGAGTCATTAAAATGTGTTTTTCAACCACTCCAAATTTCTTGTTAACAAACTATAGTTTTGGCAAGTCGTTTAGGACATCTACTTTGTGCATGACACAAGTAATTTTTACAACAATTGTTTACAGAAAGATTATTTCACGTATAATTCACTGTATCACAATTCCAGTAGGTCAGAAGTTTACGTACACTAAGTTGACTGTGCCTTTAAACAGCTTGGAAAAATCCAGAAAAGGATGTCATGGCTTTAGAAGCTTCTGATAGGCTAATTGACATCATTTGAGTCAATTGGAGGTGTATTTCAAGGCCTACCTTCAAACTCATTGCCTCTTTGCTTGACATCATGGGAAAATCAAAAGAAATCAGCCAAGACCTCAGGAAAAAAATTGTAGACCTCCACAAGTCTAGGTTCATCCTTGGGAGCAATTTCCAAATGCCTGAGCCCTATAGAAAATTTGTGGGCAGAACTGAAAAAGCGTGTGTGAGCAAGGAGGCCTACAAACCTGACTCAGTTACACCAGCTCTGTCAGGAGGAATGGGCTTATCCCACTTATTGTGGGCAGCTTGTGGAAGGCTACCCGAAAAGTTTGACTCAAGTTAAACAATTTGAAGGCAATGCTACCAAATGCTAATTGAGTGTATGTAAACTTCTGACTTACTGGAAATGTGATGAAAGAAACGAAAGCTGAAATAAATACTTCTCTACTATTATTCTGACATTTCACATCATTAAACTAAAGTGGTGATCCTAACTGACCTAACACAGGGAATGTTTACTCTGATTAAATGTCAGGAATTGGGAAAAACTGAGTTTAAATGTATTTGGCTAAGGTGTATGTAAACTTCCGACTTCAACTGTACCTCATCATTTTTAAGACTTTTATTTGCAAATTATAATTTTTTTCTGAGTGAATTATTATTTATGTGGCCTTGTATTTGTGTTGTCTACATCATGAGCACAAGAGGGTGTGTTCTCTGTCATATGCATACTCGAGCACTTGTGTGTGTGTGAGAGAGAGAGACTGCGCACGCTAGTGTGTGCATGTCTGTGTTGTATGTTGAGGGTGGGCTTCAAGGGTCTGTTTGTAACTCTCAGCAGATGGTCCTCCTTACATCAGTCAGCCACATGCCAGTGTCGGGTAGCAGAACCCACTCCCAGAGAGCCTGGTGTCCTTACAGTCAGCTGCTACTAAACATTTAGACAAAGGGCCACTTTTGTCAACTTCAAGCAGGAGGATTCAGATTTCTGTGTGATGAGCGCTACAGTAGGCATCTGACAAAGACTTGACTACGTGGCTTATTAATCATTAGAAGCACAGGGTTTAATGTAGGGGTTTTAGTATACTTTTGTTGTTCGTTTCACAATTGCCCCCAGCAGAGGGGCTCGAGTTACCAGATAATCTAGAGACATTGTATCTTCATCATTTCAATTTAAATGTGTTTGTTTACTTTTTATGTGCATTAAGATTATTTTCTGTAATGAAAAGTGAAATTATTATTATTCAGCACATTTGAAGTTGTGGCCATAGAATTAGGAATTAGAATACTAGAACGGGAATGAACCTAATTATGATGGCATAAAGGTCAGTCATTTTGGTCAGGGAGTTGGTTTGCCAGTAGCCTGGGTACCCGTCTCTGTAGCTTACATTCATTGTCAAAGAGAGTAGCCTTTCGGCAATCTTCAAATTTGAACATTCTATCATTAATGAGCTCGAGGAGATCGGAGGATTTGATCCTGATTTGATAACTCAAACAGCTATCATCCAATCACAATGTTTATACAAATTAGACTGAAAAAACGCTTTCATAACTTTGATAGATGCGGTAAAGGAGGCAATGGAACGCAGACATTCCATTGACCAGATTGGTGCACATTCAACAAATCTGATTTAACAAAGTGGATATTCGTCAAATTCGTAGTGATTTATATTTTGTAACAGGCCCACTGTGACGTGGTAAGGTTGGACCCAGGTGCAGAGAAGAGCACAGACGAGGAATCAGCGGTTAAGGATAAACATAATACTTTACTGAGATACGATAGCCGCAGGATCCCAGTACACATGAAAAAACAACAAACAATACGTCTGGAAAATTCACTCAGGAAACGAACGCACGCGGTAAACAATTCAAGCTTCTGCGAAGGACCACAGAAAACACACCTTTTTTTAACAGGGACACAAATTATCATGAAATAATAAGACACACCTGAGACTAATAAAAGTCTCTTGGGCGGTCTCTGCCACCCTCTGGTGCCAGGAGGAGTCATGACACCCACAATGTGGTTACTTGTGCCATAAATGTGTATTGGGGTTGACATTCATGATACTCAGATTTTTACCTCAACATAGAGTTAAATACACATATAAACAATAGCCTAAATGTAGGCTAATTTTGCTGGGGGGCAATGAGGAGACTTGATATTTCCCCCACCAATGACACTTTCCCCCACACGTTTCCATAGCAATTCCATTATTTTGTTTGAATTCGACTGACCTCTTTACCGCATCTATAGACCCAGTCAGTATTAGATAGAACGTTGCGGCCCCTCCGCCTGTTGGGAAAACAACCTGTGGTTACCTAGGTTTTGTTTGTCCACCTGCCTCTTGAGGATTGACCACAAGTTCTCAATGGGATTAAGGTCTGGGGAGTTTCCTGGCCATGGACCCAAAATATCGATGTTTTGTTCCCCGAGCCACTTAGTTATCACTTTTGCCTTATGGCAAGGTGCTCCATCATGCTGGAAAAGGCATTGTTCGTCACCAAACTGTTCCTGGATGGTTGGGAGAAGTTGCTCTCGGAGGATGTGTTGGTACCATTCTTTATTCATGGCTGTGTTCTTAAGTAAAATTGTGAGTGAGCCCACTCCCTTGGCTGAGAAGCAACCCCACACATGAATGGTCTCAGGATGCTTTACTGTTGGAATGACACAGGACTGATGGTAGCGCTCACCTTGTCTTCTCGGGACAAGCTTTTTTCCGGATACCCCAAACAATCGTAAAGGGAATTCATCAGAGAAAATTACTTTACCCCAGTCCTCAGCAGTCCAATCCCTGTACCTTTTGCAGAATATCAGTCTGTCCCTGACGTTTTTCCTGGAGAGAAGTGGTTTCTTTGCTGCCCTTCTTGACACCAGGCCATCCTCCAAAAGTCTTCGCCTCACTGTGTGTGCAGATGCACTCACACCTGCCTGCTGCCATTCCTGAGCAAGCTCTGTACTGGTGGTGCTCCGATCCCACAGCTGAATCAACTTTAGGAGACGGTCCTGGCACTTGCTGGACTTTCTTGGGCGCCCTGAAGCCTTCTTCACAACAATTGATCCACTCTCCTTGAAGTTCTTGATGATCCAATAAATGGTTGATTTAGGTGCAATCTTACTGGCAGTAATATCCTTGCCTGTGAAGCTCTTTTTGTACAAAGCAATGATGGTTCCTTGCAGGTAACCATGATTGACAGAGGAAGAACAATGATTCCAAGCACCACCCTCCTTTTGAAGCTTCCAGTCTGTTATTCGAACTCAATCAGCATGACAGAGTGATCTCCAACCTTGTCCTCGTCGTTAACAAGAGAATCACTGACATGATGTCAGCTGATCATTTTGTGGCAGGGCTGAAATGCAGTGGAAATGTTTTTTGGGGAGTCAGTTAATTTGCATGGCAAAGAGGGACTTTGCAAATAATTGCAATTCATCTGATCACTCTTCATAACATTCTGGAGTATATGCAAATTGCCATCATACAAACTGAGGCAGCAGACTTTGTGAAAATTAATATTTGTGTCATTCTCAACATTTTTTGCCACGACTGTACATTGAACAACATAGCAGCTTTTCGGCATGTTTTGTTATTTCTGTATAACAAAAAAATCAACAACGAAGTTGGCTCTTTTACACTGGGGGTCAATGGGAAATAATGTTTGTTTTCCCCAATTTGTGGGTGTGGTCGAGGGGAATTCCTTATTATTATGTGAATATTGACTATGTACGTTTAAAAAGTATCATACACTACGTGTCAAAAGTTTTAGAACACCTACTCATTCAAGGGTTTTTCTTTATTTTTACTAGTTTCTATTGTAGAATAATAGTGATAACATCAAAACTATGAAATAACACATGGAATCATGTAGTAACCAGAAAAGTGTTAAACATATGTAAATTTATTTTCTATTTGAAATTCTTCAAAGTAGCCACCCTTTGCCTTGATGAAAGCTTTGCACACTCTTGGCATTCTCTCAACCAGCTTCACCTGGAATGCTTTTCCAACAGTCATGAAGGAGTTCCTACATATGCTGAGCACTTGTTAGCTGCTTTTCCTTCACTCTGCAGTCCGACTCATCCCAAACCATCTCACTTTGGTTGAGGTCGGGGGATTGTTGAGCCAGGTCATCTGATGCAGCTGCAAAGCAATCACTCCTTAAGGACACCAATAAGAAGTAGAGACTTGCTCGGGCCAAGAAACACGAGCAATGGACATTAGACCGGTGGAAATGTGTTCTTTGGTCTGGAGTACAAATGTGAGATTTTTGGTTCTGTGTGGGTGAACAGATGATCTCCGCATGTGTATTTCCCACCCTAAAGCATGGAGGAGGTGGTGTTATGGTGTGGGGGTGCATTGCTGGTGACACTGTCTGTGATTTATTTATAAGTCAAGGCACACTTAATCAGCACGGCTACCACAGCATTCTGCAGCAATACGCCATCCCATCTGGTTTTCGCTTGGTGGGATTTTCTAGAATGTAGAAAATCGTAAAAATAAGGAAAAACCCTTGAATGAGTAAGTGTTCTAAAACCTTTGACCCGTAGTGTACGTACATGGTCCCAGTCGGTATTCACATAATAATAAAGAATGTTGCAATGTTTTGATCAAGAGAGCTAATGGGTATGCAGGCTTTTATTCCTGTCGCCCTAGCAAACCACATTTTAGAAATGAGCTACACAACCAGACCTTGATAAACTGTGTTTGAGCAGTGCTTGATCAAAAGCCTGCACACCGGTGGCGGCTGGTGGGAAGAGTTATAGGAGGACAGGCTCATTGTAATGGCTGGAATGAAATAAATGGAATGGTATCAAACACATCAAACATATGGAAACCACACAATGACCCCGTCCTCCTATAGATCCTCCCACCAGCCTGCACTGCTGCACACCCAGTAGCTCTCTAGACTGAGGGTTGACCAAGTCTTTTTAATAGTTGCTTAATAGGTAATAGGTATTCTACTTTGCTCAACATCAGGAGATGGTACATGGGATCAGAGAGCAGCCTCCCAGTGTCGCCCTTTCTACTTTCCGAGAGTTCTCTCGGATTATCACCATGGCCCCAAGCCGACACCAAAAAGGCTCTCAAAGATTAACAAAAGTAATTTGTGAACCATGCTCCCAAATGATTACCAACACACAACAGTCTAACTCATGGAAATTCTTTTTTTAACCACCGCTACACACCTTTTCGACACGGGTATAAGGCCCTCTCCCGTCCTCCTTTCGGAAAATCCGACCACGACTCCATCTTACTTCTCCCTGCCTACAAATAAAAACTCAAGAGGGAAATTACAGTGGTCAGGTCTGTACAGCGTTGGTCCGACCAAAAAGCTCCAAGACTGTTTTGATCACGTGGACTGGAATATGTTCCGGGTCAACTCTGGAGTTAACATCAATGAATACGCCAACTCAATTTCCAGATTCATAAAAAAATGCATGGATGAGGTGATACCGATGTGTCTTTCAAAATGTTCCCGAATCGAAAACAGTGGATTGATAGCAGCCTTGTAAGAAAACTGAAAGTGAGAGTTGCTGCTTATAAACAGGGAAAGGTGACCAGGGACAAGAGTTTCCTTCAACAGTACAAATACTGTTATATAATATAATATATATAATACGCACTACCATCTGTAGCGCTTTACAGTCAGATGCTGAGCAGTTGCCATACCAGGTGGTGATGCAACAGGTCAGGATACTCTCGATGGTGCAGCTATAGAACATTAGTGAGGATCTGGGGACCCATGCCAAATCTTTTCAGTCTCCTGAGGAGGCAAAGGTGTTGTTTTGCTGTGTTTGGACCATAATAGTTTGTTGGTAATGTGGACACCAAGGAACTTGAAACCCTCGACCCGCTCGACTTCAGCCCCGTCAATATTAATGGGGGCCTGTTCAGCCCTCTTTTTTGTAGTCCACGATCAGCACTTTTGTCTTGCTCACATTGAGGGAGAGGTTGTTGTCCTGGTACCACACGGCCTGGTCTCTCTAACCTCCTCCCTATAGGCTGTCTCATCGTTGTAGGTGATCAGGCCTGCCAATGTTGTGTCGTCAGCCATCTTAATGATGGTGTTGGAGTTGTGCTTGGCCACGCAGTCGTGGGTGAACAGGGAGTACAGGAAGGTACTAAGCATGCATCCCTGAGGGGCCCCAGTGTTGAGGATCAGCGTGGCAGATGTGTTGTTGCCTACCTTTACCACCTGGGCGGCCCGTCAGGAAGTCCAGGATCCAGTTGTAGAGGAAGGCGTTTAGTCCCAGGGTCATTAACTTAGTGATGAGCTTTATGGGCACTATGGTGTTGAACGCTGAGCTGTAGTCAATGAACAGCATTCTCACATAGGTGTTCCTTTTGTCCAGGTGGGAAAGGACAGTGTGGAGTGAGATTGAGATTGCATCATCTGTGAATCTGTTGGCGCGGTATGCGAATTGGAGTGGGTCTAGGGTTTCCGGCATGATGGTGTTGATATAAGCCATGACCAGCCTTTCAAAGCACTTCATGGCTACAGACGTGAGTGCTACGAGAAGGTAATCATTTAGGCAGGTTACCTTTGCTTTCCTGGGCACAGGGACTATGGTGGTCTGTTTGAAACATGTAGGTATTACAGACTTGGTCAGGGAGAGGTTGAAAATGTCAGTGAAGACACTTGCCAGTTGGTCCGCACATGCTATGAGTACAAGTCCTGGTAATCGGTCTGGCCCAGCAGCTTTGTGAATGCTGACCTGTTTAAAGGTCTTGCTCACATCGGCTATGGAGAGCATGATCACACAGTCTTAGTCCTGTATTGACGCTTTGCCTGTTTGATGGTTCATCTAAGGGCATAGCGGGATTTCTTATAAGCATCCGGATTAGTGTCCCACTCCTTGAAAGTGGCAGCTCTAGCCTTTAGCTCGGTGCGGATGTTGCTTGTAATCCATGGCTTCTGGTTGGGAAATGTACATACAGTCACTGTGGGAACGACGTCGTCGATGCACTTGTTGATGAAGCCGGTGACTGAGGTGGTATACTCCTCAGTGCCATTGGATGAATCCCAGAACATATTCCAGTCTGTGCTAGCAAAACAGTCCTGTAGCGTAGCATCTGCATCATCTGACCACTTCCGTATTGAGCAAGTCACTGGTACTTCCTGCTTTAGTTTTTGCTTGTAAGCAGGAATCAGGTAGAATTATGGTCATATTTGCGAAATGGAGGGCGATGGAGAGCTTTGTATGTGTCTCTGTGTGTGGAGTAAAGCTGGTCTAGAGTTTTTTTTTTCCTTTGGTTGCACATGTGACATGCTGGTAGAAATTAAGTTAAATGGATATAAATTTGCCTGCAATAAAATCCCTGGCCACTAAGAGCGCCGCTTCTGGATGAGCATTTTCTTGTTTTCTTATGGCCTTATACAGCTTGTTGAGTGCAGTCTAGTGTATAGTGTGGTCTCTATAGTATTCTACCTCAGGCAAGCAATACCTTGAGACTTCTTTAATATTAGACATTGCACACCAGCAGTTATTGACAAATAGGCACACATTCCGCCCCTCGTCTTACCTGATGTAGCTGCTCTGTCCTTCCGATGCACCGAGAAGCCAGCCAGCTCTATATGATCCGTGTCGTCGTTCAGCCACGTCTCAGTGAAACATAAGCTATTACTGTTTTTAAGGTCCCGTTGGTAGGATAGTCTTAATCGTAGATCGTCCAGTTTGATTTCCAATGATTGCACGTTGTCCAATAGTACAGAGGGAAGTGGTGGTTTATCTTCTTGTCGGCGAATTCTTACTAGGCACCCTGCCCTCCTCCCCCTTTTCTGATGACAGGGATTTGGGCCTTGTCTTGACAAAGCAGTCAACCATGCAGGGTTTATACACATCATTGGTTATGACATTCTATTTAATACCGACTGGATCTATTAGAAACATTCTAACGTTGGGCATTCGGATGTAATACATTTCATTGTAAACATAAACATTGAGCGCGAGGAGAACAGAGGATTCACGTTTATTGCATTTTTACCACCAGCCAATGTGATCCCGTCACACCAGAGAAGCTCTCGCCATTCAAACTTCCACACAAGTAAATTGTGAACACTGTAGCCTATTTTATATCCATCAAGCAAGAGCAAGATAGGGCCTTCCCTATATATTGTAGCGGTTCCAAGGGTTATGTGGTGGAGAGACGGTATGTGCCTGCGAGGTTTGTTTCTTTTCTGGCTGCCAGGACCACAGACAGCAATGAGAAGTATTGACCAGAGGCAGGACCATGGACAGCTCAGGGGGAACCTAGACCGCAGCAGAACAGCCACACCTGTCTCCAGTTGTAATCAGAGCCAAACTGCAGACAGGTGAAACCAATCAGGGCCTCTACTTAACTGCGCCCTGGGTTTTCTTTTTTTGTATTTGCTTTGACCCCGGCAGGTGACGGAGTAGGAGGTTTTTGGGGAGACTGAGTGTACGGTGGAGGATGTGGTTTACCGGAATAAAGGAACTGATGATTTCAACAAGGATTGAACCAAAGACCAAGATTGGAGAACCTTCCACGGGTGATGAAGTGTACTCTGTTTGTTTCGAGTTTTGTGAAACCTGATAATAAACCGGTTTAACCCTTCATTTGGACTGGTGGTGTGTTTATATGTGTAAATCCTGCCTTACAAAGATCTTGGCGCCAAAACCGCCAGAATATTTATTTTTGTTGCTCAAAATAAGTTTGGTAACTATTTTTGCTACTTCTGGGACACATTGGGCTAGGCTACTGGTTCAAGAGCAATTAGTGGAATACAGAGAGGATGGAAGAGAGCGAGGCCAGCTGAGATGCATCAAGCATGAATTGCACAAGAAGATAACATTGAAGACAGATGTGTAAATTAGAAGTTAATTCATAGGCTGGGCTATTAATCCACCATTCCTATGCTAGCCTATATATTAGGCATAGCCACAGGAAGTAGGGTTGCTGAGGGTTATGTAGTACCCCTTGATAAATCTAAATAAAAACCACAATAATACAAATAAAAAAATTGGGGATTTGTTTTTCTTACAGTTAATGGCCAAAACATAGTGGTCTGCAGCAGGGCAACAGAAAAAGGTTGTTGTATAATTAAGAACAGTGTCGTGCAGGATTCAATAGTTGGAATTTTTAGAGTAATTGCCCTGTCCCTTTCTCTATGATTGTCATTCTAATAGAATCCAGAAAGAACAAAACCCGTCCTCAAACATTTACAACAAAAGGTGCACAGTTATGGACAAAGACACAAAACATCCACATCAAATTAAATATTTTTCTTGAACAAATAACATGGAAAACAGACACTTTTTGTGCAATATGAATGTACCATCCTTACAAGCCACTTAATGTAAATGTACATTACTGTATTGTACATAGGCTGGTCATCTAGGTTTGTACCTGTAGACTTTCCATCTCTATGAAGAAAAACAATGCACAATACAGTAACTTGGTACATTGAGACATCAAGTGGTTTGTTGCTCAGTTGATAGAGCATGGCACTTGTTGGTTTGATTCCCACGGGGGACCAGTACAAAAAGTATAAAATGTATGCACTCACTAGTGTAAATTGCTCTGGATAAGAGCGTCTACTAAAATGGAAAAGGAATGAATAAAACATTTCAGTTTTCAAATAGAAATAAGTTGCATTTGCGAAGTATTTCAAGAAACTGGAAAATACACTGCTCAAAAAAATAAAGGGAACACTTAAACAACACAATGTAACTCCAAGTCAATCACACCTCTGTGAAATCAAACTGTCCACTTAGGAAGCAACACTGATTGACAATAAATTTCACATGCTGTTGTGCAAATGGAATAGACAAAAGGTGGAAATTATAGGCAATTAGCAAGACACCCCCCAAAACAGGAGTGATTCTGCAGGTGGTGACCACAGACCACTTCTCAGTTCCTATGCTTCCTGGCTGATGTTTTGGTCACTTTTGAATGCTGGCGGTGCTCTCACTCTAGTGGAAGCATGAGACGGAGTCTACAACCCACACAAGTGGCTCAGGTAGTGCAGCTCATCCAGGATGGCACATCAATGCGAACTGTGGCAAAAAGGTTTCCTGTGTCTGTCAGCGTAGTGTCCAGAGCATGCAGGCGCTACCAGGAGACAGGCCAGAACATCAGGAGACGTGGAGGAGGCCGTAGGAGGGCAACAACCCAGCAGCAGGACCGCTACCTCCGCCTTTGTGCAAGGAGGTGCACTGCCAGCGCCCTGCAAAATGACCTCCAGCAGGCCACAAATGTGCATGTGTCTGCTCAAACGGTCAGAAACAGACTCCATGAGGGTGGTATGAGGCCCCGACGTCCACAGGTGGGGGTTGTGCTTACAGCCCAACACCGTGCAGGACGTTTGGCATTTGCCAGAGAACACCAAGATTGGCAAATTCGCCACTGGCGCCCTGTGCTCTTCACAGATGAAAGCAGGTTCACACTGAGCACATGAGCACATGTGACAGACGTGACAGAGTCTGGAGATGCCGTGGAGAACGTTCTGCTGCCTGCAACATCCTCCAGCATGACCGGTTTGGCGATGGGTCAGTCATGGTGTGGGGTGGCATTTCTTTGTGGGGCCGCACAGCCCTCCATGTGCTCGCCAGAGGTAGCCTGAATGCCATTAGGTACCGAGATGAGATCCTCAGACCCCTTGTGAGACCATATGCTGACACATGCACATTTGTGGCCTGCTGGAGGTCATTTTGCAGGGCTCTGGCAGTGCACCTCCTTGCACAAAGGCGGTGGTAGCGGTCCTGCTGATGGGTTGTTGCCCTCCTACGGCCTCCTCCACGTCTCCTGATGTACTGGCCTGTCTCCTGGTAGGGCCTCCATGCTCTGGACACTACGCTGACAGACACAGCAAACCTTTTTGCCACAGTTCGCATTGATGTGCCATCCTGGAAGAACTGCACTACCTGAGCCACTTGTGTGGGTTGTAGACTCCGTCTCATGCTTCCACTAGAGTGAGAGCACCGCCAGCATTCAAAAGTGACCAAAACATCAGCCAGGAAGCATAGGAACTGAGAAGTGGTCTGTGGTCACCACCTGCAGAATCACTCCTGTTTTGGGGGGTGTCTTGCTAATTGCCTATAATTTCCACCTTTTGTCTATTCCATTTGCACAACAGCATGTGAAATTTATTGTCAATCAGTGTTGCTTCCTAAGTGGACAGTTTGATTTCACAGAAGTGTGATTGACTTGGAGTTACATTGTGTTGTTTAAGTGTTCCCTTTATTTTTTTGAGCAGTGTATATCAAGCAAGTATTTTTATACTCCACAAGCATTATTAGAATAACTATTTTGTACATTGAAAATGGAATTTATATGTTTAAATTAATGATTAGAATATTCCACCCTGAAACCATATAATTGTATGAAATTGATTAGCATCATAAATGTATTATTAATGATGTGTGTAGTTTTAGTCAGTAAAATTATATATAAATGATGTGTGTAGTTTTAGTCAGAATTAGGGTAAAACAGTATATCTGTACAATATGACTTTATAGAATCTTAAACACAGACTGTCTGAGCAAAATTCGGTGCTGACCTGGCTAGGGGCCTCTGAGAGATTTGGGAGAGGGCAGGGAGTACTTCTCACGGTCTACCTAATCTTTGTCGGCTGGGTAGTGATACAGTATGTGCGTAGGATACCTGCTGTTTGTGTGTGAAGGTATGTGCGTCAGGAGTCAGTATAAAATGGATGGTTTTGTACAACGGAATGAGACGTCCTCATGAATATTTTAGCTATTGTAGCTGGCACTCTGTCTGTTTCATTCAACCATAATCTTACAAATTCTGGGTTGCAGACTGAGCAGTTTAATTGAAGTTCAGTTTATGAACATTGATAACATAATTCACGTAACATACATATAATTATCAGAATCAAGCTACACATGCTGGTAAACACTCAAATACATTTAGTTTAAAACAAATGCACAATAGTAGTGTACTGAGCCTTTACTAGTAGTAGCTGACCGATAAAGAAGTCTTCAGCTCGGGCCAAAAAAATCGCGGCCCCTGACAAAAAAAGTTTTGTCTTACGCTTGTTTTGTGCCAATGAATTGAAATTGAACATCGCTAAATGCGTCAGTTTAATTAAATGTGCAATAAAAAAAAGTACAGTGCCTAGGCATATTTAATGAAATCCTGGCTGTTGACGTAGGCAACAGATCAGATCGCAAAGCAGGGAATCCCCATTACCCACTGAGTTCATTTTTGGAAATGGCAAGTTCCCTATCTCATCCATAAACGCATATCAAGTGCAAGTGTGCTGTCCAGCAGCTCACATCAGTAGGATGCTGGCCCTTTTAATTAGGAGGGACGTAACATGGATTACTAAAATAATGATTATGATCACATTTCCTCAATTTAAATATTAGACCTATAGGGGCACCTATATCTTCATGCCTAGAATAAAACCACCAGGTTTCCGTCATGGACTCAATTGAATGAAGAAAAAAAATAAGAATGACAGTGGGCAGTTTGGAAAAACGATTCCAGTGCAAACCTTCTTAAGGCACATGCTGGGATATAGCTGTCTCTCTCACCCCATTCAAACTTTCCTTATCAATTAATCTGATAGGCAATATTATTTTAGCATTAGGCAATGCTAGAATGTAGCCTATGCCTACTTTCTGATGGACTATAGCCAATATTTGAAGGTGAGGAAAATTCATTCTGGCTCTCTACTCCGAGTTCAGAGCACTCTCTGCAGAATACCTGATGAATTTACAAGTGAGCAACACCCTTTGAATATGACAGGTGTTAGTAAATCTCGGCAAAAAAACTTAATGAAATTGTTGCCAGCAGCACAATTGCAGTCACCAACGCTCTAGATAACATGAAAACACCCTAACCAGCTCTGCTAGGGTGAGTAAAATGGGCAGAGTGAGGTATTCTCTAATTTGTCTGGAAGTAGCTAGCAAGCTAGCCAACTTTAGCCAATTAGCTTGGTTGCTTGAGTGCGTTGTGAGGTCAGAAGGCTTGGATCAACTCTACTCCTTTGTCAGCGTGTCCAGTGTGCAGTCTGAATGCTAGAGCGAAATGATCTGTGTTTACCAATGGGCAATCTAACAACTCTCTGAATTTACAAATGCTCAGAGCGCATTTTGGCACTCCAGAGTGAATTTACGAGCACACCTTTACGAGCACACTGGAGTGGTGCAGTGGTCTAAGGCACTGCATTGCAGTGCTAGCTGTGCCACTAGAGATCCTGGGTTCGATTCCATGTAGCAGCCGGCCGCGACTGGGAGACCAATGGGGCAGTGCACAATTGGCCCAGCGTCCTCCGGGTTAGGGGAGGGATGTCCTTGTCTCATCGTGTACTAGAAACTCCTGTTTCGGGACGGGCGCAGTGCACGCTGACATAGTCGCCAGGTGTACGGAAAGGTGTTTCCTCTGACACATTGGTGCGGCTGGCTTCCGGGTTAATTGGGCCTTGTGTCAAGAAGCAGTGCGGCTTGTTTGGGTTGGGTTGTGTATTGGAGGACGCACGGCTCTCGACCTTCGCCTCTCCCAAGTCCGTACGGGAGTTACAGTGATGAGACAAGACTGTAACTACTAATTGGATAGCATGAAATTGGGGAGAAAAATAGGTAATAAAATAAAAATTAAGAGAGGAGGGACAAATAACATGACTGCATAAAAAATTGCAAAAATGTAAGCAAGTCATGATGATCAGCATATGTCCAAGTAATGAGACAGGTGCCAGTTTTGCGTTTCTTTCCTCTCATTAATGAGATGCAACTTAAGGAATGTAGCTCGATTGAATCTTGTAGGCTAATATTTTCCGTATGATGGATTCGACTTCCGCTTTACTTCCCTACTGCATGGCAAACTTGCCAGAGAAAATTATTTGAAAGAGACACTTTATAGAGTATAAAAGTGAAGTGTAAGGGTATACGTGTAATTGTAATTGTATTTCATTCAAGTTCGCTAACGTTAGATAGACTTACTAGTAGGCTAGTTCTGTTGCGATAATAATGTTGTGTTGTGTCGGAGCCATCCACCCAGCCGATTACTATAATGATAAATTATAGGCTACATAACTATAACACGTTGGTGAGCATCCACACTAGAGGGAAGTGTATCTTTCTATAGTCCTGTCAATCAACAAATTACGCATCCTACTGCACATTGCCTATTAATAAGATGGTAGCATAAGTGGAGGTCTTTTCTGAAAGCATTGTAAATAATGCTCTCCCTCCCAGTTTGACTCAAGGTCTGATTACATTAATCCCTAAGCCCAAGAAATACTTGCTTCTACTCGATAATTGGCGTCCAATCTGTCTGCTCAATAATGACTACAAAATATTAGCCTCTATATTTGCAAAAGAATGAAGGCAGTATTGGACTCAATTATAGAAGAGACCCAATCTGGCTTCAGGAGGAATAGACATATATCTAATAATATCCGACTGGTGTTAGACCTTATTGACCAATACTGATTTAATCTTCGAAGATAGTTTTATTGTCTTCTTAGACTTTTATAAAGCCTTCGATACAGTGGATAATGAGTTTCTATTTCTCTCCCTTGAGAAATTTGGTTTTGGGGAATTATTTTGTAGTACTATTAAAACTCTTTATATGAATGGGAACAGTTCAATTAAATGAAAGCATGGCACTTCTCCTAGATTTGTTTTGAAAAGAGGAATTAGGCAAGGTTGCCCAATTTCGCCTTACCTCTTCCTGCTTGCAACCCAACTTCTTACAAGTTTTGTTAAATCCAGTGATATAAAAGGGATCTCAATTGCGGACCGAGATGTTATCATATGTCAACTTGCAGATGACACAACCCTCTTTTTGAAAGATGCTGACCAGATTCCTAGAGCAGTCGATGTGATAAATATATTTTCCAAAGCATCTGGTCATTGCCTAAACCTTAATAAGTGTGAATTGTTTGCTGTTAAAGACTGTGTGATACCCTCTATATGCAATATTCCAGTCAAGGAAAAATTAACATACCTTGGGATTACCATATCTAAGTATCAACAGGAAAGATGCTCATTAAATTTTATACCTATTATACCTATCTTATTGAAAAAAAATAAAAGTTGAACCATTGGTTGCAGAGGGATTTATCCTTGAAAGGTTGAGTATTGCTTTCTAAAGCTGAAGGTATCTCCAGAATTACTTATGCAGCCCAGTCCCTATATCTTGACAACAAAATAGGTAAAGCGGTTGACCAGGTGCTTTTCAAATTAATCTGGAAAAATCGTACACATTATATTAGGAAATCTGTCGTTATGAACTCATATGAATATGGTGGACTCAATTTTTTAGATTTTCCTACTTTGAATAATACTTTTAAGGTAAATTGGGCTAAACATTTTTTAAAGAATCCTACTTCAATTTGGAATTTCATCCCTCTCCCGTTTTGGTGGCCTCAATTTTATGTTACTTTGTAACTATATCATTGATAAGATTCCTGCAAAATGATCTGCTTTTCACAGACAAGTATTCTTAGCGTGGTCGTTAATATATAAACATAATTTTTCCCCGCATAGGTATTGCATTTGGAACAATAAGAACATTTTGTATAGAAACAAGTCTTTATTTTTTAAGAACTGGTTCAATAATCATATCCTACTGGTGAGTCAACTTTTTAATGTAGAATGATTGTTACTCAATTATGAGGAATTTTTATCTCGTTACAATATCCCTGTAACACCTAGAGAGTTCGCCATAGTCTTTGATGCTATTCCATCTGGAACTCTCATGTTATTTAGAGGTGTAGCCAGACCTCACCTTCTTGACCTACCCTCAGTTAATCCAGTTGACTCTCCAACAGCGAAAATATGTTTCTCCTAGCTCCCTCAGAACAATAGATCTATACATGCTTTATTTCAAAGGGATATTGTATCCATTCCTTATGTCACAATTTACTGGAATACATTGGTCACTAATATCTGTTGGGAAAAAGTCTGGTTATTACCACACAAATACTTGCTTGTTAACAAGGTCAAAGAGGTCTCTTTCAGAATGATCCATAAGTATTACCCTGCGAATCATTACCTGAAGAAACTTAAAAAAGACAAAAACATTGATTGTGCTTTTTGTGTTGAGCATCCAAAAACAGTTTCACATTTATTTTGGCATTGTCTACATGTAAAACAATTATGGAAAGATATTCACAGTTTTATAATTGTTAATATTCTTGATGACTTTTGTTTTTTATGGGAGAATGTGCTGCTCAGTTTCCTTAACCATAATAAAGATAAAGAAAAACTATTTTACCTTATAAATCTAATTGTGCTAATGGAAAAATGTCATATTCATAAATGTAAATTCACTAATAAAAAACACTCTTCTGTGTTTTCTATAAGGAATTCGAGCAGTTCATTAAGACCATTATACATTCTTCTAATAAGAAAGCTGTTAAAACAATCAATATGTGTGCATCTTTTAAGGTCTTTGTACAATCTGTCATTTGTTGTACCCCCTAGCATATGTTATTATTGTCTGTTTGTATACTTCTTATATGTATACTGATTTTTCTCCAATAAATTTAAAAAAAAAAGAAGAAAAAAAAAGATGGTAGCATAAGACCATTCATGAGGTCGCTAACGCACAGATACTGGTTCAGACCATTCAGTGCTTTCAGGGTGTGTTCATTGTCATAGTGACAACTGCAAATAAAACTATGTACAGTACATGTAGGCCCAATGAAAAGTAATATAGTACATCGTATTTAAATGGATAAATTCAACAACAAACGCCATTTAGCCTACACATCTTTTACAGCATTGACTCGTTGCTTAAGTGGCGCACGCTTGTAAAATTTGGCAGAACATCGAATATCTTTCTCTGGAGCGAGCTGCGTTGTCATGACAGCTTCTGACAACATAACGTTCTTCTGATAGATCCTGCTCGAGCTGTGAATAGCCAGCCAATCAGATGGCTCGATGGAGGTCATGTGGCTCCCGGTTCATAAAGCCTAACGTTCTGAAGTGTAGCAAGGTTCCATAGTAACTTCATTGACACGGTGCGAGCTTGGCTGTCGTACACTGGGGTAGTAGACGCCGCTTCATAGCGCGAAACAGAAAATAGATATTTCATACTTCACTTTTCCTCTCCAACACCCGTGGAAATGTTTAACAGTCTTCTCAGGGAATTTGACGAGGACCCTTTCTTCTCGTAAGTAGTATCACTATTGTATTCAGCCTCTCATTAATTCGACAGGATGAAGATTTTTCTCGAAAAATTATGTTTATTTTAAACACCAGTCAACACCACTTTCAACGACACGTTGTTTCAGATAATGGACAATAACGACTGTATGCTACCCACCCCTTGTCTACAATGACAATCTGTAGGCTATTGTCATATTTTAAGAGCCACATTCACAATTAGTAGTTTGCAGATATTATTGTGGGGCAATTGTGTGCCCAATTTCAATGCTTTGTTATCAGCATAGCCTATTCCCTTATATTATATCAGCTGTTCCAGATTTAAAAACAGCTTCTATCTCCAGGCCATCAGACTGTTGAACAGCCATCACTTGCTGGCTACCTGCACGGTACTCTGCCCTGCACCTTGAGACTTATGCCCCATGTATATATAGTCACCTCATATTCTGTTAATATACTGTTGTTTACTCCCTGTGTATGTATATACTGTATTCTAGAAATAGCTCATCCTAATATACCTAGCTACTACTGAACATACAATTTTCCTTCCAAATTATATACTGTCAGTGTCTATATTTATATTCTGGATTTTGACCTGCTCACTCTAATATGTCTACCCCTGGATTGTTAATTGGACTCGTTCTGTCATTTCTTGATTTGTTGTTTACATTTTTTAGTATTTGTGTATTCGTGTTGAATTTGCTAGACATTCTACTGCACTGTTGGAGCTAGTAACATAAGCATTTCGCTGCACCTGTTTAAACACATGCACAACTTTGATTTGAGATATTACTACATTTAAATGACAACTAACGCACACTGAAATCCATGTTTGATGTGTGTTAATAGCTACTGGTTGACATGTAGCCTACAGTAATAGCATGGCACTTACTACTCAAGGAATAGAGTTACTGGTGTCAGCAAAATATTGGTTAATGTTTTTCATTAGTGAATATATGCTTTGAGTAAGTGTAGCCATTCCCCAGGAAAACTTTGAGAATGTAATATATATTAATCACCTGGCTTAGACCCTTGTCATACACTATATGGCTAAAAGTATGTGGACACCTGCTCATCGAACATCTCATTCCAAAATCATGGTCAGTAATATGGAGTTGGTCCCACCTTTGCTGCTATAACAGCCTCCACTCTTCTTGGAAGGCTTTCCACTAAATGTTGGAACATTGCTGCGGGGACTTGCTTCCATTCAGCCACAAGAGCATTAGTGAGGTCAATGTTGGGTGATTAGACCTGGCTCGTAGTCTGCGTTCCAATTCATCCCAAAGCTGTTCGGTAGGGTTGAGGTCAGGGCTCTCTGCAGGCCAGTCAAGTTCTTCCACACCGATCTCGACAAACCATTTCTGTATGGACCTCGCTTTGTGCATGGGGGCATTGTCATGCAGAAACAGGAAAGGACCTTCCCCAAACTGTTGCCACAAAGTTGGATGCACATAATCGTCGAAAATGTCATTGTATGTTGTAGCGTTAAGATTTCCCTTCACTGGAACTAAGGGGCCTAGCCCGAACCATGAAAAACAGCCCTAAACCATTATTCTTATTCCACCAAATTTTACAGTTGGCACTACGTATTGGGCAGGTAGCGTTCTCCTGGCATCCGCTAAATCCCGATTCGTTTGTGGTGACGAGTGATTCATCACTCCAGAGAACGTGTTTCCAGATGGTGAAGAGTGATTCATCACTCCAGAGAACGCATTTCCACTGCTCCAGAGTCCAAAGGTGGCGTACTTTCCACCACTCCAGCCGACGCTTAATATTGGGCATGATGATCTTAGGCTTATGTGCGGCTCCTTGGCTATGGAAACACATTTCATGAAGCTCCCGACAAACAGTTATTGTGCCGACGTTGCTTCCAGAGGCAGTTTGGAACTCAGTAGTGAGTTTTGCAACCGAGCACAGACTATTTTTACGCCCTACGTGCTTCAGCACTCAGCGGTCCCATTCTGTTAGCTTGTGTGACCTACCACTTTTTTTAAATGTATTTTATTTCATCTTTATTTAACCAGGTAGGCCAGTTGAGAACAAGTTCTCATTTACAACTGCGACCTGACCAAGATAAAGCAAAGCGACAAAAACAAAAACATAGAGTTACACATGGGATAAACAAACGTACAGTCAATAACACAATAGAAAAATCTATATACAATGTGTGCATATGTAGTACGATTAGGGAGGTAAGGCAATAAATAGGCCATAGAGGCGAAATAATTACAATTTAGCATTAACACTGGAGTGATAGATGTGCAGATGATGATGTGCTAGTAGATATACTGGGGTGCAAAATAGCAAAACCATAAATAACAATATGAGGATGAGGTAGTTGGGTGTGCTATTTACAGATGGGCTGTGTACAGGTACAGTGATCGGTAAGCTGCTCTGACAGCTGATGCTTAAAGTTAGAGCGAGAGATATTAGTTTCCAGCTTCAGTGATTTTTGCAGTTTGTTCCAGTCATTGACAGCAGAGAACTGTAAGGAAAGGCGGCCAAAGGAAGTTTTGGCATTGGGGGTGACCAGTGAAATATACCTGCTAGAGTGCGTGCTACGGGTAGGTGTTGCTATGGTGACCAGTGAGCTGAGATAAGGCTGGGTTTTACCTAGCAAAGACTTATAGATGACCTGGAGCCAGTGGGTTTGGCGACAAATATGAAGCGAGGGCCAGCCAACGAGAGAATACAGGTCACAGTGGTGAGTAGTAAATGGGGCTTTGGTGACAAAACAGATGGCACTGTGATAGACTGCATCTAATTTGCTGAGTAGAGTGTTGGAGGCTATTTTGTAAATGACATCGCCGAAGTCAAGGATCGGTAGGATAGTAAGTTTTATGAGGGTATGTTTGGCAGCATGAGTGAAGGATGCTTCGTTGCGAAATGGGAAGCCGATTCTAGATTTAATTTTGGATTGGAGATGCTTAATGTGAGTCTGGAAGGATAGTTTACAGTCTATCCAGACACCTAGGTATTTGTAGTTGTCCACATATTCTAAGTCAGAACCGTCCAGAGTAGTGATGCTAGTCGGGTGGCCAGGTGCGGGCAGCAATCGGTTGAAGAGCATGCATTTAGTTTTACTAGCATTTAAAAGCAGTTGGAGGCCACGGAAGAAGTGTTGTATGGCATTGAAGCTAATTTGAAGGTTTGTTAACACAGTGTCCAAAGAAGGGCCAGATGTATACAGAAGGTTGTCGTCTGTGTAGAGGTGGTTTAGAGAATCACCAGCAGCAAGAGCGACATCATTGATATATACAGAGAAAAGAGTCGGCCCGAGAATTTAACCCTGTGGCATCCCCATAGAGACTGCCAGAGGTCTGGACAACAGGCCCTCCAATTTGACACACTGAACTCTATCTGAGAAGTAGTTGGTGAACCAGGCGAGGCAGTCATTTGAGAAACCTCTGCGGGGGGTGCCAGGTGGAAAGCATGGCCAGCCTTAGAAAAATGCTTATTGAAATGATCGATTACCGTAGATTTATTGGTGGTGACTATGTTTCCGAGCCTCAGTGCAGTGGGCTGCCGGGAGGAGGTGCTCTTATTCTCCATGGACTTTACAGTGTCCCAAAAAGTTTTGGAATTAGTGCTACAGGATGCAAATTTCTGTTTGAAAAAGCTAGCCTTAGCTTTCCTAACTGACTGTGTATATTGGTTCCTGACTTCCAGGAAAAGTTGTATATCGCGGGGGATATTCGATGCTAATGCAGTACGCCACAGGATGTTTTTGTGCTGGTCAAGGGCAGTCAAGTCTGGAGTGAACCAAGGGGTATATCTGTTCTTAGTTCTACATTTTTGAATTGGGTATGCTTATTTAGGATGGTGAGGAAAGCACTTTTAAAGAGCTACCACGCATCCTCTACTGACGGGATGAGGTCAATATCCTTCCAGGATACCCGAGCCAGGTCGATTAGAAAGGCCTGCTTGCTGACGTGTTTAAGGGAGAGTTTAACAGTGATGAGGGGTGGTTGTTTGACCGTGGACCCATTACGGACGCAGGCAAAGAGGCAGTGATCGCTGAGATCCTGGTTGAAGACAGCAGAGGTGTATTTAGAGGGCAAGTTGGTCAGGATGATATCTATGAGGGTGCCCATGGTTACGGATTTAGGGTTGTATCTGGTAGGTTCCTTGATAATTTGTGTGAGATTGAGGGCATCTAGCTTAGATTGTAGGACGGCCGGGGTGTTAAACATATCCCAGTTTAGGTCACCTAACAGTACGAACTCTGAAGATAGATGGGGGGCAATCAATTCACATATGGTGTCCAGGGCACAGCTGGGGGCTAAGGGGGATCTATATCAAGCGGCAACGGTGAGAGACATATTTCTGGAAAGGTGGATTTTTAAAAGTAGAAACTCAAATTATTTTGACAGAACTCTGTAGGCTATATCAACAGTAGATTGCAACTCCGCCCCCTTTGGCAGTTCTAACTTGTCGGAAAATGTTGTAGTTGGGGATGGAAATTTCAGAATTTTTGGTGGCCTTCCTAAGCCAGGATTCAGACACAGCTAGGACATCAGGGTTGGCGTAGGGCTTCTGATGTTAACATGCATGAAACCAATGCTTTTACGGTTACAGAAGTCAACAAATGAGAGCGCCTTGGGAATGGGTGTGGTGCTGGGGGATACAGGGCCTGGGTTGACCTCTACACCACCAGAGGAACAGAGGAGGAGTAGGATAAGGGTACAGCTAAAGGCTATAAGAACTGGTTGTCTAGTGCGTTGGGGACAGAGAATAAAAGGAGCAGATTTCTTGGCGTGGTAGAATAGATTTAGGGCATAATGTACAGACAAGGGTATGGTAGGATGTGAGTACAGTGGAGGTAAACCTAGGTATTGAGTGACGATGAGAGCGGTTGTGTCTCTGGAGGCACCAGTTAAGCCAGGTGAGGTCTCCGCATGTTTGGAGGGTGCAACAAAAGAGATATCTAAGGCATTTAGGGCGGGGCTGGGGTCTCTACAGTGAAATAAAACAATAATAACTAACCTGAACAGCAGTAGGCATATTGACATTAGGGAGAGGCATGTGTAGCGGAGTGATCATAGGGTCCAATGAGCAGCAATGGGTGAGTCAGGGAGCCGTTCGGTATTCGCTATTACGCTAGGCGAGCTGGAGCTAGCAGGCCGTGGCCAGCAGATGGGTTTTCGGCGACGTCGTAACGGAAAAGCCTGCTGAAACGACCTCGGACGATTACGTCGGCAGACCAGTCGTGATGGATCGGCGGAGCTCCGTGTCGGCAATAAAGGGTCCAGGCCAATTGGCAAAATAGGTATTGTAGCCCAAGAAATTGGCTGATGGACCTCTTCAGCTAGCCGGGAGATGGGCCTAGCTCAATAATTAGCTGGTAGACCTCTTCGGCTAACCGGGAAATGGGTCTAGCCCAAGGCTAACTGGTGCTTGCCTCGGTACAGAGGCACCAGCCAGGAGTAGCCACAGCTAGCTACGATGATCTAGTGTAATGGTCCAGAGCTTGCGGTAGGAATCCGGAGATGTGGTAGAGAAAAAGCAGTCCGATATGCTCTGGGTTGATATCGAGCTGTGCAGACTGGCAGGTATTGACCGAGCTGAGGCTGGCTGGTGTCCGAGTTAACGTTGAAGACCGCTAGCAGTGGCTAACTGACTACTAGATAGTAGCTAGTTAGCTGGCTAGCTTCTGATGGGGGTTCTAGTTCTAAAGTATAAAAATAGCCGATCCGTACCACATTGGGTGAGGCGGGTTGCAGGAGAGTATATTCAGTCCTGAGCCATTGTTGCTCCTAGACAATAACAGCACTTACAGTTGACCGAGGCAGCTCTAGCAGAGCAGAAATGTGATGAACTGACTTGTTGGAAAGGTGGCATCCTATGACAGTGCCATGTTGAAAATCACTGAGCTCTTCAGTATGGGCCGTTCTACTGCCAATGTTTGTCTATGGAGATTGCATGGATGTGTGGTTGATTTTATACACCTGTCAGGAACGGGTGTGGCTGAATTAGCTGAATCCACTAGTATGAAGGGGTGTCCACATACTTTTGTGTGTATCTTAGGCCTGGTCTAAAATCAGATAAACGTTACCGTACGACCCCCATCGCCCCATCTTCAGTCCACAAACCAGCCCTTCCCTCACAATACCCGGTTGCGTGTTCTTGTTATGACTATTTAGAAAAAAATCTCTATATATAGTACCAGTTAAAAGTTTGGACACACCTACTCATTCAAGGGTTTTTCTTTATTTCTACAATTTTCTACATTGTAGAATAATAGTGAAGATATCAAAACTATGAAATAACACATGGAATCATGTAGTAACCAAAAAAGTGTTAAACAAATCAAAATATATTTGATATATATTTAAGATTCTTCAAAGTAGCCACCCTTTGACCTGATGACAGCTTTGCATACTCTTGGCATTCTCTCAACCAGCTTCATGAGATAGTCACCAGGAATGCATTTCAATTAACATGTGTTAATTTGTGGAATTTCTTTCCTTCTTAATGCGTTTGAGCCAATCAGTTGTGTTTTGACAAGATAGGGGTGGATATACAGAAGATAGCCCAATAACAGCTCAAATAAGCAAAGAGAAATGACAGTCCATCATTACTTTGAGACATGAAGGTCAGTCAATTTGGAAAATGTCAAGAACTTTCTTCAAGTGCAGTCGCAAAACCATCTAGCGCTATGATGAAACTGTCTCTCATGAGGACCGCCACAGAAAAGGAAGACCCAGAGTTACCTCTGCTGCAGAAGATAATTTCATTAGAGTTACTAGCCTCAGATTGCAGTCCAAATAAATGTTTCACAGATTTCAAGTAACAGACACATCTCAACATCAACTGGTCAGAGGAGGCTGCGTTCATCAAGGCAAAGGGTGGCAACTTTGAAGAATCTCAAATATAAAAAATATATACACTTTTTTGGTTACTACATGATTCCATATGTGTTATTTCATAGTTTTGTTGTCTTCATTATTATTCTACAATGTAGAAAATAGTAGAAATAAAGAAAAACCATTGAATGACTGGTACTGTATTTTCCAGTCAAAATATATATTTATTTATTTTAGATTTTAAAACATACATTGTACACCGAAGTGAAGCCGCTCCAAACACCCCATACCCTCCTGTTGTCCCCGGAGCTCCACCCATCCACCCTACATTTAGCTATGACTATTTTGACTATTTGCATACAGAAAAGAAAAATGCCTAGCACTGATTTGATTGTATGACAGACAGTAAATTATGAAATGGTGAATGCCTGGTGTTAACAAGTTCCCTTCTTTCTTTCTTTCTTTCCTTCCTTCCTTCCTTCCTTCCTTCACTTTCCCTTTTTCCAATCTACAGCTCATCAAGGTATGACCATTTTGTTTTTCACTCATCAGCACAGTCATAAATTCTGCAAAGAATTCAGTGTCTCTGGGAACATTGAGGCTGATTCAATCTCTTCTTCCTCTTCCTCCTCTTCCTCTTCTCCACAGGGATCCATTCCAGGCACACAACACACATGTACAACAGATGATGCGGAGTTTATCAGAGCCCTTCGGTCGGGACTTCATGCCCAGTCTGACAGGCGGGTGTGACAGGGGCCGCGTAGCCGGGGGCCAACCCAACACTAGCATGGCGCTACAGGAGGACCACAGGGTGAGGACCGATGCTCTGACTGTGACTCACTGACTGGGGTAGGGTGACTAGGGCTAATGTGTTGTTATGGTGACCCAGGTTTGGTCCCACACAATAATATTTCATTTGTAAAGCGCATTTCCCACGCTCAATTAGCATGACTCAAGTAGCCTTGGAGTATTGATATCGGCTAAACACATACAGATCCTGACCAGGATATGTCAGGTCAGGAGAGGGTTGTTGGTTTGAATCTCAAACAGGTGACTGCCTCAGTGCCTCTAGTTCATACCCTATCCTTAAGATGGTCTCTCTCTCACTTGGAGAGCATTTCCCTTTAGGTTTTTTCTCCTTAGACTGCTACCAGACATGCTTGTTCTATCATGTCAATCCAAACATTTGTCTGCACAAACAGATCTGGGACCAGGCTATGTTCTCTTGGCTTGAGAAACAGAAACTGGCAACCATACCTCCCCAGTGCATTGTAGATTGTCCCAATTCACTCGTATTCTCTAGGTGAATGTAACGATGTACACTGAGAGTCGAGAAGCAAGTTCAGGGAGTGAATACATTTGATAAATAATCGAACATAAAGAAAACAAGAAACACGAACAGCGCCCCAACATGAAACCGAAACAATAACGCCTGGGGAAGAAACCAAAGGGAGTGACATGAATAAAAGCAGGTAATCAAGGAGGTGATGGAGTCCAGGTGAGTGTCAACAAGCGCTGGTGCGCGTGATGATGGTGACAGGTGTGCGTAATAATCAGCAGTCAGGTGACCTAGAGGCCAGAGAGGGAATATACGTGACAGTGAAGGTGTGGAATCATATCCCTGTCCCAGGGGTTGGTCAGTTCCTTGTACTGACCTACATACTGTCCTCTTCATCTGTGTCAGTGAGTGAAAGAACATAAACACCTGCACCACAACTCACCCCCCCCCTCCACCCACCCCTGTCATTTCAGCGGCCAGCATTCAAACAAACAAGAACGCTGGCCAGCCGAAAGAGAGAAAAAAAGGAAAGGGCTTAGGTTTACTGGGGTCGTGATGGAAAATGGCCATGGACGTGTAACCGGATCCCCCCTGCTGCCGGGTCAGGCCAGCGATGCTGTACTGCTTATTGAACCTCTGCTGCTGCTCTGCTGGGGCACTGGAGAGTGTGGTGGGTTGTAGAAGAACAACCCCCTCACCTTTCTGGACAGCTATCTTTGGCCTGAGGAGGGTATATTTAGAGCATTGTTCCACTGACACACTGCTTTCTCACTCAAACACACCAATGCCCCGAGCTGTTGAAAAGACAAAACAGACATGTTTGGTTTCATAGCTGTTTGGCCCGTGGTCAAATGAAGCAAATCTGAAAGGACAAACTGTTCACGTTTCTCATGACATTGGTTATGAGTTTATGACAATATAGTTATGTTTTCACGTAGGCTTGAATCCTGACTTGATATCCTCGTAAATAACGTTTTCGTGCAATTCATGCATTGACATTAATGCATGATTGCCAAGTTAAGTGTGCGCAAAGTTAGGATTCAGTGTCTTGTGTGTAGTTCATTTTTTCTGTAATTAAGAACAGTCCTGTTCCACTCCTGAATGACAGTTTCATGACAGTTAAACACTAGTCTATTTGCTCAGCTTTGCAATGCAGTTAGATACATTTTCTAGACAATGTAGGCTAATGGGAAGGCCCACCCCCAAAATGTTTTATACCCCTACTCTAGGTAGAAGAAAATACAACCATGTTTAAAAAAAATCCCTAATGTCTCCCATTTATGAAATGGATGGTTGTGTAAAAATATTTTTCTGCAAAAGTGGTTAGAAATGTTCATACATTGGCTGGAGGGGGGTGGGCCACAGGCTCATGTAACCCAATATTGCAGGCTCTGATATTGCAAAATGTGGAACACAAGTAGTCAGTTGTCTGCCCTACGTACACAAACAAACAGCATTAGGATATCATAATGCATCTTGGAAATATAGACCTGTAAACACAGAGATACAATAGGCAGAAATGTAAACTATAAATATTTATGATGAATGTAAGCTTGACTTTTTGCTAGCTGATTCAATTATAATTTTCCATGTCAAATGTACTCTCATTCAGTTCTGTATCATCCTGCCGGACACAAATACATACAGTTACACATGTTTTTTGATGTTATGGCTAGTGTAAAGGTTGGTGGAGGAGGAATATTGGTCTGTGGCTGTTGTTCATCATTTGGGCTTGGCCCCTTAGTTCCAGTGAATGGACATCTTAATGCAACAGCATACGATGACATTCTAGACGATTCTGTTCTTCCAACTTTGTGACAACAGTTTGGGGAAGGCCCTTTCCTGTTTCAGCATGACAATGCCCCTATGCACAGAGCCAAGTCCATACAGAAATGGTTTGAGGAGATTGGTGTGGAAGAACTTCACTGGCCTGCACAGAGCCCTGACCTCAACCCCATCGAACACCTTTGGGATGAATTGGAACGCCGACTACGAGCCAGGCCTAAGTGCCCGAGCTCACTAATGCTGTTGTGGCTGAATGGAAGCAAGTCCCCGCAGCAATGTTCCAACATCTAGTGGAAAGCCTGTCCAGAAAAATGGCTGTTATAGCAGCAAAGGGGGGACCAACTCCATATTAATGCCCATGATTTTGGAATGAGATGTTCGCCGAGCAGGTGTCCACATACTTTTGGTAATGTAGTGTATTGATGGCATTGCACGCCAGCTCTTTTCAGGTGGCATTTTGGCTGTTGAATGGCCTACTGACATGTGGCAGTCCAATTCCATGGTGTCTCTGTCTGTAGTAACTGCCAGAGGGGGGACTGATGGTGGAGTGGAGCTATCATGGACTGTTCTGAGATATTCAGGATGGCATTGACATTGAAGAGGTGCAAATCCTATCATATGTGAAAGCCCAGTAAGTTGATGGCATTTTTTGTCAGTGAGTGTCAGGTTGTGTTGGTTCAATGTGGTGAACACCTGCCTTATGAGCTTGCCATCATATGTGGTTACATCCTCCCCATACCCCATAATGTCACCATGTGAACATGCATGGAAACTCCAGGGCAGACTGGGCATTTCAGGATGGCATTGACATTGGAGAGCTGCAATTCCTATGAAATGCAAAGGCGCTCTAAGTTGATGGCACTTCTTCTCAATGAGTGTCAAGTTGTTGGAGCTAACGTAATTGCCAAGCCCCCCCCCTACCCCATATTACAACCTATGTGTTCTGATAATTGCGTTGTTTGCACAAAATCGGATAGCAGTGAAGTCCACAAAGCATATTGCAAGTACATTAACATATTGCAAGTACATTAACAGAAAGTTATATGACCTAAAGCATCAAGTTGATGCCCCCCACCCCCAAAAAAAAACCATAGTGCAACCTGTGTTGTGATAATTGTGTTGTTTGCTCTATACCCTGTTAATACATATGGCTTGCGACTGTAATATATAGGCCTAAAGGCCGAGACAATAAGAAGACACAGTGGCAGAATAAATTCAACCACACCTTTCTTTTATCACAAAACCGGATAGCAACCTCTGTCCAGTGAAGTCCACAAAGCATATTGCATGTACAGTAACAGACAGTTTCATGACCTACAGCATGGTCAAGCAAGTTAATGTTTCGGACATTTGTGGTCCCGTGTGGCTCAGTTGGTAGAGCATGGCGCTTGCAACGCCAGGGTTGTGGGTTCATTTCCCACGGGGGGACCAGGATGAATATGTATGAGCTTTCCAATTTGTAAGTCGCTCTGGATAAGAGCGTCTGCTAAATGACTTAAATGTAAATGTAAATTTTCGGACGACTAAACAACAATTGATTTGGAACCACAGAGAGTTAACACAAGTCGCAAAGAATACAGGAGCTGCCTCCACTATTCCAGCACCATTTCAACTTAAACATTTTCAAATCACCTCTGCTTAGTCTAATACAGTGACAACTAAAAGATACCAAAAACAATTTAGTCCAACTTAAGCTAATTATGATGTGGTTGTGCATGATTCTGATTTCTGTGTGCATGCGTGTGTGCGTGTGTGTGCGTGCGTATTCGTGCAAGTAGAAAAACATGTTGACTCACCCTGTTTGTAGAGAAACGCCAATGGCATTCTCCTCTCTTTCATGTTGACGAAACGGCCTATCACTCTGTTATCCAGTACACTTTTATTTTTTGTTGTCCTAGGCTACCTGGCTAAAATGCTTGCTCGCTAGCCTAACTTCCATTCATGGTCAATGTTAGCTAGTTAAAATTAGCCTTCTACATCTAGCTACATATTGAACTTCCATACTCTTAGACCAGGGGCACCACAATGTATGAATTAATGGGTGGATCAGAATTGCCGTTATAATCATTGGCCAGTACGAAGAATTAAGTAAAACCACAAGTCCAAATCCCTATCTCCATCCATGACTAATTTAGGAAAGGGACCATTTTAGCTAGCTAGCTAGCCTCTGGAGGACAACAACACATCGAGATGCAACAATTCAAGTTATGTTAATGACGTATGCTCTCAATGGGATTTGATAGTAGTTACGCCAAATCCAAGCTGGCTTCCCTTGACTCTTTTTTTTGGTGCGCCAGGACCATTCACAGTTGAGCTTGCTTAGTTTAGCTCACTGATTGGCACATTTTTTATACTTTTTTTTATCAAGGGAGGCCAAATGCTCTCTGGCTTCCTTTGCCTTCAATGCTACGGGCAGCTAACAATGTCATACTCGTTTAGACAAGACAACATCAGATAGATGGCCTCCACGTAGAGAGACAGAGGAGTGCTGTTTTGGTCGCTCGGATGCTTTCACTTGTGAGATACATTCAGCCTCTTGCGAATTGAAGGAAAATGATGAAACACAGAGAGACGAAAGATAGATTATTTTATATTTCTGTATATATTTTCTTGGTCAATTTTTGGGGGAAGCCTGGCTTCCCTTGGTATCCATGAATACACGCCACTGCTGGATTGTACAATATTTCACCATTATTATGTTCAAAATTCTTCAAGCTCTGTTAACCTCTCTAGGGTACGTGAGACGGTAGCGTCCCACCTCTTCAACAGGGCGCCAAATTCAAAACAACAGAAATCCCATAATTAAAATTCCTCAAACATACATGTATTTTACACCATTTTAAAGATACACTTGTTGTAAATCCAGCCACAGTGTCCGATTTCAACAAGGCTTTACGACGAAAGCAAACCAAACGATTATGTTAGGTGAGTGCCTATTCACAGAATAACACAGCCATTTTTCCAGCCAAAGAGAGGATTCACAAAAAGCAGAAATATAGATAAAGTTGATCACTAACCTTTGATGACCTTCATCAGATGACACTCATAGGACTTCATGTTACACAATACATGTATGTTTTGTTCGGTAAAGTTCATATTTATATCCAAAATTCTGAGTTTACATTGGCGCCTTACGTTCAGAAGTCACAAAACATCCTTTGATTTTGCAGAGAGCCACATCAATTTACAGGAATACTAATAATAAACATTGCTAAAAGATACAACTTTTATGCATGGAATTTTAGATCCACTTCTCCTTAATGCAACCGCTGTGCCAGATTTCAAAAAAACTTTACGGAAAAAGCAACCCATGCAATAATCTGAGTCTGCGCTCAGAGCCCAATCAAGACACAAATATAGCCGCCATATTATGCAGTCAACAGAAGTCAGAAGTAACATTATAAACATTAACTTACCTTTGATGATCTTCATCAGAATGCACTCCCAGGAATCCCAGTTCTACAATAAATGTTTGTTTTGTTCGATAATGTCCATCATTTATGTCCAAATTCTTCCTTGTTGTTCTAGCGTTCAGTACACTTTCCTAACTCACGACGCGCGGGCAGGTCCAGCGGAAACTACGGACGAAAAGTTAAAAAAGTTATATAATAGTCCGTAAAAACATGACAAACGAAGTATTGAATCAATCTTTAGGATGTTTTTAACATCATTTTTCAATAATGTTCCAACCGGAGTATTCCTGTGTCTTCAGAAGTGCAATGGAACAGAGCTCGCTCTCACGTGAATGCGCATGGTCAGGGCATGTTCAGGTCATGATAGACCTTACTCATTCCTCTCTCCTTCGGCCCCACTTCACAGTAGAGGCATCAGACAAGGTTCTAACGACTGTTGACATCTAGTGGAAGCCTTAGGAAGTGCAACATTACCAATATCCACTGTATCTTCAATAGGAGCTGAGTTGAAAATCGACCAACCTCAGATTTCCCACTTTCTGATTGGATTTCGTCTCAGGTTTTTGCCTGCCATATGAGTTCTGTTATACTCACAGACATCATTCAAACAGTTTTAGAAACTTCACAGTGTTTTCTATCCAAATCTACTAATAATATGCATATTCTAGCTTTTATGGCTTTGTAGCAGGCCGTTTACTCTGTTCATGCTTTTCATCCGGACGTGAAAATACTGCCCCCTACCCCAAAGAGGTTAAATTGGTTGTTGATCATTGGTAGATAACCATTTTCAAGTCATGCCATAGATTTCCAAGCAGATTTAAGTCAAAACTGTAACTCGGCCACTTAGGAACATTCACTGTCTTCTTGGTAACAACTCCAGTGTAAATTTGGCCTTGTGTTTTAGGTTATTGTCCTGCTGAAAGGTGAATTCATCTCCCAATGTCTGGTGGAAAGCAGACTGAACCAGGTTTCCCTCTAGGATTTTCACTGTGCTTAGCTCCATTCCATTTAGTTTTTATCCTGAAAAACCAGTCCTTAACTATTACAAGCATACTCATAACATGATGCAGCCACCACCATGCTTGAAAATATGGAGAGAGGTACTCAGTAATGAGTTGTATTGGATTTGCCCCAAACTTAACACTTTCTATTCAGGACAAAAAGTGAATTGCTTTGCCACATTGTTTGCAGTATTACTTTAGTGCCTTGTTGCAAACAATGCATGTTTTGGAAAAACAGTTTTCTCCTATCACAGCCATTCAACCATGTAACTGTTTTAAAGTCATTGGCCTCATGGTAAAATCTCTGAGCGGTTTCCTTCCTCTCTGGCAACTGAGTTAGGAAGGACGCATGTGTCTTTGTAGTGACTGGGTGTCTTGATACACCATCCAAAGTGTAATTAATAACTTCGCCATGCTCAAAGGGATATTCAATGTCGGCTTTTTACATTTTTACCCATCTACCAATAGGTGCACTTCTTTGCAAGGCATTGGAAAACCTTCCTGGTCTTTGAGGTAGTCATTGAAAAATCATGTTAAACACTATTATTGAACACAGGGTCCATGCAACTTATTATGTGACTTGTTAAGAAAATGTTTACTCCTGAACTTATTTTGAAAAACATTATTCCACTTTCACATTATGGGTTATTGTGTGTAGGCCAGTGACAAAAAAAACTCTATTTAATCCACAGCTATTTTCTTTCCTCCTCTGGGTACATTGACTTCAATAAAAAACCTAGGAGGCTCATGGTTCTCACCCCCTTCCATAGACTTAGTAATTATGATGACTTTCGGAGGTTGTCCTCCAACCTATCAGAGCTCTTGTAGTATGAACTGACATGTTGTCCATCCAATCAAAGGATCAGAGAACGAATCTAGTCATGAAAGCATAAATTACAGCTAGCTAGCACTGTAGTGCATAACATGTGGTGAGTAGTTGACTCAAAGAGTGAGAAAGACAATAGTTGAACAGTTATGTACAAATTAACTTCTTAAAAAATGAAGAGAAGCAGCAGAGAGAGAGTGCTAGCTATATTTCATTGTACTTTTTTCTTCTTAGTTTACCTTTCACTTACTTAGCCTACTCAACAGCCTAACTCAAACAAAAACAGAGAGGAATGCAATTTTATGTTAGCTAGCTGTCTAAGGCTATCCAACACTGCAACTCTTCCAAGTCAAGTTAAGCTTTCTGTTTTATTGATGTATTGCCAATGGGGCCCGCTATTGTAAATGTTAAATTGTAACTTGCTGTACACTACTGCCTGATTGTACATATGGATTGGATTAGGGGTTTACTAATGTGTTAGTTCTAGTTTGTTGACCATAACATTAATATGGTGACAACGAAGTAGGCTTTGTGGCGTTTAGCGGTTATAGTATGAAGGTTTGGCTTGGAGAGGTTTTTGCGCCTTGTCACAGACAGCTGTTGTGTTGCGCACTGGAGTCCACAAGCGAAGGGAAAGGGAAAAGGTGAGAGGAGGAGAGCGTGTAAATGCGAGAAAACATTATAGAACGAGCAAAGTGATGATGCTGTTATGAAAGTGAACTGTGTGTGCGGTTAATCAGAGGTGTATTCATTGGGCCGATTCTGTTGCAAAACGTTTCTCAAACGGAAAGAAACGGGGAGGGACCTACCTAAAATTGTCTAATAGAACTCCTGTTTTAGTTGCAAAACGGATCAATCAATCAATTGTATTTATAAAACTCTTTTTACATCAGCAGTTGTCACAAAGTGCTTATACAGAAACCCAGCCTAAACCCCCAGAGAGCAAGCAATGCAGATGTAGAAGCACATGGTGGCTAGGAAAAACTCCCTAGAAAGGCTGGAATCTAGGAAGAAACCTAGAGAGGAACCAGGCTCTGAGGGGTGGCCAGTCCTCTTCCAGCTGTGCCGGGTGAAGATTATAAGAGTACATGGTCATTAAGGCCAGATCGTTCTTCAAGATGTTCAAACATTCATAGATGACCAGCTGTGTCAAATAATAATCACAGTGGTTATAAAGAGTGCAACACGTCAGTAACTCAGGAGGTGCAACTGTTTGGACTAATGATTACACACCCCAGATCAGCTAGATGGAGGCAAGAGTGTGTAAGGAGGTATTGAATGTGTCTGTCACCTTGATTTACTTAAATTTGTCTCTCGGCCTGTGCACCTACGTTATAAACTTACATTTTTAGGCTAGGTTGTAGCAACCTCATGATGGGTGTAGGGCAAATTCAAGTATCATGTAGTGGGCTACTAGCCTAAACCTATCGATGTTACATTGAGTTGGGTGAATGGAATATGAATGACAGTCATCCATGATGCTGTAAAAGAAATAAGGCCATGCTCATAAAGAAAAATGTGTCCTCCCTAATCTTAAACGGCACTAGGGTTGCAAAGCTACCCATAGTTTACCAAAGTTACCGACCGGAATCTTCAGTAATTTTGGTCTATGGCAATCTATCATAACTTTGGTAATTTAGACTTGAATAACTTGAATACTATATATGAATATATTTATGTTTTATATCTGTGCCATATTGTCCATGAGTTTCTAGTAGATAGACCATATGGTACAAGAGAAAATAGCCTAATTAATGATAAAAGCATCTCAAAAATAATGGCATTATTTTCAATTAACTCTGCAACTCTTCCAATATTGACTTTTTTCACAACTGCTGCCACCATTTTAATGCAAACACATTGACAACAAAATGAATGCATGCTGAAATAAAATAAACTGTGTAAAACAAATACAAAGGATATTTTACTGAAACCCTCATGAAACACCAATGGTATTCACTAAGTTGATAGTTCATATTAAGGATAATGTTAACAGCTTTGTGATTCCCTTTCTTATTTGAAAATCATCTATGTTTTACATGTGATAAAACCAGAGAGAGGGCCAGAGATAATTACAGACACCTGTTAAAATCTGAAGTACCCAAAAGGGCCACTAGATGTCTTGTGATATATTACATAAAATCCTTGAAAGATACCAAAATTCTGGTAGTTTATTGGTAGACTTAGAAAGTTTCCAGTAATATAACCTCCCTTTGCAACCTCAAACGGCACCGACCGCCACTGCTCAAAATCTCAAGCCCTTTTTGAGGATTGGCCACTACTAGTCTAATGGTCATATTCATTAGGACATGAAACTGTTTTAAAATGTTTTGCAACAGATTCCAAAAATGAGTCCAAGTTGTCTCTCCCTTTTTCAATCTCTTTTCTTCCGTTTTGTGCCTAATGGACATGACCCAGATCGGTCTAACGGGCCTTTGCTCCAATTTCCCCCTGAAGACACCTTCTCTCTCCCAGTATGAAGGTCTCATGATGACCGGGCAGCTGCCCTGCTCTAGAAGACCTGAGGTGCTAAACTTAGTCCCCGTGTCCCTAGCTAATCCTGCACCCCTCCCCGTGTGCCCAGTATATTTATCCCTGGTAATTACTTTCAACGGATGCCAGCCTCAGCTCTGTCTCGCTGTTCGCGATCCTGTTCCTTAATATTGTTTCTCTCCTCTCTCTCTCCTCACAGAGGCAAGCACGCCAAGTGGCCTCTCGTTGAGTGTGCTTCCCCAATGGCACGCAATTCCCTAAAGTAGTGCACTACATAGGTCATAAGCACTAGATTAGGATAGGGTGCTATTTGGGACGCAGCCACTGTTTTAGAGAGCTTTAAAGAGCGCTACTGTAGCTAGCTAGCTCACAGTCAAAGCTGTCATTAGTAAGATAGTGTGTGTGTGTGGTGCACTGTGCACAGCGGTGGTTAGTTCTGTAGCAGTGGGCTGTCGTAGGGATCTTTGAAAAGCTACTGGTAGATGCAGGGCCGGATTAGGAAATCATAGGGCTTTGGTTTTTTTTCGTTTTTTTTTCTTCTATTGATTCTACAGACAGATTAGTCTTCTCTTTTCAGCAGTAGGCATTTGCTTTCTAAACTGTACGTTTTTCCCCCGATTGTATTTTAAAATCTGCAAAAGGCAAAGCGACAGCCGCAACCAACCATAGAATTATAATCCATAAATGGCAATTCCCATTCAAATACGACTGGCATCCATTGCTAGTGTACCGATGAGTTTACCAGTCAAATTGCCAGGGTAAGAGGTTACAAAATCTTTTTATGGATGATATGTCTATAGCCACAACATAACAAGCTGTATATTTGGCCCGCATGCTGCCCAAACTGCGGTCTTCCCGACTGTTGGCATACCTGTAACTGCCAAAATAAAGGAAACACTTGAGTAAATGAGGGATACAAAGTATATGTTATAGTGCGGGGTGCATTTTCCTGGCACGTTTTAGGTCCACTTACAGATTCTATGCCAAGGCGCATTGAAGCTGTTCTGGCAGCTCGTTCTGGCCCAACACCCTTTTAAGACACTTTATGTTGGTGTTTCCTTTATTTTGGCAGATACCTGTATGCGCTTGTGATAAAACTTAATCCATAGTTATTTTTTTATAAACTATTGATCCTCTGTGGCTAAATTATGCTCTCTGGTGTGAGAGCGGGCTACTGTGGTTTGATAAAAATTATTATACATTTTTTTTTTCTAAATGTTATTTATTTTTTGTAATTTATTTTTACTCTTGGTCCAGCCCCTGACTCACACAATCGACCAGTCACATTTATTTAATATGCTGTTTATTTTTATTAATCATTAACCAAATCAAGGCAGGGCCCCCCAGTTACCTACGTGGGCCCCCTACCTCCTCTACTCCCCCCATCTGATGATGAGCAGAGCGGCAGCAGCAGGCTGTCTACACTCATTGAGAGCGGGCTCCAAAGTCCTCCTGTGGTTGGCAGTTGCAGTAAAAAAAATATATATACAGTATCAGTCAAAAGTTTGGACACAGCTATTCATTCAAGGGTTTTTATTTATTTTACAATTTTCTACATTGTAGAATAATAGTGAAGACATCAAACTATGAAATAACACATATGGAATCATGTAGTAACCAAAAAAGTGTTAAACAAAGAGATTTGAAGAGATTCTTCAAAGTAGCCACCCTTTGCCTTGATGACTGCTTTGCACACTCTTGGCATTTTCTCAACCAGCTTCACCTGAAATGCTTTTCCAACAGTCTTGAAGGAGTTCCCACATATGCTGAGTACTTGTTGGCTACTTTTCCAGGTCGGGTGATTGGTGAGGCCAAGTCATCTGATGCAGCACTCCATCACTCTCCTTCTTGGTCAAATAGCCCTTACACAGCAAAGGACAGATTACAATCAAAGGACAGATTTCCACCGGTCTAATGTCCATCGCTCGTGTTTCTTGGCCCAAGCAAGTCTCTTCCTCTTATTGGTGTCCTTTAGTAGTGGTTTCTTTGCAACAATTCGACCATGAATGCCTGATTCATGCAGTCTCCTCTGAACAGTTAATGTTGAGATGTGTCTGTTACTTGAACTCTGTGAAGCATTTATTTGGGCTGCAATCTGAAGCTGGTAACTCTAATGAAATTATCCTCTGCAGCAGAGGTAACTCTGGGCCTTCCTTTCCTGTGGTGGTCCTCATGAGAGCCAGTTGCGTCATAGCGCTTGATGGTTTTTGCGACTGCACTTGAAGAAACGTTCAAAGTTCTTGAAATTGTCCGGATTGACTGACCTTCATGTCTCAAAGTAATGATGGACTGTTGTTTCTCTTTGCTTATTTGAGCTGTTCTTGCCATAATATGCCATAATATGGATTTAGTATTTTACCAAATAGGGCTATCTTCTGTATACCACCCCTACCTCAAACGCATTAAGAAGGAAAGAAATTCCACAAATTAACTTTTAACAAGGCACAATTGTTAATTGAAATGCATTCCAGATGACTACCTCGTGAAGCTGGTTGAGAGAATGCCAAGAGTGTGCAAAGCTGTCATCATGGCAAAGGGTGGCTACTTTGAAGAATCACAAATATAAATCTATTTTGATTTGTTTAACACGTTTTTGGTTACTACATGATTCCATATGTGTTAGTTTGGATGTCTTCACTATTATTCTACAATGTAGAAAATAGTAAAAATAAAGAAAAAACATTGAATAAGAAGGTGTGTCCAATCCTTTGACTGGTACTGTGTATATATATATATTACATATATAATATACACTACCGTTCAAATTTTTGGGGTAACTTAGAAATGTCCTTGTTTTTGAAAGAAAAGCAAAAACAAAAGTCCATTAAAATAACATCAAATTGATCAGAAACACAGTTTATTTATTCCTTCTGAAACCTGGCTCAAAAAAATCTATTACAGAAAAAAATATTGGCATAAATGGTTACAATGTTTTTCATACAGATGGTAAATCTAAGGGTGGTGGTGTTGCTGTATACGTAAAAGACAAGTTCTCGGCGGTTGTTCTGACTTCTGTTACTAAACCTCAGCAATTTGAATATCTGTCTTTGGATCTAAACCTTGGCTCATCTTTAAATATTGTTGTATCTTGTTGTTATAGACCTCCATCTGCTACTGCTGGCTCCCTGGATTGTATTTTTTCAAATTGTTATCACAGCATGTCATTTCTGAGTTTGTCCTAATGGGTGATCTGAATCAGGACTGGCTAACATCTAGCTCTGATCAACTCTAAATTCTATGCAATACCTATAATCTCACTCAGATTGTCAACAGTGTAACTAGGTTGAATATAAAATATCCTCTGAAATCCTCTTTGATATATTTGATCTTATCCAATACTCATCGTTTTAATGTTTCTGGTATTTTTGCAAATGACGTAAGTGATCACTGTGCTATTGCCTGTGTGAGAGATGGTAAAATTCCTAAGCAATTTTGATATTCAAGGTTTTTTACATTATGTATCTAGCATTGAATGAAATAGAATGGAATTAAGCCCTGATGTTGAACTAGTCTTTTCTTACTTCCACAACGCATTCCAGGATCACAAGTCCTCAACTGGCAGCTTCATTAAATAGTACCCGCAAAACACCAGTCTCAACGTCAACAGTGAAGAGGCGACCCCGGGATGCTGGCCTTCTAGGCAGAGTTGCAAAGAAAAAGCCATATCTCAGACTGGCCAATAAAAAGAAAAGGTTAAGATGGGCAAAAGAACACACACTGGACAGAGGAACTCTGCCTAGAAGGCCAGCATCCCGGAGTCGCCTCTTCACTGTTGACGTTGAGACTGGTGTTTTGCGGGTACTATTTAATGAAGCTGCCAGTTGAGGACTTGTGAGACGTCTGTTTCTCAAACTAGACACTCTAATGTTCTTGTCCTCTTGCTCAGTTGTGCACCGGGGCCTCCCACTCCTCTTTCTATTCTGGTTAGAGCCAGTTTCCGCTGTTCTGTGAAGGAAGTAATACATAGCGTTGTACGAGATCTTCAGTTTCTTGGCAATTTCTCACATGGAGGAATAGCCTTAATTTCTCAGAACAAGAATAGACTGACGAGTTTCAGAAGAAAGTTATTTGTTTCTGACCATTTTGAGCCTGCAATCGAACCCACAAATGCTGATGCTCCAGATAGTCAACTAGTCTAAAGGCCCGTTGTATTGCTTTTTTAATCAGAACAACAGTTTTCAGCTGTGCTAACATGATTTCAAAAGGGTTTTCTAATGACCAATTAACCTTTTTAAATGATAAACTTGGATTAGCTAACACAATGTGCCATTGGAACACAGGAGTGATGGTTGCTGATAATGGGCCTCTGTACGCCTATGTAGATATTCTATTAAAAATCAGCCGTTTCCAGCTACAATAGTAATTTACAATATGAACAATGTCTACACTGTATTTCTGTTATTTTAATGGACAAAAATGTTGCTTTTCTTTCAAAAACAAGGACATTTCTAAGTGACCCCAAGCTTTTGACCGGTAGTGTATATAATATTTTTTTGAAAAAACATTTGCTTCTTCTTGGGCCCCCATGGGCCTGGGCCCAGGGGCTTCAGCCCCGGTAATACCCTGCCTTAATCCGGCCCTGGGTGGATATGGTTGTGGGTGCTGTGTTTTGTGTAGTTACTTTTGCGCTTCCATTTGGCAAGTGTGCTCTGGCACCCACTGCAGAAGGCTTATCAGCTATGACAGATATTATGGCTCTCCTACCGATCTCAAGTATCACGCATGCTTTAGAGAATCCGCCCCCTGTATCAGATACACGAGCACACACACACACACACACACACACACACACACACACACACACACACACACACACACACACACACACACACACACACACACACACACAGAGAGACATCAGCACACGCAGGGATGCATTCACGCACGCAAACACACACACACACAAGCAACACACACACACATGACCACACACACATTCACGGCATCGTTGAAGGAAAGCTGCTGCTTCTCTTGGCGTTTTGCTGAGCATTCGATCCCCCCAGCCTGTGAATATGTGCTGTCTTCCCTCTCAAAGGCTGTTTGGGTCATCACATTTCCTTCCCTTCCATCATACTCAACTATTTGCTTACTTAATATCACCTTTCATAAAATACATTGAATTCAAAGGAGTTTGTTTCATCTAAATTCACTTTATTTTTGTGTTTTGATTATAAAAGGAAATGGCCACATTGTCACTAAAGTTAGACCTGCTCTCTGTATCATTAATCTGCTGACCAGTTTACATTTTTTGGGGGTGGCATCTTTAGCCTCCCCAGTGGTCACTAACAGTTCCTAGAACCCATGCCTTCCCAGCTCGCTTATCCCTCCCATCCCTGAGAGCTGAAATAAAAGCCCTATGCCCTGGCCTCAGTGTGACTCATAGCTTCCCTTTGAACAGCGAGAGGGGGGAATAGTGTAAGATGCGATGCCATGACAGGCAGGGAGGGGGAAAAAGGGACCATAAGCTCAAATAATCGAGCAGTAGCACAGCCGTCCCCAAAATAATGTGTTAAAGCCCCTCCGAGTCCATGACTTACATTTTGCACTCTCAACCTCTGCGGCCTTCTAAAAATATGCCCGCCACGGGAGTGTAACGGATATTTATTTGTTCATAGATGCCATTCAGAGATATAATTGCCCGTCGTGCTACGTACACGCCTGTCAGGGGCAGCGATGAGCGTTTTACATCACCGTGACCTTTGGAAAAGAGCTGAGCGAGCAGCCGAGATAGACCCAGACTCTTCTTCCCCTGCCCGCCCATTGGGTCCTTGCAGGGTTTCTCAGAACGAGGATCTGCTTTCAGTGTTAAACCCCCTGTAATCCATGGCAACAGGTCCCAATTACACAGAGAGCAGAGCTCTCTCAACACTCTCCAGGCTGAGCTCCAGCCTTTAGCCCAACCTCTCCCCCTCTCTCTGGTGTCTGTGTCCACATACGGTGCCCCTTGCCTGGGTTGGGGTGTTTGGGATGCCTGCCCAGGCCTCCAGGCATCCAGGGGTTATAAACACCCTGGGGTAGAGAGTCAAGGGAGCAGCGGCTAGGACTGAAAGAGTCTTTCTCCTAATTTGTACATTCAGCAGGTTCAAGGCCCTGTGGAAATGTGGGAAGGGCCCAGGTTCAGATTCAGTGTAATATAACAAGAGAAGAAAGCTAAAGAGACCATAGACTACATACTGAGAACAAACTGAATACATTTGTAAGGACGGACACTATTTTGTGTTCATGAGCCTGCCTGCCTCAGTGGTGCTTTGTGCTTTCTCAGGCTTCTTTGTGTGCTTCTGTGTTCATTCTGTATTGTACCGCTTTTCAGGGGATGAGCCAGTCGCTTTCGCCTTTCGGCAGTATTGATAGCACGGTTAGTAGGGCAGACTGCTCAAATGCTATGATGCAGCACGATTCCTTGTTTCATTCCCAAACTAACCATTGGCACGTACTAACCCCCCTCACTTACACTATGTCTTTATAGACACACACACACAGCCAGTTTGAAACTAGCTGAATTTATCGTAATACCATAATATCTGTTTGATTGTGAATCTGAACAAAGGCCACATTCACAGTGCCATGTCAAATTGGTTAGATGTGAGAGTATGCATGTGTTCACCCCATACCAGGTGTATTTGTAGGCTTACTAGGCTACATGTGTGTATGTTTGCATGCGATCAGTATCAGTGGCCTGGTTGTTTTACGAGCTGGTTGACCCCTCCCGTCGAGGGTGTTGGGTCGAATATTACCCCAGCCAGCTGGCACCCACAGCGGGCCAGATCAACTCTGCTGGCTGGCTGGTACCCATGGTGGCTCAGCCTAGCACTCTAGCTCACTCTAGCCGTCCTAGGAGACCTGTGGTTAGTTACTGGAACTTACACTCCACTACAAGAGAGACTAGGATCATGTGGTTCGGTCGAGTCTTGTAAAACAGTCAAAGAGCTCTATTTAGACATTGACATGCACAGGATGTTAAAGCCCTATTGGGCCTGGTAAAAAGTTCTGCACTATAAAGGGAATAGGGTGCCCTTAAGGGCGCAGCCTAAAGCTATGTTAACGTATCAGTGTGATTTTTGCTGTTGTGATGTTTTTTTCCACATCACAAAGGTTGCAAATGCCCAACTAATGCATGTTACTTAAACATATCTGTCCACTGAAGTGACAACATGTCAATGGGAAGTAAACAGGGAGAATTTTGAGTTTAGTGTATCTCTGCAGAATGGACTTTTAAAGATTTCCAATACAGTTAGCCTACATTTCTCCATGGATTTCAACAATCTAGATTATGATATGATTGATATGCTAGTGCAGCATGGGGTGAATCCTTACTTTAGCTTAAGTCAAGCTTTCACCCAGTCATGCGTTGATGTCAATGGGAAAATATGTGAAAATTCAACTTATATGGAAGTTTTGCCCCTATGATGGTACAGTGTGGATGGAGGTTTCGTATAGTATATGGATGTCTGTTGTAATGATGGTATGGACCATAAAGTTAGTTCTGAATGGCCAATTGTTCTTGTTCTTTCTGCAGGACATGGAGTCAAGGAGACCTTTCGGTATGTTGGACGGTATGATGTTCGGCGTGAGGAACAGGATGGGGAACATGCACAGAAACTTTGTGAGTCACGTTGTGTCTCTTCTAATACCCCACACAGCCCATACAAATATAATTACTAGAAGGGGCATAGTATTAATTAATTATATTTCTATGACCGACTTTGTTCATCATTGTTTTAGCATGTGTGTTCTACATGGCTTTATACTCAACGTCAATCTGTGTGTGTGTGTGTGTTGTTTTCCAGGAGAACCTGTCCACAGACTTGAACGCCAACACCACCGCCCACTCATTCAGCTCCTCCTCAGTGATGACCTACTCCAAGGTTGGAGACGAACCCCCCAAAGTGTTTCAGGCCTCCTCCCAGACACGGCGCGCTCCCGGCGGGGTACGTACACTCAAGTATGGCCAGAGATAATGCTGAGAGGCTGGGGGAGGTCTCTCCAAGCTGATACTGCACTGAACACTAAGGGAGAGGTCGTTCACGAGAACTGCAAGAGCTCAGAGAAATATAGAGCTTATATGAAGAGTTTTATTCCAAAACACTGTACACTGTACAGTAAATTGTGTGTTTTTTCACTATCTAATCATGGCATGGGGTTGTTCAATAACAGACATGTATTTGTTTAAAATCTAGCACTTGATGGTTTCATTTCAGAGAATTTATTTTGCAAATTGCTAAATATTTCTCTCAGTGAAATAAGTAGTACTGCTAGGCTTTACACAGTCAAATGTAACAAATGTGTTTTCTTTATAAAGAACTGTACACCTTTGAAATTTGTGACATTCATATTTTTACAAACGATTAAATATAGTAATATGAGATCTTTATGTAAAACATTTCCATTTTAGTCATTTAACAGATGCTGTTATCCAGAGCAACTTAAAAGTAAGTGCATTCATCTTAAGATAGTTCGGTGAGACAACCACATATCACAGTCATATATACAGGATATGAACATTCCGTTCCAGCTGAGTGTACAAAACCATTAAGAACCTCTTCCTAATATGTAATACTGTTGAGCGTGAAAAACCCAGCAGCGTTGCAGTTCTTGACACACTCAAACTGGTGCGCCTGGCACCTACTACCATACCCCATTCAAAGGAACTTAAATCCTTTGTCTTGCCCATTCACCCGCTGAATGGCACACATAGACAATCCATGTCTCAATTGTCTCAAGGCTTGAGTCATTCTTGAAAGTCATTCTTCTTGTCTCCTCCCCTTCATCTACAATGATTGCAGTGGATTTAACACGTGACATCAATAAGGGATCATAGCTTTCACCTGGTCAGTCTATGTCATGGAAGGTGCAGGTGTCATAATGTCATTGAGATCTAAAATCTATTAATTAAAAATCTGTATAATATTGTACACACACATTGTACGCACACATAAGCAATCATTTCTGATGTGTTTTGGAAATAAACTGTTCATATAGAGTTAGGCCTTTTGGTTTCAGTTTTCTTTAAGCATTTACACTAAAATAACATCTGGCCAACTGTCTGACACAGCAAGAGTTTCCGACGCTTGCATTCTCAGTTCTTATTGGCCGTTGCCTCTTTGGTAACTCATTCTGATTGGCTGTCCCCGTGTCTAGATTAAGGAGACTCGGCAGTCCCTGAAGGACTCAGAGAGCGGCCTGGAGAAGATGTCTATTGGACACCATATCCAGGACCGGGGACACGTGCTGGAGAAAAAACACAACAAGAAGACAGGGGAACGGGAGCTCAACCAGGACTTCCAGAATCTGGATGAATGTAAGTCAGTTGTAGTGTAAGGAAGCCAGCACCCCCCCCCCCCCCCCAACAAAACTAAAGGGTAACACTTTACTTTAACCCTGCAGATAATATGCATTATGATGTGGTTATAATGAATTGTAAGAATGTATTACCCCCTTATGTCTTATTATCATCTCATAATGATCCTTACTTCATTTGAAAATAAAGAGACATAACATATTATAAGCATTATAATAAAACATTACAAAGGCGCATAAATGCTAATATCAAGTAATAACACATTATTATACTTGCAGTCTTTAAGTAAAGTGTTTACCTTAAGTGTTTTTTGTGATGCGTTGATCATTCTTTTAAGGCATGTAGGCTATAATCCGTGTTCGATGAATAGTCATAAAAAAAGACATAGAATTTACTATCAGAGGACTCTCCTCTCCCAGCTCTGTTTGGGGTTTGAAGCCTGAGACATTCCATAGACCACAGTTATGTCCCTATCTCAGAAAAAATAAGGTATTCAGGTTCTAAGAAACTGCTCCTCGCCAGGTTCATCACAAAGTGATACATAAACTGTTCCTAACCCCTAATCCCTAATCCCTGACCTCTGCCCTTTACCCTCATAGCTGAGGCGCAGTCCTTTGACAAAGAGTGGCAACAAGAGGTGTCTAAATTCCGACCATTTGTCCCCATGTCCCGTCTGGAGGCCTCCAAGCCCAGGGCAGTGCACCGGGCAGCCCTCACCGCCGCCACCGGCCCCGACCAGGGACGAAGGTCAGTCATGTGTCATAGGTCATATAATGATAGTTCCGCTCAAGGAGGAGTGGCCGTAAACCAAAACTAACCATTTCTGGATTCTACATCACTTTGAATTTAGGTTATGATTGGAATGTCAAGTATTATACTATGGTTGATCAAAAGTTTATTGAATTTAGGTTGATGGATGAATGATTTATGTCTGCTTTGTAATTTTCCCCCTCAGGGAAAAACGAAACCCAAAACCTGAAGGAAGGAAAATACACATCGACGATCTCAACGTCAAAGGCTCAGGCATGACGAAGCAGTAGAAAAGTCCAGCGAATAAAGCTATGTCAGGCAACGACTCTTTGATGCTTTAACCTTTCTCCAAGATAAACTTGGTTTCCCGGTATTTTGTCTCACAGAAAATCAGAATGACCCAGTTGTTGATATGCTTTTTACCCATTAATTTTCACACTACCAAGTAAAGAACACTTGTTAATGAAGTCAGGCACTTATTTTGTCAGAGTAGATCCACACAAGTTTCTTCCAAAAAGCTCAGGACTCCTGTGGAAGTAGCATTAAGACAGGGACACCATAAGCTACTAGCAAGTGATATATGATACACAATTAGATAAAACAGTATATAGGTCTATCATTGGGCATCAGATCAATGTCGTCTCAGAAATACTGTCCTGCTTTTGGAAATGTCATATTCAGATTGTATAGATTGCATCAAAAGGAAACAAACATATATATTTATGCAGTTTGAAGTCCATAAGTGCACTTAGATATCAAAATGGTGTACTTTTTTGTGTAATGGCCACCTGCTGTAATCTTTGTAAAAAATGATAATACCCTTTTTATATTGTTATTTGATGTGGGTTTCTCTTGTTTTTCACCATGCTATTTATCCCATAAAACACAGAATTTATGGTTGGGATGAAAGTGTCCGGTTAATTCTGAAATATTCTTATCATGGGATTCTAGTCGATTGACCTCATAAGATCCTCAGTTTGAAAATAAATATTTCATATCAGAAGCGAATGGTAGCATAGACTATTCTTAAACTGAGTGTGTATTTTGAAGGTTCCAAAATGTCCTTTTTTTGAAGGTACCAAAATGTATTTGACTCGTCATCAAGCAATGTGTTAATCACTGTTCAGAGTGTCTGATACTGTATGGGAGAGCTGCTGGCTGTGGCTGTGGCAAATACATCTAGCAGGGTATTTTTGGAACAGACCTGTCAGTGACTCAGAGATGTCTGAGCGGTCGCACACAGCTGTTATGAAAACAGCGCTCTCTCGCGTCATGTGCCCCATCATGTGCTGCTGATTTAGTTGAACTTGTATTTATTTATGTCTCGCCGCATTTATATCAAGTGTGAAATATACAGTTGAAGTCGGAAGTTTGCATACACCTTGGTCAAATACATTTAAACTCAGTTTTTCACAATTCCTGACATTTAATCCTAGTAAAAATTCCCTGTATTAGGTCAGTTAGGATCACCACATTATTTTAAGAATGTGACATGTCAGAATAATAGTAGAGAGAATGATTTATTTCAGCTTTTATTTATTTTATCACATTCCCAGTGGGTAAGAAGTTTACATTCACTCAATTAGTATTTGGTAGCATTGCCTTTAGCTTCTTATTGGCCAACATCCAGTGAAATTGCAGAGCGCGAAATTCAAACTACAGAATTATAAATATTTAACTTTTATAAAATCACAAGTGTAATACATCAAAATTAAGCTTAACTTGTTAATCCAGCCGCTGTGTTAGATTTCAAAAAGGCTTTACGGCGAAAGCACACCATGCGATTATCTGAGGATAGCGCCCCGCATACAAAACCATGAAAAACATATTTCAACCAGGCAGGTGCGACACAAAAGTCCGAAATAGCGATATAATAAATGCCTTACCTTTGATGATCTTCTTCTGTTGGCACTCCAAAAGGTCCCAGTTACATCACAAATGGTCTTTTTGTTCGATAATGTCCTTCTTTATATCCATGAAAACTCAGCTTAGCTGGCGCACTTCAGTCAATAATCCCCCCAGTTTCCCTCCATCAAAATGCATACAAAATTAATCCCAAACGTTACTAATAAACTTTTCCAAACAAGTCAAACAACATTTATAATCAAACCTTAGGTACCCTAATACGTAAATAAACGATCAAATTTAAGACAGAGAATCGTTATTGTCTTTACCGGAGAAAAATACCAAAGAACGTGCTCTCATTCACGCGCTTGGAAACACTACAGCCAAAATGGGAGCCACCTTTTTTTCCAAAAACCAGGCTGGAACTCATTCTAAAGACTGTTGACATCTAGTGGAAGCCCTAGGAACTGCAATCTGGGAGGACTTTGGGGGGGGGGGGGGGGGGGGGGGGGTGGTTTGTCCTCGGGGTTTTGCCTGCCATATCAGTTCTGTTATACTCACAGACATTATTTTAACAGTTTTAGAAACTTTAGAGTGTTAGAGTGTGTCCTATCCAAATCTACCAATTATATGCATATCCTAGCTTCTGGGCCTGAGTAACAGGCAGTTTACTTTGGGCACGCTTTTCATCTGGACCCCCTACCCAAGAGAGGTTAAACGTTTCGGGTAGCCTTCCATAATCTTCCCACAATAAATTGGGTGAATTTTGGCACATTCCTCCTGACAGAGTTGGTGTAACTGAGTCAGGTTTGTAGGCCTCCTTTGCTCGCACACGCTTTTTCAGTTCTGCCCACAATTTTTCTATAGGATTGAGGTCAGAGCTTTGTGATGGCCACTTCAATTCCTTGACTTTGTTGTCCTTAAGCCATTTTGCCATAACTTTGGAAGTATGCTTGGGGTCATTGTCCATTTGGAAGACCCAATTGCAACCAAGCTTTAACTACCTGACTGATGTCTTGAGATGTTGCTTCAATATATCCAAATAATGTTCCTTCCTCATGATACCATCTATTTTGTGAAGTGCACCAGTCCCTCCTGCAGCAAAGCACCCCCACAACATGATGCTGCCACCCCCGTACTTCACGGTTGGGATGGTGTTCTTCGGCTTGCAAGCCTCCCCCTTTATCCTCCAAACATAACGATGATCATTATGGCCAAACAGTTCTATTTTTGTTTCATCAGACGTGAGGACATTTCTTCAAAAAGTATGATCTTTGTCCCCATGTGCAGTTGCAAACCGTAGTCTGGATTTTTTTATGGCAGTTTTGGAGCAGTGGCTTCTTCCTTGCTTAAGGCGTTTGGAAATTGCTCCCAAGGATGAACCAGACTTGTGGAGATCTACAAAACATTTTCTTAGGTCTTGGCTGATTTCTTTTGATTTTCCCATGATGTTAAGCAAAGAGGCACTTGGTTTGAAGGTAGGCCTTGAAATACATCCACAGGTACACCTCCAATTGACTCAAATTATGTCAATTAGACTAGCAGAAGCTTCTAAAGCCATGACATCATTTTCTGGAATTTTCCAAGCTGTTTAAAGGCACAGTCAACTTAGCATATGTAAACTTCTGACCCACTGGAATTGTGATACAGTGAATTATAAATGAAATAATCCGTCTGTAAACAATTGTTGGAAAAATTACTTGTGTCATGCACAAAGTAGATGTCCTAACCGACTTGCCAAAACTATAGTTTGTTAACAAGAAATTTGTGGAGTGGTTGAAAAACGAGTTTTTAATGACTCCAATCTAAGTGTATGTAAACTTCCGACTTCAACTCTATTAAGGAATCACCTATAATGTTAAATCAACAAATGTTCATATATGCAGGCTTCTCAATTAGAAGTTAAGAGGCAGGGGAGGATGGGAGCGGTTGGGTCACATGGATGGCCTCTTGTCTCAGGTTTCACAGGACAAAGTGGCATGACTCTTCAGTGTGTTTATGTAACAAGGTAAATGGCCCATCTAGCTTAAAAGGGATGCATAAATTAGCTAAGTCAGTAAAACATCTGGGTGTTAGGATTCAGAGGGAATGTGTGAAGTGGCTTCCGCTCCTCGATCTGACTGTGACAATACATGATGGTTAAGAGACTCAAATGATGGCTAATGGATGAATACCGGGAATTTGATTTCCCCTGGCCAGTTCCATCACATCAGGGCAGATGAAGGAAAGGAGACACCTGGGTTTCGCTGGGCCATCCTTTCATATCTCATCGAAACCTGGGTGTCTGAGGCTACCTTACCTCAAACATCTTCATTTGTTCTTCTGTGACACACATACAGTGCCTTTGAAAAGTATTCAGACCCCTTCAATTTTTCCCACATTTTGTTAGGTTACAGCCTTATTCTAAAATGTATTCAATTGTTTTTTCCCCTCATCAATCTACATACAAAATTGCATAATGATAAAGCAAAAACAGGTTTAGTAATGTTTGCAAATGTATAAAAAAGAAAAAACGGAAATATGACATTTACATAAGTACTCCGACCCTTTACTCAGTAGTTTGTTGAAGCACTTTTGGCGATTAGAGCCTTGAATCTTCTTGAGTATGACGCTACAAGCTTGGTACACCTGTATTTGGGGAGTTTCTCCCATTCTTCTCTGAAGATCCTCTCAAGCTCTGTCAGGTTGGATGGGGAGCCACAGCTATTTTCAGGTCTCTCCCGAGATGTTCGATCGGGTTCAAGTCCGGGTTCTGGCCACTCAAGAACATTCAGAGACTTGTCCCGAAGCCACTCCTGCGTTGTCTTGGCGGTGTGCTTAGGGTTGTTGTCATGTTGGAAGGTGAACCTTCGCCACAGTCTGAGGTCCTGGGTGCTCTAGAACAGGTTTTCATCAAGGATCTCTCGGTACTTTGCTCCATTCATCTTTGCCTCTCCTGACTAGTCTCCCAGTCCCTGCTGCTGAAAAACATCCCCACAACATGATACTGCCACCACCATGCTTCATGGTAGGGATGGTGCCAGGTTTCCTCCAGACGTGACGCTTGGCATTCAGGCCAAAGAGTTCAATCTTGGTTTCATCAGACCAGAGAATATTGTTTCTCATGGTCTGATAGTCTTTAGGTGTCTTTTGGCAAACTGTCATATGCCTTTTACCGAGGAGTGGCTTCCGTCTGGTCACTCTGTCATAAAGGCCTGATTGGTGGAGTGCTGCAGAAATGGTTGTCTTTCTGGAAGGTTCCCTCATTTCCACAGAGGAACTTAAGAGCTCTCTTAGAGTGACCATCGGGTTCTTGGTCACCTCCCTGACCAATAACCTTCTCCACCGATTGCTCAGTTTAGCCAGGCGGCCAGCTCTAGGAAGAGTCTTGGTGGTTCCAAACTTCTTCCATCGAAGCTGTAATCGCTGGCAAAGATGCTTCAACAAATTGTTGAGTAAAGGGTCTGAATACTTATGTAAATGCGATTTCATTTTTTTTTTTAAATATAAATTAGCAGAAATGTCTAATACCAGTTTTTTACTTTGTCATTGTGGGGTATTGTGTGTAGATTAATGGGCGGGGGGAAACTATTTAATACATTTTAGAAAAAGGCTGTAACGTAACAAAATATGGAAAATATCAAGGGATCTGAACACTTTTCGAAGGGACAGTATATACTGTACCAGTTAAAGGATTGGACACACCTACTCATTCAAGGGTTTTTCATAATTTTTTTCTATTTTCTACATTGTAGAATAATAGTGAAGACATCAAAACTATGAAATAACACATGGAATCATGCACTAACCAAAAAAGTGTTAAACAAATCAAAATATATTTTATATTTGAGATTCTTCAAAGTAGCCACCCTTTGCCTTGATGACAGCTTTGCACACGCTTGGCATTCTCTCAACCAGCTTCATGAGGAAGTCACCTGGAATGCATTTCATTGAACAGGTGTGCCTTGTTAAAAGTTAATTTGTGGAATTTCTTTCCTTCTTAGCATGTTTGAGCCAATCAGTTGTGTTGTAACAAGGTAGTGGTGGTATACAGAAGATAGCCCTATTTGTTAAAAGACTGTGATGGAAAATGTTATATTGGTGCTTTTCTATTTTATACATTTCTGTGTTTTATGTTTGTGCTTTTCTAATAACTGCTTTCTGTGTTCATGCAAGTGACTGATTGAACGAACCCTCACTATCAGTATTTGCAGTTTGCCCAGACCCTTGTTATGATATATGTTTCAAGGTCTCAGCTTAGAGAAGAAATGTTGTAAGGTATGGGTCTGTCACAATCATGACCTAGTATTGGTCGGTCACATGAAGGAAGCAAACTTTAATGATGAATTAATTATAAGCTAAAACATGCAAATATGACTTGTCTGCAGTATATAAGAGAACTAACAAGACTGCCCCATTAGAGCTTCTGACAGATGTTCCCTATGGTGCATTAAGTTTGTTGGAACCTCTCCAGCTCGCTGAAAATAAACAATGATTCATTTAAGATTGACTTTGAGTGTCCCTCTGTAAGAATTTCCACAACAATTTGGCATCAACGAACAGGATGATTGATTCTGCCTGCGGAGCTTTCCAGTGGGGGTCAGCGAGGAAAACAGGTGGCGTATTTTATGAAGCGTGAGGGAAATTCCTGTCTGACCAAAAGACAACGAGACTCGCCCAGACCAGACCCTTACTGTGAGCTGCCCAAGAGGAAATACGCATAAAAAGCAGAGGTGGAAAAAGTACTAAATTCTCATGCTTGAGTAGAAGTAAAGATTCCTTAATAGAAAAGGACTCAAGTAACAGTGAATGTCACCCAGTAAAATACTACTTGAGTAAAAAAGTATTTGGTTTAAAATATAGTTAAGTATCAAAAGTAAATGTAGTTGCTTAAATATACTTAACTATTAAAAGTAAAAGTATGAATCATTTAAAATTCCTTATATTAAGCAAACCAGATGGCACAATTTTCTTTATTTATTTATTTACGGATAGCCAGAGTCACACTCCAACACTCAGACATCATTTAAAAACAAAGCATTTGTGTTTAGTGAGTCCGCCCAATCAGAGGCAGTAGGGATGACCAGGGATATTCTCTTGTTAAGTGTGCGAATTGGACCATCTTCTGTCTTGCTAAGCATTCAAAATCTAACAAGTACTTTTGGGTGTCAGGAAAAATGTATGGAGTAAAAAGTAAATCATTTTCTTTTGGAATGTAGTGAAGTAAAAGTTGTCAAAAATTGTAAAGTACAGATACCCCAAAAAACTACTTAAGTAGTACTTTAAAGTATTTTTACTTAAGTACTTTACACCACTGATAAAAAAGGTACCCATAGTCTTACAGAGAAGACTATTCACTAGTTTTATGAGAAGACTAGAGAGAGGGCGTAATGGTACAATGAAAAGCCCTGCTGACAGCTGTCTGTAGGCATTTACAAGAAACGTCTACGTGGTCTGCAGCCACTATAAAACAACACAAGGTAGTTTTGAATATGGGGTGTTATTTATATGTATAGCAAGTAGCGGCAAGAGAACCGTTGAAGATACATATGGTGCATAGCAAGTGACAACAAGGGGATCGTTGAAGATGCACATGGGGTAATGAGGAAGATTACCAAGTGTGTTTGGGAATAGTACTGAGTGAATGTGGATGTGAGAAATGACATATTAAGCTGATTGAAATTTGGAATGATTGAAATGTGGATAATAAATGGATTGAAATGATTACTATTAAGATTGGAATTTGGATTATCAGATTGAATTTTGGATATTAAGCTGATTGAAATTTGGATAACAAGATTGAGATTCAAATTTACCTATAAATGATTGGGTGAATGAGAGCTGTCAGGAGACTTGCTCACGTGTGATTGCTGATTGAAGTTCAGCTATAAATTACAGAGTGAATGAGAGCTGTCTGGCGACTAGCACACCTGTGAAAGAGGTAAATGAATGCCCCAATCAATTCTGTGGGTTGAGTTTTTCAATCTGTGACATTATCTAGGGTTCTGTCCACCACCGCCGTTGGATGGAGAGGTAGAGGATGTCTCAGAAATGTCTCCGAAATCTCCTACGTAACATGTCTCAGAGGATAACATGTCTTGTTAGTGACGAGGATAACATGTCTCTAAGGTTAACATGACTTTCGATTACATGAGGATAACGTGAATCATCAGTGGAGTTTGATGGTATAACGTTATTATGTAAGTGGAGATATGAAAGGAGTAAGTACAATTCCCGAATATGCTGATAAACTGAACACTAGAGGGAATATTCAAATCCCTGTATGAATAGAACACTGGGGTTGAGGAGGAATTTGTGATGTAACACAATTGTATAATGGGTTACTAGAGATAAAGTAACATAATATTGAGAATACTGGGTTACTGGAGATCTGATGAAGTAACAATATGAAGAATTATAATATTATACAACTTGCACACCCACACGTAGACGTACGTAAGTGGTGTAAATAGTATTCTGAGAAATGTTCAGAGTGGTCCCTTTATGGATAATGTGAGGTATGATAAGGTTAAAACATTGTACGGGACTTGACTTTCCCCTGACCAATAGGATTTTTATTTTTGTATTGCTTTTAACTGTTTCAGATGCAAGTTCTTGTGCTGTTAGGGGAATGACGTACGTGTAAATGTAATCTGCTGCAGTATTTTTTTTCTGTTATCTGTGATCATTTTGTTTGTCTTGTTTAGTTTCTTAATCAGTGTACCTAAACTGTATGTGCAAACATGTATACGCAGGGCCCAGCTGTAAAAGAGACCTTGGTCTCAGTCTGTGTTCCTTGTTGAAATAAATTTATAACAATAATAAAACGATAAATAGTACAAATGAACGTTGAACATGATTTTCTGTTAACTAAACTTAAGGCTACAATTTATTGTACTCCCAATGGAGTTTTCATTGATATCCCAAACAATGAGATATTAAAACAATGAATAAGCAGGCAAATTGAACCACTCGTCTGACACTGCCTCCCAGTCTGTTTTGTCTCAGGTGCCAGAAACCTTATGGATAGAACATTCCAATAAAAGTGGACTGATAGGCAGGGCTAGCCCAGTTATATGTCACGGCCGATGCTGGAAGAAGCGGACAAAGGTGCAGCGTGGTGAGCGTACATTACTTTTATTTTGGAATGACGCCAACAAAAACAATAAACAATACAAAAACGACCGTGAAGCTTAAGGGCTATAGTGCCACAAACAAAGACAACTACCCACAACGAAAGGACGGACAAAAGAGCTACCTAAGTATGGTTCCCAATCAGAGACAACGAATGACAGCTGTCCCTGATTGAGAACCATACCCGGCCAAAACATAGAAACACAAAATCATAGAAAACAAAACATAGAATGCCCACCCCAAATCACACCCTGACCAAACCAAATAGAGACATAAAAAGGCTCTCTAAGGTCAGGGCATGACATTATAATAACTGTTTATCTCTCCCCTTCGGCACTAAATATGAATCTTAAAATAATATGCATTTAATTAGTGCGAGGCAGAAAGTGAATAATTCCACAGAAACTTTAAATAAATATTAAGAGTAACATTGTTAGGGTAGACTAAAATGAAAACAAGTACTTCCAATATGGAGGAACATTTAAACATTTAAACATTGCAATAGGGGGAAAAGCAGAATGTTGTTTGAGAGTGATCCGTGTGTATTAGTAGTAGTAGATTGAGAAGGTTTTCCTATTGGGAAGAAGGGAGTCCTAGTTGAAGGAAATTGATATGGAGACTAGTGAAAGTAACAAAGTGAATAGTAATTTGCTTTCAGATAGGATTCTAATAATGCAATATTTGAGTAATTTGTAGAAGATTGAGCTTTGGGACTGATATTAAATTAGAGGCAACTCACTCTTAAAGGCCTGGTCCACTGCTCTCATGTTTAAAGTCATCTGTTGTTTGGGTTGGAGATACCGCCAGTAAACACTGAACTCAAACAGGCTCTAAGAGAGACAGTGGGGAAATTAGGTACAGTTTGTACAGAATTGTATGTCAATGCAACAGATCAAAATTACAATGATTACAAGAGAAGGGCTCTGGGATTGTTTACTTTAGAAGGTGCCTATTCAATGTGTCTGAAGTATAATTCCCTATACAACTGATGGAATGTCCGCTACCAAGTTTTTAAAACTGTTTATCAATGAATCTGTATCTCTCCCTTTGAAAGGCTTCCTAGGGCAGGTGCCTTGGGAAAGCAGTTAAAGGCACTCAGATCCAGCTGGTAAGGGAGCTCCCAAATTAAGTAAGGCCTGGCCATTTTATTTGTTTTTACCCTACAATATTTACTATATACACGCCAGCACCCACACACAACCCACCTTTTAATGACAATGTGTTAGTGGTTAATACTCTGTTTGATTTCTTGGGTGGGGTCTTTTTATTTTGGTTTTAGGATGCTGTACAAAAATGAAATGTTCTGAAGTTTCTATTGTCGGAGTTCTCTTGATTAGAGGAAATATAGTGGAAAACCCAATGTAAACCTGATACACTAAATGTTTGAAATATCTTTAAATAATGTTTGAGGGACAGGAAAACAAACACTCACTTAATAGGGCTGACTGACCTCTGACCTCTGTTTTGACTTCCTAGTGAGGCCTGACCACCCTCACTAGAAAGACTGGCGACATTGGGTGAGATTTAAATGGGCTATGTAAACACTAATAATTAGGAGAAGTTTATAATTTATCAATAGTCCCATGTGTGATTCGGCCCACGAGAAGACAGAGAGAGAGCGCTGCCCCTGAATGAGGGACACCTGTCTTTAGTCTATTTTACCATTACCTTGTAGGATACAAGGATACAATTATTTCCTTATGGGGTTATCAAGAGTGCAATTCTAATTTAAAAAAATGGTTATTCTAATTGGTTTATTTTCGATTTAACAGGCAGTGTTGTTATTGTTATTGTGGACGCAATCATGATGTAAAAGGAAACAATATGTAGGTAATGATTGACAGCTACTCCAAATGAATTGAAGTTTTCCCCACCTCGAGTGACATATGTTTATTGCTGTTGTTTTCTTTTCTTTTCTTTGTTTTGGTCCTGCTTCAATAACAAATCTCACCAGATTGGGTGTGCTGGATGGTCGGGATATCTCCCTAAGAATTAGCCCTCCAACTCCCTGAACTGTAACTCTGCAGTGAGATCGCCAAGGTGATAGGGGAGTAAAAGCCACTTTGGGAAAAAAATATGGTATCAACTATGTGTTATTCTCTTTGACATTTGTTTTAGAAATCTGTTTTAAGAATATTGGTAGTAGTAATAATTTGTAAATCAGTAAATCGTTTGTCTGGATTTCCTGAATCAGAAATGCCCTAAACCAAACTGTTGTTCTGATCTGTCCTCTCTCGAGGTTATGGCGAAGGTGACCACAGATGTGTCTAGATGCATGGAAGGGATAATTTGACCAAGAACAGTGTGAACCTCAACACCCCTAACTGGCTGAAGCAATGGCTAAAATGGTCCTTCACCACTTCTACCGTGAGACCTGAGTCAGAGCCAGCAACCTATACCCAGAATCCAGTAGAAGCTATCAACTATCTTTTCTCTCATTCCTTTTATCTCAGGAGTGCGAGCTGAGTCCACGTGGAGTGAGTATGGCGGGAGATCCCATCCAAACATCTCTCATGCTGCTGGTGTGAAAATGGACACGGACAGTGGCGGCTCAGGTGAGACATTATCAAGGGCCATCCACTTTGAACGTGCCATTGGGAGGACGAACTGAAACACTATATGAAGAAGAACATGAAGAAACGCCAGCAGGATGAGTGCCGTAAGGGAGGGGGGGTGGTCAACCGTGCCCATAATTGATTTAGGCTTATCCAAAATTGTTTATTTGGGGTATCAAGTTGATTTTGGAGGTCTGCACACTGCGAAATGTATTGTTCATTTAGACCAAGAATGCTTTGAGATACCAATCTGTCATTACCAAGAGAATAGTTAAACTTAGAAATATAAGATGAATGTATTGTATGTCAATGGAAATGTACATTCTGACAATAAATGGTGTGTGCTAAGTTGAGGGTCTTACATTAAAGTTATAGAACCATTGTGAAGCACTAAAGACTGTCATTCTACATTTGGGTTGGATAATTTAATCAACAGTTATAATTATGATTTGGAAAAGCAAGGCTTCTAGAGACAGAGCTATGCACCTAAATTGTGAGGAGAGCCACTAGATTGTAAATTGGTCTAACCTTGCCCCAATCAAGGTTGGTGTGAAATTGTTATAATATGTGCTCTCTCTCTCTTCCCTTTGAAAGTCAATATGCATGTGCCCTAGACCAAATTTAGGAGATCTCTAGAGACGGAAAAGCTAAAAGGAAATGCTAAAAGAATTACGTAAATTGGCTCTGCAGGTCAAGTGGGCACTTGTGCAATCATTGGCGATGCATGTTGTACTTTTGTCCCAGATCACTCTTCTAATGTGACGGATCTTGCTAAATACATTGCCACCATTATTTATTTTTTTAAATGTATTTAACTAGGCAAGTCAGTTAAGAACAAATTCTTATTTACAATGACAGCCTAGGAACAGTGGGTTAACTGCCTTGTTCAGGGGCAGAACAACAGATTCTTACCTTGTCAGCTTGGGGATTCGATCCACCAACCTTTCGGTTACTGACCCAACCCTCTAACCACTAGGCCCCTGTTTCTAAGAGTCCTTCCCCAAAAAACAGAGTGGGCGCTTGCAACTTGGTTGGAATCCTTGTTTGGTAGTTGGAGATCCCAAATTGCCCAATGGGCTGCAGCATGCGTTTTTTGTTTAGTTTGCTTAATTGTGTAATTAACATGCTGTAAGGCAATCTGTGCCTCCATGGCTGGTAAGATTTCAGCAGCTATCATGTTTTCTGCTCCTCCAGACGATGATGAACCTAAAATGAGCTGCCAACTCTGGAGGAGCTCCCATGTCTCCCTGTAGATTACGGACGATGAGTAATGATTGAAGGTTGTTTTCGTTGAACAAGTTGAGGGTAAGGTCATCTGTTTCCATGATGTGGAACACTGAGCTGAAGAGCCAGCACCAACTTTTTGAAGTTCTTAGCAGAATTGTTAAACAAGGTTTTTTATTTTGACGTCCCAGTTGATTTCGCACTTAGTGAAAAACATAGGTCAATGCAACACTATTGTGGTAAGAGATATAGAAACAATTGGTGAGGTTTATTCACCTCTGAATTTACAGATCCCTTATGTGTGTGTATTTTTGATACTCACTCCCGCTGATTATAACCTTTGATTGTAGATTTTAGCTAAATTAGGATTCATTATAATGATGTAGTTACTAGAAGTATAACCTTTATGTTTTATGATAATGATGTAATTTGATAGAACCTCCTTTTGATAGAAGCTCAAATCTAATGCTTTCTTCACCTGCTACACTGCTCCCCAGCTGCCTGGATCTGTCTCTCCCAGTTTGGTACAGGTGCCCTCGCTACTCTCTCTCCCCCCGCAGTTTTGCTTGCCTACATCGCTGACTTTTTATTAATCTGCTGTTGGACTATTTGAATAGTGATTCTTCGGGCAATAAACAAACATGTTGGTGTTGTTCATTTTGCTGTTGTCTACCCTTGGCTTCGACAATGTTGGCGATACTTTTAGAGCCCGTTGCTCTGTGAATGAAGATATATGACTGTTTCTCCCTCGAGTTTTGTGAGAAACCACACGCTTGCTTTGTAAATACATGTGAGAACTATGCACATTTCTCCCAAACAACATGGGAGAAATCGGACTCTTGCGCTTACATGTCAGGACTGTCTCTCTGGACTTTACACATCTCCTCAAATATGTGGCATTAAAGACTCTAGTGACTATGGATTGTCGTTCAAGTGCTGTCTGTAAATCCAAATGTTGTAACCCCCGATCTAGACTTGCCATTATCTTGCTGCTTCTACTGTCTGGAAATGTGCAATCTAATCCAGGTCCTGACATTCTTACCCCTGCTAAATTAAGTAGTCAGAGTGGCCTGAAGTTTCTGCACATGAATGTAAGAAGACTTCTTCCGAAGCTTGATTTCGTGAATATATGGATAAAAACTGCTAACCGTTTATGCTTTCTGAAACCTGGCTCAAAAAATCTATTACAGACAAAAATATTGGCATAAATGGTAACAATGTTTTTCGTACAGATGGTAAATCTAAGGCTGGTGGTGTTGCTGTATACGTAAAAGACAAGTTCTCGGTGGTCGTTCTGACTTCTGTTACTAAACCTCAGCAATTTGAATATCTGTCTTTTAGCAATATAGCAGTACGCCCAGACCCCTGTTTTAATATATCCGTTTCAAGGTCTCAGTTTAGAGAAGAAGCCTCATGAGGTATTGGTCTGTCACATGCATGACCCAGTACTAGTTAGTCACATGAATGAAGCAAACGTTAATGATGAATAAGAAAAAAAACATGCAAATATGACTTGTCTGCAGTATATAAGAGAACAAACGGGACTGCCCCATTAGAGCTTCTGACAGACGTTCCCTATGGTGCATTAAGTTTGTTGGAACCTCTCCAGCGCTCTGACAATAAACAATGATTCATTTAAGATTGACTTTGAGTGTCCCTCTGTAGGAATTTCCACAACAAGACCAAGTCTATATTATGGCAAGAACAGCTCAAATAAGCAAAGAGAAATGACAGTCCATCATTACTTTAAGACATGAAGGTCAGTCAATCCGGACAATTTCAAGAACTTTGAAAGTTTATTTATTCAAGCGCAGTCGCAAAACCATCTAAGCGCTATGATGAAACTGGCTCTCATGAGGACCGCCACAGGAAAGGAAGAACCAGAGTTACCTCTGCTGCAGAGGATAAATTCATTAGTTAATAACTGCACCTCAGATTGCAGCCGAAATAAATGCATCAGAGTTCAAGTAACAGACAACATCAACTGTTCAGAGGATACTGTGTGAATCAGGCATTCATGGTCAAATTTCTGCAAAGAAACAAGTACTAAAGGACACTAATAAGAAGAAGAGACCTGCTTGGGCCAAGAAACACAAGCAATGGACATCAGAGCGGTGGAATCTGTCCTTTGGTCTGATGAGTCCAAATTTGAGATTTTTGGTTCCAACCGCTGTGTCTTTGTGAGACGCAGAGTACGTGAACGGATGATGATCTCCGCATGTCTGGTTCCGTGAAGCATGGAGGAGGAGGTGTGATGGTGTTTTGTTGGTGACACTGTCTGCGATTTATTTAGAATTCAAGGCACACTTACCCAGCATGGCTAACACAGCATTCTGCAGCGACACACCATCCCATCTGGTTTGCGCTTAGTGGGACTATCATTTGTTTTTCAACAGGACAATGACCCAACACACCTCCAGGCTGTGTAAGGGCTATTTGACCAAGAAGGAGAGTGATGGAGTGCTGCATCAGATGACCTGGCCTCCACAATCACCCGACCTCAACTCAACTGAGATGGTTTGGGATGAGTTGGATCGCAGAGTGAAGGAAAAGCAGTCAACATGTGCTCTGCATATGTGGGAACTCCTTCAAAACTGTTGGGAAAGCATTCCAGGTGAAGCTGGTTGAGAGAATGCCAAGAGTGTGCAAAGCTGTCGTGAAGGCAAAGGGTGGCTACTTTGAAGAATCTCAAATATATTTTGATTTGTTTAAAACTTTTTTGGGTACTACATGATTCCATGTGTGTTATTTCATAGTTTTGATGTCTTCACTATTATTCAACAATGTAGAGAATAGTACAAATAAAAACCCGAAATATACACATACATATATACATACAGTGCACTCAAAGTATTCGAACCCTTTCACAATTTCCACATTTTGTTTCGTTAGTCTTATTCTAAAATTGATTAAATACTTTCCCCCCTCAAATCCACAAACCATACCCTATAATGACAAAACGAAAACAGGTTTAGACATTTTTGAAAATGTATTAAAAAGACAGAAATATCTTTACATAACAATTCAGACCCTTTGCTATGAGACTCGAAGTTGAGCTCAGCTGCATCCTGTTTCCATCGATCATCCTTGAGATGTTTCAACAACTTAATTGGAGTTCACCTGTGTTAAATTAAATTGATTGGACATGATTTGGAAAGGTACACACCTGTCAATATAAAAGGTCCCACAGTTGACAGTGCATGTCAGAGCAAAAACCAAGCCATGACGTCGAAGGAATTGTCCGTTGAGCACCGAGACAGGATTGTGTCGAGGCACAGATCTGGGGAAGGGCACCAAAAAAATATATATCTGCAGAATTGAATGTACCCACGATCACAGTGGCCTCCATCATTCTTAAATGGAAGAAGTTTGAGACCACCAGGACTCTTCCTAGAGCTGGCCGCCCAGCCAAACTGAGCATTCGGGGGAGAAGGGCCTTATTCAGGGAGGTGACCAAGAACCCAATGGTCACTCTGACAGAGCTCCAGAGTTCCTCTGTGGAGATGGGAGAACCTTCCAGAAGGACAACCATCTCTGCAGCACTCTACCAAATCAGGTCTTTATGGTAGAGTGGCCACACGGAAGCCACTCTTCAGTAAAAAGGCACATGACAGCCCGCTTGTAGTTCGCCAAATGGCAACTAAAGGTCTCTCAGACCATGAGAAACAAGACTCGCTGGTCTGATGAAACCAAGATTGAACTCTTTGGCCTGAATGCCAAGTGTCTTGTTTGGAAGAAACCTGGCACCATCCCTACAGTGAAACATGGTGGTGGCAGCATCATGCTGGGGGGGATATTTTTCAGCAGCAGGGACTGGGAGACTTGTCAGGATCAAGGGAAAGATGAACAGAGTATAGTAGAGAGATGAAAACCTGCTCCAGAGTGCTCAGGACCTCAGACTGGGGTGAAGGTTCACCTAACAGGACAACGACCCTAAGCACACAGCGAAGACAACGCAGGAGTGGCTTCGGGACAGTCTCTGAATGTCCTTGAGTGGCCAGTGCCCGGACTTGAACAAATAGAACACCTCTGGAGAGACCTGAAAAAAGCTATGCAGCGACGCTCCCATCCAACCTGACAAAGCTTGATAGGATTTGCAGAGAAGAATGGGAAAAACTCTCCAAAGACTGGTGTGCCAAGCTTGTTGCTTTCATACCTAAGAAAACTCTAGGCTGTAATCGCTGCCAAATATGCTTCAACAAGGATCTCAATACTAATAAAAAAATATTAAAAAATAAAAATAAAAAAAGGATCTCAATACTCAATACCTGTTTTTGCTTTGTCATTATAGGATATTCTGTGTAGATTGACTGAAAAAAAACGATTTAATCAATTCTAGAAAAAGGCTGTAACGTAACAAAATGTGAACAAAAGTGAATGGGTCTGAATACTTTCCAAATGGACTGTGTGTGTATATAGAAACTGTATGTAAAAGTAAGAGAAATTAAAGTGAGTAAAAAAGATTTATTATAATTAAGACAAAGCTACTCTGCCACACAGAGGTTTTGCAGTTTGGTTGAATAGAAGCTGGTTTTGGACAGCTTTGGTACAGAATTCCCAACACATGACTCGGTCACTTCTCTGGTGGTTATATTAGGTAATGTGACAAAACAAAATAATATTTACACCTTGGGGCATACAAACTTGATTTAAGCTGAACTCACAGCAGCGGTAGTCAAAATGATCAGACTTGTTAATTTCTCTATTGAATTCGGAACAGCGCTGTGCAAGAATGTGTACCACCAGAGCCCGGCACAGTGTATGGCCAAAAAGATCATCAAGGCCATCAACCACCCACTGCCTGTTCACACCGCTACCATCCAGAAGGCGAGGTCAAGTACAGGTGCATCAAAGCTAGGACCGAGAGACTGAAAAACAGCTTCTATCACTAACTCAGAGAGGCTGCTGCCTACATTGAGACCCAATCACTGGCCACTTTAATAAATGGGTCACTTTATAACATGCACTCTAAATAATGCCACTTTAATAATGTTTACATATCTTACTCATATCACGTATATACTGCATTTTATACTATCTATTGCACCTTGCCTATGCCGCTCATCCATATACTTCCATGTACATATTCTCATTCACTGCTTTACATTTGTGTGTATTAGGTAGTTGTTGGCAAATTGTTAGATATTACTGCACTGTCGGAACTAGAAGCGCAAGCATTTCGCTACACTCGCATTAACATCTGCTAACCATGTGAATGTGACCAAAAAATTGCTTGGAAAACGTACTTCAAGCCAGAGATTAAATTTTTCGCTGTACTCCTAATCATCCCGAAATGATGAATCGAAAAGATCGAAATACTGAGTTTTTAATTAAACAGCCCTTTGTCAGCATGCTAGGTTAGCTAATGATACAGCAGCCCATTCGATTCAACAACACTTTTGTTGTGTTGTTGAATTCCCCCCAACGCTAACTGTTATTTTTCATGGAATCCAATGGGCTCCTATAGCATTGGCTAGCCTAGCATGCTGACAAACGGTCCACATTCTGGCAAAGCACCATTCTGAATCAAGACAGAGAAATTAACGAGAATTTGATCATTTTGGTTACAGTAGCGGGAAACGGTGCCACAGATGTCCCACCTCTTATTTAATTTTGTGGCCAAGCTCAGGAGCATGGAGCAGCATGGTTAAAAACAATGGCAGTATTAATTATGTGCTTTTCTGTCACGTATGCAATGATGTCGAGGGGAAGAAAACGTCTGTCAGTAACTTCGTTGTCGTAATATCGCAAACGAACATCACTGTTTCACCACTGGGCATTGCAGCTTTAAGTGTTTAACAGATTTTATTTTTGTGAAGCGAGCGAACGAACGAAATAAAAAAAGGGCATTGGCTTGTAAAAATACTATAGCAACCTTAGTTCAACACCTAGTGACGTCGTCAAGACCCCATTGGTGTCAAAAGTGGGATAGCGTTGTTGAAATTATGACTGGCTGGATCTGAGGCACAGTTGGTTTTCCATAATCTGAGGAAGTTGTAAATCTCATTACATGATGCTCGAGGACATTATTTTTGCTACTTTTCAGATTTTGGGGGGAAGAAAAGTGAAGAGGGGCATCCGTTAAACAGTTAAATCAACTTTGTATGTCTTTATCAATTATTACAACAACAAAAAAATACAAATAACTTTAGAAAAATAATAATATAATGAAATGCCCATTTCTACAGGACTCCTGGTGGCTGGCCCTTGCCTGCGATTTTCTTGGAGCACTCCAATAGAGCGTTATGAATGTCTTTGGCGCAGGAGATCTGCGACTTGATCATGCTGAGGTACTGTGAGTAGGACAGGGACTCTGTCTGCACGGTGTCAGGCTTGGTGGCTGTTGGGACCAGGTTAGGAGAGTGCTTGGCACTGTCAATGCTCTGGGATAAGCACTCGTAGGCAAGCCGCTATGGGGAGAAACAACAGAGGAGTAATAGTGAGAGGATGACCAGGCTGCCAGCTTTATCGATTCATAAACTCATAAAAATATGGTGAATGATGCTTGGCAGTCTAAAAGCCAAATAGAAAGAAGACATGTGTAGTAACAGGAGGTGGTGAACTATTTCACTGGAGCATGGAAATACAAGCAGGTTGTGTGTGTGTGAGACTCACTAAGCAGAGTTCCAGCTGATCACATAGGGCATAAAACTCTTCCAGACTCTTGTCAAACCGCTGTACACTGGCATCACTGCTCTTTCTGAAACACAAAGGAAAGTTGTGCATCTCCAGGTCCAGAAAATACACACTTATAGGCTGTGTATGTACCATTGAGAGTTAGGGGGGGAAAAGTGTACTTACATGCCATTGTCAATTGATGTATTATGTCCCAAATTTAAAGAGGCAATCTTCATGACATTCTAGACAGAAAATAATGCTTAGTTATCCTATATTTGGTGTAGCTACATTTTGCAACCCTGTACATAGGTAAATACAATATTTTGTTACTATGCATACATATTATATTGCATTATCACCATACTCACCGTCTCTGACCACTATTTGCAGTTCAAATAAAAAAGGTAGGCATTAAAAATATTGCCTAGTCTGACCATTACTACTGTTCCAGCTGGCTGATGTGCGTTATTATTTAGGTAGTGTAAAGCGTAACACAGAGAATTTTCAACCAACTTGTCTATACGTCCTCAATTCCCAACATGGAAGACAACGCATTGGCTAGTTGCAGATGGTTCATTTGAATTTAGAAAATGCTCCGTTAAATTAAATCTATTTTTTTGCTCCATTAGGTAATCCAACAATGTGTACGCTGCCATCTTGTCTACTTCAAATCTGAATTGGCCTGGGTCCCAAACCCTTCCCCTATGATCCAAATTAGAGACAGGTGTGGCACCGGCACCTTTGGTAATGCTAATTTTGAATTATATAATGAAAAATATCTTCCTCAGACAACAACAGTAGACAACCCCATAGTAGAATAGTTTACCTATCCAAGCTTGTCGCATTCTATGGGAGAAAATAATACGCATCTGGGCGCTTTCAAATTCCGAGTGGCACAGGGGGGGAAACATGCATGCCCAGTCATTACACAGGTGAGCTACTAGCCCTTCTAATGATACCAATTGATGCATTTGGAGTCATTTAATTTCCGTTATGATTAGCTATGGGGCAATGCAACGACCGCTGACGGAGCGCCGAAACTCTCTAAACTCACATAGGCCTATAGGGCCCGGCCTACACCTCACATGCGATAGAGATGTGGAAATATTTGGAATTTAACTTTCATATAAGCAATAAATAATTGTAAAAATACATCAGATACTTACTGTACGTAGTTTAGCAAAGTTGCTTTCTGTTTACACCCGGCAATTTTATTTTCAAAACCGACTACACTTCCTCTCATCACCGGGAGCTTAACTGGGGAGGAAGTTTCTTACCTTTGTTCACCCAGTGTTGTCACATTCTGCCGGGCGCAACTTTGCTAAACTGCCTACAGTAAGTTTACCTTATGTATTTGCAAGATTTTTTCCTCACTGATGTGAATGTTAAAGTTCCAAAAGGTTTCCAAACCCGTATCACAAACAGGATTAGTAACGTTACAACAGAGCGTCAGTATTGCAGTTCATTGATCCAGCTGTTATATGCCGGATTGATTGAGAACTCTAACGCTGGTTAAGGCTAGAGTTCTAGAGCTAGTCAGCTGGCTACAACCTTGGCTGAGTGCCCTCGAACTAAAAGACGCCCCCCACCTCACCTCCCAATTTAACTACTGGTTGAATGACACTCACCCGTCTCAATCAATGAGAATATTTGAAATAGACAGATGGCAGCGTACACATTGTTGGATTACTGGAAGGATCGCCAAGTAAAGGTTGGTCGAAAATTCGCCTTTTCCCCTCTGTGTGGCAGTGAAGAGACCAGACTGACCAGCCATTGTTACCAGCTCATGTAAACAAAACGGGGAGTACCTGGAGGCTCTCTTTTAATTGTGGAATAAGCATTTTGAATCGATGAACAGGGTCGAAATCTTGCTGTTGACTCAACTGCTGTTGTTGAAGTGTAGCAGCTTGCTGCATTCCAACTTGAGGAATCGGTCCACCGGGTTGTTGCTGTGCAGCCATTTTTTTTTGTGAACTTCTTCTTCTGGGAAGTTTTGCAGGGGACTACATTCTTTCATGGTTTGTTGCCACCACCTACTGGGTGGGGTGAAAAATGAATGGCGTTTTTGTAGGGTTTTGGGATAAACGCCGAAAATAAGGTCTGTGGTAAACACGGCTTGGGATATGTTATACGTTTTCCTCTATGATATTATCATCAGCTAACTTCACATTGTGAATTTATTAGAATTTGTGTAATAATAAAACACAAATTGCAAAGGCTTCATAATTCACAAAGGTCATATTATCTCATAGAACAAAGCGTATCTCCTAAACCTGTGTTAACCTCAAACCTTATTTTCAGTGTTTATTCCAAAACCATATTCTTTCGCCATTCATTTTTCTCATATGGTTGGCTGAACCAGATAACTTATTTCCTGGTTTTAGGACTAAATATATTTGCTACAAGTGAAAAACATATCACAGCTTATGCATTGTAGTGACCAGATACTCAAGTAGCTGCTCTAACAATGAAAATAAACGTCTTTAAAAATAGGAGGTAAGAGCAGGTGTCACCAGTGTGTGACCATCTCAGATATAAAGTGTTTTTTTTCTTCTCAAAGTTGCCTGGATGTCATACTTATGTCAGTACACTCTTACCCTAAGCATTATGTAGCAAATAAATCATCCCATTTTTTGTTAACCAAATACAGTAACAGTATGAGTCATAATACCCATAAAACCCAGCGGTCAAACTGGGAAATGGTTCTAATTGTTTTTCCACCATTCATTTTCTCCATATGGGATATTAGAAAAACTTAAAATAAGTGCTGTGTTTCGTGATGGTTTACCCTGGCGTGACGTTTTGATAACTGTAAATCTCTATTGGACAAGGTGATTTATCAATATACTTGCCTGTATTTACTCCCAACAAATGAAATGCTAATATGGCTATCATAAAGAACTACAGATGCCATGATAATCTGGATGAGAATGCTGAATCGAGGCAAAGGTAAAAATCTCTGGATTAACTATCTGATGCTAGGTAAATGTAGTAATGAATAAATTGTCTAAATGTACAATACTGTTCAAAAGTTTGGGGTCACTTAGATTTTTTGTGTGCATTAAAATAACATCTAATTGATCAGAAATACAGTGTAGACATTGTTAATGTTGTGAATGACTATTGTAGCTGGAAACGGCAGATTTTTATGGAATATCTACATAGGCGTACAGAGGCCCATTATCAGCAACCATCACTCCTGTGTTCCAATGGCATGTTGTGTTAGGTAATCCAAGTTTAGCAGGCTAAAAGGCTAAATGACCATTAGAAAACCCTTTTGCAATTATGTTATGACAGCTGTTGTGCTAATTAAAGCAGCAATAAAACTGGCCTTCTTTAGACTAGTTGAGTATCTGCAGCATCAGCATTTGTGGGTTCGATTACAGGCTCAAAATGTCCAGAAACAAAGAACTTTCTTCTGAAACTCGTCAGACTATTCTTGTTCTGAGAAATGAAGGCTATTCCATGCAAGAAATTGCCAAGAAACTGAAGAACTCGTACAACGCTGCGTACTACTCCCTTCACAGAACCACGCAAACTGGCTCTAACCAGAATAGAAAGAGGAGTGGGAGGCCCCGGTGCACAACTGAGCAAGAGGACAAGAACATTAGTGTCGAGTTTGAGAAACAGATGCCTCACAAGTCAACTGGCAGCTTCATTAAATAGTACCCGCAAGACACCAGTCTCAACGTCAACCGTGAAGAGGCGACTCCAGGATACTGGCCTTCTGTACACCTATGTAGATATTCCAAATCCAATTGTATTTGTCACATACACATGGTTAGTAGATGTTAATGCGAGTGTAGCAAAATGCTTGTGCTTCTAGTTCCAACAGTGCAGTACTATCTAACAAGTAATCTAACAATTCCCCAACAACTACCTAATACACACAAATTTAAAGGGGTGAATGAGAATATGTACATGTAAGTATAGGGATGAGCAATGGCAGAGCAGCATAGGCAAGGTGCAATAGATGGTATAAAATACAGTATATACATGTGATATGAGTAATGTAAGATATGTAAACATTATTAAAGTGCCATTATTTAGAGTGCATTGTATGAAGTGACCCATTTATTAAAGTGACCAGTGATTGGGTCTCAATGTAGGCAGCAGCCTCTCTGAGTTAGTGATTGCTGTTTAGCAGTCTGATGGCCTTGAGATAGAAGCTGTTTTTCAGTCTCTCGGTCCCTGCTTTGATGCACGTGTACTGACCTCACCTTCTGGATGGTAGCGGTGTGAACAGGCAGTAGCTCGGGTGGTTGATGTCCTTGATGATCTTTTTGCCCCTTCCTGTGACATCGGGTGCTGTAGGTGTCATGGAGGGCAGGTAGTTTGCCCCCGGTGATGCGTTGTGCAGACCGCTCCACCCTGTGGAGAGCCTTACGGTTGTGGGCAAATGTAACAGTATAACTTTACGTCGTCCCCTCGCCCCGACACGGGCGCGAACCTGGGACCTTCTGCACACATCAACAGCGGTAACCCGCGAAGCAGCGTTACCCATCGCTCCACAAAAGCCGCGGCCCTTGCAGAGCAAGGGGCAACCCTACTTAAAGTCTCAGAGCAAGTGACGTAACTGATTGAAATGCTACTAGCGCGTACCCGCTAACTAGCTAGCCATTTCACATCCGTTACACTCACCCCCCTTTCAACCTCCTCCTTTTCCGCAGCAACCAGTGATCCGGGTCAACAGCATCAATGTAACAGTATAACTTTACGTCGTCCCCTCGCCCCGACACGGGCGCGAACCTGGGACCTTCTGCACACATCAACAACGGTCACCCACGAAGCAGCGTTACCCATCGCTCCACAAAAGCCGCGGCCCTTGCAGAGCAAGGGGCAACCCTACTTAAAGTCTCAGAGCAAGTGACGTAACTGATTGAAATGCTACTAACGCGTACCCGCTAACTAGCTAGCCATTTCACATCCGTTACACAGAGCAGTTGCTGTACCAGGCTGTGATACAGCCCGACAGGATGCTCTCGATTGTGCATCTTTAAAAGTTTGTCAGGGTTTTGGGTGACAAGTCAAACTTCTTCAGCCTCCTGAGGTTGAAGAGGCGCTGTTGTGCTGCCTTCACCACACTGTCTGTGTGAGTGAACCATTTCAGTTTGTCTGTGATGTGTACGCCGAGGAACTTAACTTTCCACCTTCTCCACTGCTGTCCCTTCAATGTGGATAGGGGGGTGCTCCCTCTGTTTCCTGAAGTCCACGATCATCTCCTTTGTTTTGTTGACGTTGAGTGAGAGGTTGTTTTCCTGACATCACACTCCAAGTGCCCTCACCTCCTCCCTGAAGGCGGTCTTGTTGTTGTTGGTAATCAAGCCCACTACTTTTGTGTTGTCTACAAACTTGATGATTGAGTTGGAGGCGTCCATGGCCACGCAGTCGTGGGTGAACAGGGAGTACTGGAGGGGGCTGAGCACGCACCCTTGTGGGGCCCCAGTGTTGAGGGTCAGCGAAGTGGAGATGTTGTTTCCTACCTTCACCACCTGGGGGCGGCCCATCAGAAAGTCCAGGACCCAATTGCACAGGGCAGGGTTGAGACCCAGGGCCTCCAGCTTGATGATGAGCTTGGAGGGTACTATGGTGTTGAAGGCTGAGCTGTAGTCAATGAACAGCATTCTTACATAGGTATTCCTTTTGTCAGATGGGATAGGGCAGTGTGCAGTGTGATGGCGATTGTGTTGTCTGTGGACATATTGGTGCAGTTTGCAAACTGAAGTGGGTCTAGGGTGGCTGGTAAGGAGGAGGTGACATGATCCTTGACTATCTCTCAAAGCACCTCATGATGACAGAAGTGAGTGCTACGTAGTCATTTAGTTCAGTTATCTTTGCCTTCTTGGGTACAGGAACAATGGTAGCCATATTGAAGCATGTGGGGACAACAGACTGGGATAGGGAGCGATTTGAATATGTCCGTAAACACACCAGCCAGCTGGTCTGCACATGCTTTGGGCCAGCAGCCTTGCGAGGGTTAACACGTTTAAATGTTTTACACACGTCAGCCACAGAGAAGGAGGGGGCACAGTCCTTGTTAGCCACGACGGTGACACTATTATCCTCAAAGCGACCAAAGAAGGTGTTTAGTTTGTCTGGAAGCGTGACGTCAGTGTCCGTGATGTGGCTGGTTTTCTTTTTGTAGTCCGTGATTTCCTGTAGACCCTGCCACATATGTCTAATGTCTGAGCCGTTGAATTGCAACTCCACCTTGTCTCTGTACTGGCATTTCGCTTAATGATTGCCTTGCGGAGGAAATAGCTACACTGTGTATATTCTGACATATTCCCAGACCTCTTTCCATGGTTAATTGCGGTGGATCGCGCTTTCAGTTTTGTGCGAATTCTGCTATCCATCCATGGTTTCTGGTTAGGGTAGGTTTTAATAGTCACAGTGGGTACAACATCTCCAATGCACTTCTTTATAAACGCACTCACCGAGTCAGCCTATAGGTCGATGTTGTTCTCTGAGGCTGCCCGGAACATATTCCAGTCCGCATGATCAAAACAATCTTGAAGCATGGTCAGTGTTGAATGGTTCTTGTCACTGGTACATCCTGTTTGAGTTTCTGCCTATAAGACGGAAGGAGCAAGATGGTGTCGTGGTCGGATTTGTCAAAGAGAGGGCTTTGTATGCATTGCGGAAGTTCGAGTAGCAGTAGTTGAGGGTTTTGAGCATGGGCGTAGCGCAATCAATATGCTGGAAGAATTTAGGTAGACTTGTTCTCAAATTTGCTTTGTTACTCCCCAGCTACAATAAATGCAACCGCAGGATGTATGGTTTCCAGTTTGCATATAGTCCAGTGAGGTTCCTTGATGGCGGTCTTGGTGTCTGCTTGAGGGGGAATGTACACAGCTATGACTATAACTGATGCCAATTCTCTTGGTAGGTAAAATGGCTGGCACTTGATTGTAAGGAATTCTAGATCGGGTGGGGACTTGAGTTCCTGTATGTTGTTATGATTACACCATGAGTTGTTAATCATAAAGCATACACCTTTTCCCAGAAAGGTGTTTATCTCTGTCGGCGCGATGCATGGAGAAGCCCGTTTGCTGAACCGATTCCGACAATATATCCAGAGAGAGTCATATTCCATAAAGAAATCAGCTGTTTCCAGCTACAATATTAATTTACAACATTAACAATGCCTACACTGTATTTCTGATCAATTTGATGTTATTTTAATGGACAAAAAAAAAGCTTTTCTTTCAAAAGACAAGGACATTTCTAAGTGACCCCAAACTTTTTGAACGGTAGTGTATTTAAATGGACAATTCTGTGAACTGTTTTGGGCAAGTTTTAAATTGACACAATACCTGTTAGTAAAGGTGTCAGCTAGAGATGACGTGCAGGAGCTTGCAGGGATTTGCAGTCTTGCATGGTCTACTTTGATGCTAATTAGCCTTTTCAAATCTGAGTAAATAGAGCTGAATATATTGATAAGTCACCGTGTCTGAAAGAGATTTAAATGGTTATCAAAACATCATGCCATGGTTAAATCAAATCAAATCTTATTTGTCACATACACATGGTTAGCAGATGTTAATACGAGTGTATTGAAATGCTTGTGCATCTAGTTCCGACCATGCAGTAATATCTAACAAGTATGTAACCTAACAATTTCACAACAATGAATAAGAATATGTACATAAAAATATATGAATGAGTGATGGCCGAACGGCATAGGCAAGATATCCAATAGTTCCTCCTGACTGTATGTAATAAAACCTAAGATTTCCTGGGGTAACAATGTAAAAAATAACACATAAAAAAACAAAATACTGCAGTTTCCTAGGAACGCGAAGCGAGGCAGCCATCTCTGTCGGCGCCGGAAGTAGCCTATATGAAACACAGTTCTTATTTTAATTGTTTCTAAAATCCTCTATAGGAAAAATGAATGGTGGAAAAAAGATTGGAACCGTTTTCCTGTTTGACCGCTAGGTGTTGTGGGTATTATGACACTCCCACCGTAGGGATCTATTAAACGCTCTCTCATTGACCTACAAACAAAAACTCCTGGCTAGGTATGCGGAAAACACGCCACCTGCTGGAGAATATAGATTTCGGGCACAATCATCCCCATTGCCTCGCCTCTTGCTATCTGAATATGCTCATAATACGTAAACTAAGAAACTCAACAAAATGCCCAGTCTTATTCAAATTACTTCTCAGATCCATACACAGGTTCTGGGGCCTTTGTGGTGAACTTGCAAATCCAGCGAGAATATCAACTATCGATATACTCTCGCGCATTCCAAGCCACAGTCAAAATTGTCTATATCATAAAAATAAAGTGTTTTTTTGTGCTTAATTTAAGTTTAGGGTCAGCCATAAGGTTAACAGTGTGGTTAGGTTTAACATTTTAAGAAGAGGAATGGTAGAAACTTGCCTAGTAAAATAAAAAAGAAATAGGCGGGGTTTATGAATTTGTAACTGTGGTAACTTGTGACGACGATACAAGTCCGTGGAGAAAGGAGGCCCCTGGTGGTGGTTGTTTATAAGAAACCCCGTAGTGAATCGCTTTTCGCTTAATGCAACATAAATCCAAAATGGCAGGAGCTGATGGAGACGATTCTCTCTACCCTATCGCGGTGCTCATTGACGAGCTTCGTAATGAGGATGTGCAGGTAATCACCGATGCTCTGATCACAAGACGTTTGTTTGGGATATTATATTGGTGGTATTTATTTTATTTAAACATGTCTGATTTCAAAAAGGATCGTTAGCTAACGTTAGGCCTCTTGGCCTGTTCATGAAATCTCAGCCCGGCGCACCCAGTCTGGCTAACGTTAGCTGGCTATAAGCGTGTTACATGGTGTGATAAATATCAAACGGAATAACTGCATGTCGTATTTAGTTACTGTCAAAAATGTATAGCTAGCTAACTAACTAGTTATTTGCGGTGTGTGTAAAAGTAACTGGTGCTAGCTAACGTTAGCTAGTTACTACTGGGTCACTTGTTTAGCTAGCTAGTGTGCCGGGCTATCTATGCTACAGTCAGTAAGTTGACGTTAGTTAACAGCGAACGAACTAATTAACGTTAACTATCTAGCTCCAATTCGCATGTTAACTTGTAAATTAACCTAGCTACTTGTTTGTTATTGAAGTATTAAAATGCACACAACGTTACTGTATGTCGATTAGCAAGTTCATATATGTATATAGCTGCTAACTACATAGCTTCCTTCCTTCATGTACCCAACAGTCATCCAGCTCCACCCTGGTAATGGTAGTGAGATGATCATTATTTTCATGTTGTAACTAACTAGTTAACGTTAGTTAGGTAACTACTGACATGTTTGGTTATGTAATACATCTGCATCTTACTTTGGTGTCTGAAAGCATTACATTACTTTGGTGTCTGAAAGCATTACAAAACACACACATTATCTATACTCTAGAAAAAAGTTATGTTTGTAGGAAGGCACCTAAAAGGGAAAACATTTCTCTTCTCTGAAATGCTCATATCTGAAATAGTCTTCATAGTTGGCCTCACTGAAATGCGAATAATCTTTTTATGGCTAATGGTGGCATCTCTTGTAAGTTTCATGTAATAACATCATCTGGCATTGTTTACTTTCCAAGCTGCGACTGAACAGTATCAAAAAGCTGTCTACCATCGCATTGGCCCTTGGAGTGGAGAGGACCCGCACTGAACTCCTCCCCTTCCTCACAGGTATGTCCTCACCTTAAGTCCCCAGTTACAGCCATCATCATGAGTCAAGATGTGTGAAAGGCCAACAATTCTGAGTCAACACTCTTTAAAGAGATTCACAGGGACATTGCACAACCAGCATTAACATTGGCACTTTGCTGGAAATTGTTCTGAGATAGGATGCGTTGAAGCCAGTAGAAGTCATCTATCTAATTGTGTTGTCATGCCAATCCCCCGTGCCCCCACTCTTTCAATTATGTTTAACACCTGACCTCTTGTAGACACCATCTATGATGAGGATGAGGTGCTTCTTGCCTTGGCTGAGCAGTTGGGCAACTTCACCATGCTGGTGGGAGGCCCTGAATATGTTCACTGTCTGCTGGTACGTATCTGTTAATAACAACATTTGTCATTGAGCATATAAGATGCATACAGATATTCAAAATATAGACCTTACAACACAATTTTACAGAGTTAACCCATGCATATACACCTATGCATATACACCTATCTCAACATATCCAGTCAGCTACGCTACATACACATTCTTATGTCCCTGTGTCTTTCTCCGCAGCCGCCGCTGGAGAGCCTGGCTACCGTGGAGGAAACGGTGGTGCGAGACAAGGCGGTGGAGTCTCTGCGTAAGATCTCCCAGGAGCACTCTCCTGTGGACCTGGAGGTGCACTTTGAGCCCCTGGTGAAGAGGCTGGCCAGTGGTGACTGGTTCACCTCCCGCACCTCTGCCTGTGGCCTGTTCAGCGTCTGCTACCCCCGTGTGTCCAGCACCGTCAAGGCTGAAATTCGCCAGTGAGTAGCTATATCAGGAGAGCTATAGCTTAGACCTGATTAGCGATTGAAATATGGTCTGTTATGTGTGTCCCTCAATAATCACTAGGAGCATAATATTAGAATTGCGGACATTACTTTGTCTCATATCAGGAGTCCCCATGCCCCCATCTCCTGTATTCACACATACTAGCCTTCCAGTCCCAAGTCAATCAGATCGGGATGTTCAGCTACTCTTTTTCTGTAGAGGTGATACAATGGAGTTATGGTCTGATGGTGGGTGGCATGTTCTCTCCACAGGCATTTCCGCACTCTGTGCTCAGATGACACTCCCATGGTGCGCCGTGCCGCAGCCTCCAAACTTGGGGAATTTGCCAAGGTTCTGGAGCTGGACTATGTCAAGAGTGACATCATCTCCCTCTTCACCGCACTGGCCTCTGATGAGCAGGTAGATACATGTGCTCTACAAGCGCACGGGACATTCTGTGTCATTGCGGTGGGAAGTGCCCGGAGTTCTACCACACAATTCCTAAATCGACTGGCCAGTAGAAATAACATGGCCATACACATTAGCTGTTTTTGAATGGGGATGGATGAATTTTTCAGAGAATTCAGTAGGTAGCCCCACCTGGGACTCAACTGAGTCTAGCTATTGTTAACCCCAACGCCTCGGCAGTTACACCATTTTATTAAATTGGCACAGAATGAGAAATAATCCCATTGTCCCCCTGCCTGTAGGACTCAGTGCGCCTGCTGGCTGTGGAAGCCTGTGTGAGCATCGCCACGCTGCTGCCCCAGGAGGACCTGGAGACGCTGGTGATGCCCACCCTGCGCCAGGCCGCTGAGGACAAGTCCTGGAGGGTCCGCTACATGGTGGCTGACAAGTTTTCTGAGGTGAGCATGTGGAAACATTGATATGCTGCATGTAGCTATAATGCCTCGAAAATATTTGCTGCTTTACCCAACCTGGAACGGAAGCAATGGGGGACGACATTCAATGCTTCACAAGTGGTCACTTTGAAATTGTTATTTTAGTAGTTTTTAGTATGCCCATTTGTAGAAAGAAAAGGTGCATTTTGAGAGAATTTTCTAATTTGTCAGAGGTATTTGCATTATTTTTGTGGTCATTTTAGTCTAGGCGTTTATATTTTCCGTTGCTTTACTGTATTGAACTTAAGTAATACAATGCTGCAAGTTGAAAGTAGAGTGGACATGGATAGCAGGACAGTTATGGGGGCCTGTAATGTTCTTAGTCCCCCCCCAGTGTAGAACATTCTTAATGTCCTCATTGTCGCTTAACTTCATTACACTAACACATTGCCAGCAGCATACCACCCTGCATACCACTGCTGGCTTGCTTCTGAAGCTAAGCAGGGTTGGTCCTGGTCAGTCCCTGGATGGGAGACCAGATGCTGCTGGAAGTGGTGTTGGAGGGCCAGTAGGAGGCACTCTTTCCTCTGGTCTAAAAAATATCCCAATGCCCCAGGGCAGTGATTGGGGACACTGCCCTGTGTAGGGTGCCGTCTTTCGGATGGGACGTTAAACGGGTGTCCTGACTCTCTGAGGTCATTAAAGATCCCATGGCACTTATCGTAAGAGTAGGGGTGTTAACCCCGGTGTCCTGGCTAAATTCCCAATCTGGCCCTCAAACCATCGTGGTCACCTAATAATCCCCAGTTTACAATTGGCTCATTCATCCCCCTCCTCTCCCCTGTAACTATTCCCCAGGTCGTTGCTGCAAATGAGAACGTGTTCTCAGTCAACTTACCTGGTAAAATAATGGTAAAATAAAATAAAAAATAAAAAAAATTGATTGCTAACCCATATGACCTTCTGTTGTCATTTAGTATAAAATGGGACATATTGCCACTGTTCAATAATATGTTGTAGAAGTTCAGTCAATGTAAAAGCTTTCAGGATACCTCACACATTTTTTTGTGCACCACACTTACTGAAAGGTTTTCTACCACTTTCCCCCTCACCACCATGGTCTTTGGTAGCCTGTGTTCCCGACCTGAAATCCCATTAGTTTAGTGTGTTGATCAGCAAATCTCAGAGCAAGGTTTGAAGGTGGGATCATGTCAGAGCTGTAGATGGAGATGTCTGCTGGATGTTAATAGCTATGTCTGTGGTAGGATTAGAAGTTCCCTCATCCAATTTAACAGTTCGCAGGATACTTCCACACAGATTTAGGGCTGGCAATGGCAAATAGTTTTGTGCACTTTCCCCCTTGCCACCATGGACTTTGTAGCCTAAGTGTTCCCAACCCGAATCCCATCAGTTGAGTGTGTTGGTCATGGAGTCTCACACAAAGGTTTAGTGGTGGATGTTAATTGCCATGTCACTGATTCCACAGCTCCAGAAAGCGGTGGGCCCAGAGATCACCAAGAACGACCTGGTCCCAGCCTTCCAGAATCTGCTGAAGGACTGCGAGGCTGAGGTCCGAGCCGCCGCTGCCAACAAGGTCAAGGGTGAGTGTATGGACTATATCCGCCAGTCAAAGAAAGCCTCTGTTCGAAATTAGAAATAACTGTTTGAATGAGAAGCTTTTAACGTCTAATAGACCACAGTATTTATAAACCCCATTTCTTTCCTCAGAGTTCTGCGAGAACCTTCCAGAAGACAGCAGAGAGACCATTATCATGACTCACATTCTGCCCTGTGTCAAGGTATATAAAAAAAAAACAGCCACGGTTCACTTTTTATCCCTCTTTTATTCTGCTAGCTTGTCCTGGTTTCTTTGAACTGTCAATTTCTCACTTGATGGAAGTAACTCCTAGCACCCATGACTTACGAAGGGGCAATTAAAAAAGCATTTATCTAAAAAAAAAAATAGGCGAACATGTCTTCTGAAGTCTCGACAATAACACGGAGTTAAGCAAATTATCTTGTTCAGATGTGCAAATGCGCAGGCAGTGGATATTTTTAGGCACCCACGAATCAATTTCTGTGTTAAACTGATTAACCTGTTTTTGACCGTACTTTCTATATGTGAACTGGGAGGATATTATGCGCTTTATGTTGAGGGATTGTGAAGAGATGAGGACTTGAGCTCAGTATAGCCTTTGGACAGCAGGGGGCAATGTTGTATTTCAAATGTCTCCCAAATCACCACAAAATTCCTATTCACTGTCTGTGTTGGAACGCACTGGTTGGTTCCTGAGTTTAAATGACATCCCTTTTGTTTAGGAAATATCTATTTTTGGGAAATAACAGCTCTTCTAGGAACAACTCCAGCATAAAATACAAAAGTACAATTTTAAGCCTATACCATCTTTAGTCAAATCCCAAGTCCTTATTATCTATGTTAATTAAAGCTGGTCCAAATATGACTGAAATACAGTGTATGAACTAGGTGCAGCTATTAACCCATGTCTGATAAATGACAAACTGTTTTCATTAATGCAATTGAGAAAATAAGAACCTGCGGAAAAACACTAAATGACCAAAAGTATATGGACACTGCTCGTCAAAGATCTCATTCTAAAATCATGGGCATTAATATGAAGTAGCCCTCTCCCCTTTGCTGCTATAACCGCCTCCACTCTTCTGGGAAGGATTTCCACTAGGTGTTGGAACACCTGCTGCGGGGACTTGCTTTTATTCAGCCACACGCGCATTAGTGAGGTTGTGCACTGATATTGTGCGATTATGCCTGGCTCGCGGTCGGTGTTACAATTAATCCCAAAGGTGTTTGATGGGGTTGAGGTCAGGGCTCTGTGCAGGCTAGTCAAGTTCTTCCACACTGATCTAGACAAACCATTTCTGTATGGGCCTCGCCTTGTACACAGGGGCATTGTCATGCTGAAACAGGCAAGGGCCTTCCCCAAACTGTTGCCACAAAGTTGGAGGCACAGAATGCTGTAGCGTTAAGCTTTCCCTTCACTAGAACTAATGTGCCTAGCCCAAACCATGAAACAGCCCTAAACCATTGTTCCTCCTCCACCAAACTTTACAGTTGGCACTGTGCATATGGGCAGGTAGCGTTCTCGTGGCATCCTCCAAAACCAGATATCGGACTGCCAGATGGTGAAGCTTAATTCATCACTCCAGAGAACGAGTTTCCACTGCTCCAGAGTCCAATAGCGGTGAGCTTTACACCACTTCACGCCGATGCTTGGCATTGCGTATGGTGGGCTTAGGCTTGTGTGTGGCTGCTCGGCCATGGAAACCCATTTCATGAAGCTCCCGACGAACAGAGGCAGTTTGTAACTCTGTAGTGAGTGTTGCAACCGAGGACAGACCATTTGTATGAGCTTCAGCACTCTGCAGTCCCATTCTGTGAGCTTGTGTGGCCTACCACTTTGGCTGAGCTGTTGTTCCTAGACATTTCCACTTCACAATAACAGCACTTACGGTTGACCGGGCAGCTCAAGTAGGGCAGACATTTGACGAATAGACTGTCTGGAAAGGTGGAATCCTGTGACGGTGCCACGTTGAAAGTCACTGAGCTCTTCAGTCGGGCCATTCTACTGTCAGTGTTTGTCTATGGAGATTGCATGGCTGTGTGGTTGATTTTATACACCTGTCAGCAACGGGTGTGGCTGAAATGGCCAAATCCACTAATTTTGAAGGGTTTCCACACACAGCAGTTTTGTGTGTGTATATAGTGTAAATGCCTGGTCTGTAGAGCACAGTACGCTTCACAGCGCTGGGTCATCTTGCGTAAACAGATGATTCATTTCAACACAGAGGCTAGTTTGCACTTACCTTGTCCACAACGGCACCGTATTCTATGGGCAGGATGTTGACTTTATACGCCTCTTGAGGAACATTGTCATAGTGCTTTTCTAACTTTTTTTCCCGATGCCACTTCTCCTGAGAGAAATATCAAGGTAGCCGTAATATTGTCACATATTGCCCTATTTGAAAATACTTGATTTGCTGTCCCTGTCCACTGAAATGTCTGACTCTTTCTCTCCTGACAGGAACTGGTGTCTGACACCAACCAGCATGTGAAGTCTGCCCTGGCCTCTGTCATCATGGGCCTGTCCACCATCCTGGGCAAAGACAACACCGTGGAGCACCTGCTGCCTCTGTTCCTGGCCCAGCTCAAGGACGAGGTAAACACCAGTCACTACTTCTCCTATTCGTTCTATTCATTAGGCACCAAATGGCAGAAAATAGTCTGGGACTGGTTGGACTTGGAGTCTGATCTGATCACCCCCTTAATATCCTCTAATGCTATTGGCCTTGTTCAGGATCAGATGTACCTGGCTGGCTCCATACCGGACTATAAACCAAGGGATGTCCCTGATAGGGTTTGAATCTTTTTCCTGGTGACAGTTGTTGTAGTGGTGGTAGGCTGTTTGAGGTTTTCATTCTGTGTGGTTTCATTCTGACATATCCTTCCTAACTGTGGCCTGTATCGCAGCCAAAATCCAGATGACGTAAGACTAGGGCGCTAGCCGACTACATTTACATACAGTTCCTTTGGAAAGTATTCAGACCCCTTGGCCTTTTCCGCAGCTTGTTACGTTGCAGCCTTATTCTAAAATTGATTAAGTTGTTTGTTTTTCTCATCAATCTACAGTATTCAGACCCTTTATTCACTAGTTTGAAGCACCCTTGGCAGCGATTACAGCCTCAAGTCTTCTTGGGTATGATGCTACTAGCTTGACACACCTGTATTTATGGAGTTTCTCCCATTCTTCTCTGCAGATCCCCTTAAGCTCTGTCAGGTTGGATCGGGAGCGTCGCTGCACAGCTATTTTCAGGTCTCTTCAGAGATGTTAGATCGGGTTCAAGTCTGGGCTCTGGCTGGTCCATTCAAGGACAATCAGAGACTTGTCCCAAAGTCACTCCTGCTTTGTCTTGGCTGTGTGCTTAGGGTCATTGTCCTCTTGGAAGGTGAACCTTCACCCTGTTTGGAGGTCTTGAGTGCTCTGGTGCAGGTTTTCGTCAAGGATCTCTGTACTTTGCTCTGTTCATCTTTGCCTCGATCCTGACTATTCTCCCAGTCCCTGCTGCTGAAAAACATCCCCACAGCATGATGCTGCCACCACCATGCTTCACCGTAGAGATGGTGCCAGGTTTCTTCCAGGCGTGAAGCTTGGCATTCAAGCCAAAGAGTTTATTCTTGGTTTCATCAAACCATAGAATCTTGTTTCTCATGGTCTGAGTCTTTAGGTGCCTTTTGGCAAACTCCAAGTGGGCTGTCACGAGCCTTTTACTGAAGAGTGGCTTTCGTCTGGCCACTACCATCAAGGTCTGATTTGGTGGAGTGTTGCAGAGATGGTTGTCCCATCTCCACAGAGTAACGCTAAAGCTCTGTCAGTGACAATCGGGTTCTTGGTCACCTGCCTGACCAAGAACCTTCTCCCCCGATTGCTCAATTTGCCCAGGTGGCCAGCTCTAGGAAGAGTCTTGGTGGTTCCAAACTTCCGTTTAAGAATGGTGGAGGCCACTGTGTTCTTTGGGACCTTCAATGCTGCAGATATTTTTTTCAAAATGTATTGGAGCTCTATGGGGGGGAGGCAGTTTCAACCTCATGGCTTGGTTTTTGCTCTGACATGCACTGTCAACTCTGGAACCTTTTATATAGACACCTGTGTGCCTTTCCAAATCTTGTTCAATTAATTGAATTTGGCACAGGTGGACTCCAATCAAGGATGATCAATGGAAACTGGATGCATCTGAGCACAATTTCAAGTCTCATAGCAAAGGGTCTGAATGCTTATGTAAATAAGGTATTTCTTTTTTTTCTTTTTACATTATTAAAGATTTCTAGCCTGTTTTTGCTTTGTCATTATGGGGTATTGTGTGTAGATTGAGGATTTTTATTAATTTTATTAATTTAATCCATTTTAGAATACGGCTGTAATGTAACTGTGGAAAAAGTCAAGGGGTATATATATATATATAAGGCACTGTATTTCTGGTGGCTTATTGATACTGGAGTGGAAAGGTTTGGGCAGATGACGTAAACTGCCCTGCAAAAAAAATAAAGGTGCACAAATACACAGACACGATTGGCTGTCATCTATGGCAGCCTTACTATTAAAAGATGTTCTAGTTTGCCTTGCAGCCAACGCTGAGTTGACAGGGTTTGTGTCATAAAGGATTACAGTCAAAACGGACAACTGAGGTGCAAAACAGCCCGAATGACTCACGGATATAAAAATAATCTGTTTTCTTCAATATTTCTACTCCAAATATTTAGTTATTGGATTTTGTACTGTCCCTCAGCTGGCTGCCAACTCTGTCGTATCCTATTTGGTTCACAAAAAGCTCGATGTGAAATTTGTCTGCACATTCGGAGGCTAAGAATCAAGGGTCTGGGACTGGTAGCATGAGTTGGGAACGAGCGGAATGTCTTTGGCAGTTCTTTTAGCTGTTGTTGCTAATGTCATGTTGCGATTGGAGCCAAGAAAGGCGTCATTACAAGCAGACGGGGAAGCATAAGCAATAGCTCAGATTTTCTGTCGCAAAGATTTTTGCCACTTAAGAACACTTGAAATAAAATGGCTTTCATTCTTGAAGGACATATGTCATGTTCCCTAATGTAATTATCCCCAGCGACTTATACAAGAGATCCCTCTCACTGCTCTTCTCTCTCTCCCTCTCTTTCTTGCTCTTTTTCCTCCATCCCCCTCTTTCTCCCTGCAGTGCCCTGAGGTGCGCCTCAACATCATCTCCAACCTGGACTGTGTCAACGAGGTGATCGGCATCCGCCAGCTCTCCCAGTCGCTGCTGCCTGCTATCGTGGAGCTGGCCGAGGACGCCAAGTGGAGGGTCCGCCTGGCCATCATCGAGTACATGCCCCTGTTGGCCGGACAGCTGGTGAGTCCTCGCCTGCGTCCCCAAACGGCACCCTATTCCCTACATAGTGCTCTGCTTGTGACCAGAGCCCTTGCACCCTACTCCCTACATAGTGCACTACTTTTGATCAAATTTGCCATGAGTGTGTTCCGTAGTTCATGGTGGGCAAGTGCTGGTCACCAATATCGTTTGTAAAAAATGGCTATGCAATGTGTAAGTCATTCAGCAAGCTTTATTAGTGATTTCTATGTAGAAAGTGGCATACCCTCAATTACTATTCAGTAATAGTGTGGCTTCCACTGTAATGTTTGGATGTTATTTGTTTGGATTTTATTTGAAAATTGTTTAGAAATATATTCTCTTCTAATCTCTCTACCCCAGGGAGTGGAGTTCTTCGACGAGAAGCTGAACACCCTCTGCATGGCATGGCTCATTGACCACGGTGAGAACCCCCCCCTAATACACACCACTCCCTGTTCAATGCATTTGACTTCGGTGTCCACACCGTGAGATAAGTCAGTGGGAGTAGAAGGACACCAACATTGGACAGAGGTGGATCAGGTCCTATGCTGCTGTCTAAGCTAGCAGTTCTTCTCCAGCTTCCCTCCTCCCCCGCATCCTCTGTGGTTTGGGGGGGGGGGGAAGAGACGTGTCAGGCTGCAGCTCTCAGCCTCATGGCTGTGCCAATGACAAAGGTCTGATAAGAACCCAGTGACTTGGACTGGGAGAGGCCAGGAAATGCGCTCTCCTTCATTTCTCTCTAGCTGAGCAAGTTCAATTCAACCTTGTGCTACCGCACGGCAAGCTGTACCGGGGCACCAAGTCTAGGTCCAAGAGGATTCTAAACAGCTTCTACCCCCAAGCCATTAGACTCCTGAACATCTAATCAAATGGCTACCCAGACTATTTGCAGTGCCCCCCCCCCCCCCCTTCTACGCTGATGCTACTCTGTTATTATCTATGCATATTCACTTTAATAACTCTACCTACATGTACATATTACCCCAATTACCTCGACTAACCGGTGCCCCCTCACATTGACTCTGTACCGGTACCTCCTGTATATAGCCTCGCTATTGTTATTTTACTGCTGCCCTTTAATTATTTGGTGGGTCTGAATACTTTCCCGAATGCACTTTATCTGTGAGTAACTGGCAAATATGGAGGGGGCGGGGGGGTGTTAAACCATGGGGGCTGCTTGAAATGAGTGCCAATTTGATTATAGGGGATGAACTGAAAAACATCAGTCAAAACAACACACGCTATCAACGAGCCACCTGTGATTCTCCACTTGGCAGCTTCTTGTTATTGTTACAAACTATCTGACCATTCAATCATAACTCACACCTTCCGGCCAAATCGATGCGCTCATCACTTTCGTGACATTGTCTGCCAACCAGTCTATAAAGCCTTGAACAGCAAGATTGAATCTGTTATTGGCCTATCGCTCGAGTGCATCTTTAGTAATCCTGTTTAGAAATAAATGTCTTCAGAGAGCTGTCCTCAGTGTTTAGACTAGGTTCTGTTTGTCCTCAGAAAACCTGCTTTATTTTTCTCGCATGGAAGACTTTAGCTCTGGTCAACAGTTTTCCCAAGCTACAGATCTAGGATCAGGATTCCCTTCCCCAATCCTAACTTCATAAATGCAAAACTGACCCATGGTCAGTGTCGAGAGGCATTTTCTCCGCTATGCATAACGCAATCTACCTTACATCACCACATCCCCCATTTCCCTTCTGGCTTTATGGACAACCATCATGGCTGTAGAATAGACGAAACAGGATGCAGACGGGTCAATAGTTGAACATTCCCTATGCATTTTTGTCAGACACAGTCCAAATACCTGTACTTGCATTTTAAATAGTAGGCTAAATATACTGAACAAAAATATAAGTGCACCAATTTCAGCACCTTTGGGAGTTACAGTTCATATAAGGAAATCAGTCAATTGAAAAATTCATCAGGCCCCAATCTATGCTTTTCACATGACTGGGCAGGGATGCAGCCATGTGGTCCTGGGAGAGCATAGGCCAACTCACTTGGGAGCCAGGCCCAGCCAATCAGAATAAGGTTTTTCCCCTCAGAAGGGCCTTATTGGGTGGAGGTCCTGTGCTTGCGTGGTCAGCGTTTGTGAGGCCAGGTGGACGTACTGCCAAAATCTCTAAAATGACGCTGGAGGCGGCTTATGGTAGAGAAATGAATTATCTGGCAACAGCTCTGGTGGACATCCCTGCAGTTAGCATGCCAATCGCACAACTTCCCTCAACTTGAGACATCTGTGGCATTGTGAGACAACTGCATGTTTTAGTGGCCTTTTATTGTCCCCAGCACAAGCTGCACCTGTGTAATGATCATGCTATTTAATCAAATTGTATTAGTCACATGTGCTGAATACAACAGGTGTAGCTACACCTTAGTGAAATGCTTACTTACAAGCCCCTAACCAACAATGCAGTTTAAAACATAAGAATAAGAAATAAAAGTGACAAGTAGTTAAAGAGCAGCAGTAAAATAACAATAGCGAGACTATATACAGGGGGGTACCGGACAGAGTCAATTTAGGTAGAGTTTTTAAACTGACTATGCATAGATAAGAGAGTAGCAGCAGTGTTCTGGGGGGGGATGCAAATCAAATAGACCGTGTAGCTATTTTATTAGATGTTCAGGAGTCTTATGGCTTGGAGGTAGAAGCTGTTTTGAATCCTCTTGGACCTAGACTTGGGGCTCCGGTACCGCTTTCCGTGCAGTAGCAGAGAGAACATTCTATGACTAGGGTGGCTGGAATCTTTGATAGTTTTTAGGGCCTTCCTCTGACACCGCCTGGTATGGAGGTCCTGGATGGCAGGAAGCTTTGCCTCAGTGACGTACTGGGATGTACGCACTGCCCTCTGTAGTGCCTTGCAGTCAGAGGCCGAGCAGTTGCCATACCAGGCGGTGATGCAACCGGTCAGGATGCTCTCGATGGTGCAGTTGTAGAACCCTTTGAGGATCTGAGGACCCATGACAAATCTTTTCAGTCTCCTGAGGGGGAATAGGTTTTGTCTTGTCTTCACAAATGTTTTTATGTGTTTGGACCAATCTAGTTTGTTGGTGATGTGGATGCCAAGGAACTTGACACTCTCAATCTGCTCCACTACAGCCCCGTCAGTGAGAATGGGGCGTACTCTGTCCTCCTTTTCATGTAGTCCACAATCATCTCCTTCGTCTTGATCACGTTGAGGGAGAGGTTGTTGTCCTGGAACCACACGGCCAGGTCTCTGACCCCCTCCCTATAGGCTGTCTTTTTGTTGTCGGTGATCAGGCCTACCACTGTTGTCATTGGTGAACTTAATGATGGCGTTGGAGTCGTGCCAGGCCAGGCAGTCATGAGTGAAAAGGGAGTCCAGGAGGGGACTGAGCACGTACCCCTGAGGGGCCTCCGTGTTGAAGATCAGCGTGGCAGATGTGTTGTCACCTACCTTTACCACCTGGGGCGGCCTGTCAGGAAGTGCAGGATCCAGTTGCAGAGGGAGGTGTTTAGTCCCGGTGTCCTTAGCTTATTGATGAGCTTTGAGGGCACTATGGTGTGGAATGCTGAGCTGTTGTCAATGAATAGCATTCTCACGTAGGTGTTCCTTTTTGTCCAGGTGAGAGAAGGCAGTGTGGAGTGCAATAGAGATTGCATCGTCTGTGGATCGGTTAGGGTGGTATGCAAATTGCAGTGGGTCTAGGGGTTCTGGGATAATGGTGTTGATGTGAGCCATGACCAGCCTTTTAAGCACTTCATGGTTACAGGTGTGAGTGCTATGGGTTGGTAGTCATTTAAGCAGGTTGCCTTTGTGTTCTCGGGCACACGGAATATGGTGGTCTGCTTTAAACATGTTGGTATTAGACTCAGACAGCGAGAGGTTGAAAATGTCAGTGAAGACAGTTGCCAGTTGGTCAGCACATGCTCGCAGTACACGTCCTGGTAATCCGTCTGGCCCTGCGACCTTGTAAATGTTGAATTGTATAAAGGTCTTACTCACATCGGCTGCGCAGAGCGTGATCAATCATCCTGAACAGTTGGTGCTCTCATGCATGTTTCAGTGTTATTTGCCTCAAAGCGAGCATAGAAGTAGTTTAGCTCGTCTGGTAGGCTCGCGACACTGGGCAGCTCTCTGCTGTGCTTCCCTTTGTAGTCTGTAATGGCTTGCAAGCCCTGCCACACCCGACGAGTGTCGGAGCCGGGGTAGTACGATTCGGTCTTAGTTTTGTATTGACGCTTTGCCTGGTTGATGGTTCGTCGGAGGGCATAGTGGGATTTCTTATAAGCTTCCGGGTTAGAGTCCCGCTCCTTGAAAGCGGCAGCTCTGGCCTTTAGTTCAGTGCGGATGTTGCCTGTAATCCATCCCTTCTGGTTGGGGTATGTACGTACAGTCCCTGTGCGGACGACATCATCGACGCACTTATTGATGTGGCGTACTCCTCATTGCCATCGGAAGAATCCCGGAACATATTCAAGTCTGTGCTAGCAAAGCAGTCCTGTAGTTTAGCATCTGCTTCATCTGACCCATTTTTTATTGACTGAGTCACTGGTGCTTCCTGCTTTCATTTTTGCTTGTAAGCAGGAATCAGGAGGGTAGAATTGTCACATTTGCCAAATGGAGGGCGAGGGATCGCTTTGCATGCGTCTGTAAAGGTGGTCTAGAGTTTTTTTTAAATTAAATAATAAATAAATCCCCCCCTCTGGTTGCACATTTAACATGCTGTTAGAATTTTGGGTTAAACGCCTTTAAGTTTCCCTGCATTAAAGTCCCCAGCCACTGGGAGCGCCGCCTCTGGATGAGTATTTCCTGTTTGCTTATGGCGGAATAAAGCTCATTGAGTGCGTTCTTAGTGCCAGCATCGGTCTGTGGCGGTATGTAGACTCCTACGAAAAATCCAGATAAACTCTGTAGGTAGATTGTGTGTTCTGCAGCTTATTAAGCAATGCTCTACCTCAGGTGAGCATAACCTGAACTTCCTTAGACATCGTGCACCAGCTGTTTACAAATATGCATAGTCCACCCCCCCCCCCCTGTCATACGAGACAATGCTGTTCTATCCTGCTGATACAGCGTATAACCAGCCAGATGTATGTTGATAATGTCGTCGTTCAGCCACGACTCCGTGAAGTATTAGATATTACAGATATTATTGCTTCACCTGCCAGGTGGATGGATTATCTTGGCAATGGAGAAATGCTCACTAACTGGGATGTAAACAAATTTGTGCACAAAATTGAAGAATAAGCTTTGTGTGTGTTTGGAAAATGTTGGTGATCTATTTCAGCTCATGAAACATGCAACCAACACTTTACGTGTTGCGTTTTATATTTTTGTTCAGTGAAGGAAGTTTATATGACATCTCAACAATAAAGACGTTGCTTTTAAATGCCAGGATGTCCTCATCTAGTAGAATTCGCTGCACATTAAGGAAGAGAAGCGTCTTTTCAAACCCACTTGTTTGACAACAGCTGAGAAGAGGATGGGCTGTACCAAAATGAAAGAGTTGTGGGAAACAGTGCAATTAAGCACGGGATGACATTCTCAGGATGGGTGTGCCCAGTTTGTGGCTTACTGCATACATTTATACTCAACAGTACGTTCATAGTTGAATGATTAGTACACGGTACGTAGTGTTAGTAAGAAGTTGCCCAGACAGATTTCTGACATGGCCAGTGTCACGCACAGGTTTTAATATCTCATTGTAGCGCCAAAGCCTTGGCTCCACAGGCCAATGGCAATGCTCTTCTAGCCCCAGCTAGGCTCTCTAGCAGTCTCTTTATGGCTGTATTAGGAGCCAAAGGGCCAGGTTTGTCAGTGGGTTAGAAATGTGTTTTACCCAGGCCCACTGGTCTCCCTCGCTCTGTTTATAAGCTAGTATTGAATATCGGGTAATCAGGCTTTTGTGTACCCAGATGTTATGTCACTGTATTCTGGGCACAATTGAGTGTTTAGATTAGTTCTGCAGTCACTAGCCTCTCTAGCCATGATTACTGATGGACATGTTTTCCATGCAAATGGGAGAATTTCCATGTTATTCATTTGTTATTTGGCAAACAAACAGACAATAGTCCAAAGATGGCTGCCAAATGGCTAGAAAAGCGCTCAAAAGAACCAAGAATCCTAGCAATGTTTTTCAAGCGCCGGGTACTCGGGGTTTTCCTGAGTAGTGTACTCAAATCAAATCCAAATCTAATTTTATTTGTCACATACACATGATTAGCAGATGTTAATGCGAGTGTAGCGAAATGCTTGTGCTTCTAGTTCCGACAATGCAGTAATAACCAACGAGTAATCTAACCTAACAATTCCACAACTACTACCTTATACACACAAGTGTAAAGGGATAAAGAATATGCACATAAAGATATATGAATGAGTGATGGTACATAACGGCATAGGCGAGATGCAGTAGATGATAGAGTACAGTATATACATATTCATATGAGATGAGTAATGTAGGGTATGTAAACATTATATTAAGTGGCATTGTTTAAAGTGGCTAGTGATACATTTTTACATAATTTCCATCAATTCCCATTATTAAAGTGGCTGGAGTTGAGTCAGTATGTTGGCAGCGGCCACTAAATGGTGGCTGTTTAACAGTCTGATGGCCTTGAGATAGAAGCTGTTTTTCAGTCTCTCGGTCCCTGCTTTGATGTACCTGTACTGACCTCGCCTTCTGGATGATAGCGGGGTGAGCCTTACGTCTGTGGGCGGAGCAGTTGCCGTACCAGGCGGTGATACAGCCCAACAGGATGCTCTCGATTGTGCATCTGTAGAAGTTTGTGAGTGCTTTTGGTGACGAGCCGAATTTCTTCAGCCTCCTGAGGTTGAAGAGGCGCTGCTGCGCCTTCTTCACAACGCTGTCTGTGTGGGTGGACCAATTCAGTTTGTCCGTGATGTGTACGCCGAGGAACTTAAAACTTACTACCCTCTCCACTACTGTCACGTCGATGTGGATGGGGGGGGGTGCTCCCTCTGCTGTTTCCTGAAGTCTAAAATCATCTCTTTTATTGTTGACGTTGAGTGTGAGTGTGAGGTTATTTTCCTGACACCACACTCCAAGGGCCCTCACCTCCTCCCTGTAGGTCGTCTCGTCGTTGTTGGTAATCAAGCCTACCACTGTAGTGTCGTCCGCAAACTTGATGATTGAGTTGGAGCATGGCCTCCAACTCGCGTGTAGAGTTTGAATATGTCTATCTCTGTGTCATTGAGTTTTGTACACCATTTTAGATCGCAATTTAATTAGAGTAACGTAAGTCAATAGATCCACTTAGTTCTATTAATATTATAGTTTTGTAAAAGAAAACCCTGACTTTTTTCCTGACCACTTTTTTTTTTTTTTTTGCCACCTACTACTAAAAATAGAGTTAGGCCTAGTAGTTTATTTAGTGCTACAGGCCAATGTCTCTAAGTGTGTGTGTGTGTGTGTGTTTTCGACAGTTTACGCTATCCGCGAGGCAGCCACCTGTAACCTTATGAAGCTGGTGGAGAAGTTTGGAGCCGAGTGGGCCCAGAACACCATCGTGCCCAAGGTGCTGGGCATGGCCAACGACCCCAACTACCTGCACAGGATGACCACGCTCTTCTGCATCAACGTGAGTCCTCCTGACCTTCACACCACACACAAACCCTCCGACACTAGGCGTATAATACGATGGACGCTAGATCTACTCAGGTTTTTATATAAAGCTGGTCATATTACCACGGTGGATATTGATCATGTAGCTGCCGCCATCTCAAGCAAGCTTGTAACTTTGCGTGCCTGTCGCACATGGCTAGTTGAACGCCAAACAATTTGAGTTGCTGCTGAACCATCAATCCATGGGAGAGTCAGTGACGAGTTTTGCCGAAATCAACATGAAAGAGAAGCTCGTGCAAATTTCGCAGGCTATGGTATGAAACAGGATATTAGAAGTGCTCATTTTATTACATATCGTTAATGCAGACTTTGGGGTGCTTAATAATGCAAACAGCTGTTTTGCCCCCCTCACCCCATCTATAAAATAATGGTATTATGTCATATAAAACTAACTATGCGTGAACTTTCTTATGCTTCTTATGCTTATTACAAAATGTTTAGTGAGATGGGTTTTTAAATATGACTAACACATTTCATTCAAAATTAATCATTCGTCTCCCACAAATCAAGTGAATGACGCCATCTTTGCGAAAGGGAGGGAATCTGATTTCATTGGTCCTCACCGCGCAGCTCGGTCATTTCATTCAGGGTAAGTGGAGTTAGTGGTCTGCCTTGGAGCAGGTCAGTTCTGAAGGATCCGTTGCCATAGAAATGTACCTGGCTAAAAGGTGAGCCACTTTCGTATGACCAGTTATCCCGATTTGAACTCTGAATTGATCAAAGTTACCTCGCTTACGCTTCTAACCTGATTCCTAGTATAGGGCTGATCTCCTTAAACCTCAGATGGATTTAAACCAAGTCATTTTTTGGCCAACATTTTACTTCTAAAACAATCATACTTTTTTTTAGCAGGTACCTTTCTGTCCCAGTCATTTATTCTGGTAATTTATCATTATTTTACATCTGATATTTTAGCCACTTATCAGACGCTCTTATCCAGAGTAACTTAGACACAAGTGACTAACGATCATTTGTTTATGCATTGTTGGTTTTCATGTCATCCACCCCAGGCTCTGTCTGAGGTCTGTGGCCAGGACATCACCACTAAGCAGATGCTGCCCGTGGTCCTCAAGATGTCCAACGACCAGGTGGCCAACGTGCGCTTCAATGTGGCCAAGTCCCTCCAGAAGATCGGCCCCGTCCTTGACAGCAAGTACGTCCTCCTCGTCCACCACAAAGCCCTCGTTCATCTCGTTCAGGCCTACCTGAACAACCATCTCCGATGACTTGACCACAGTCTACATCAGGGTTGTGTTCAGTAGGCACAAAATGGGCGCAAAAATGATGAAACCGATGACGCTCTTGCTTGAACTGGTCCAGTAACGATGCTCATTTGAGTTATTCTGTGACAGTATGTTTTGCGTCTACTGAACACGACCCAGATCTCCGTGTCCAACCTTAATTCCTTGCAGTCAGCTAATCCTTTATGGCACGGGAGTGTGTGGAAAATGTGTGCCCTGTGTGAAACGTTTCATTTTTCTCAGTGCTCTGCAGACAGAGGTGAAACCAGTCCTGGAGAAACTAGACACAGACACAGATATGGATGTTAAGTACTTTGCCCAGGAAGCTATAAGCGGTAAGTATAGTACTCTGTCCATTTCCTTCCTTTATGAAGTCACCTCACTAGGCCCACGTTCAGTTAGGCAAATGTTGTAGAACATTGCCAATAGAAATGTCCGTGAATAGAGCTGCTGGTAGTCCTTGTGCTACGTCAAAGACTCATATTTGTTAGAAATAGCCTATATCATGTGTGTCTGAGCGTTCTACAATGTGCCCTGCTTGAATGCGTTTCCCAATGTGAACTTTAATCCATCTTGTCTTTCTGATTCATTTCTCCCCTTTAGTTCTGGCCTTGGCATAAACCAACCCAAGTTCGGCTATCCAGAGGAAACAGCAGCCCACACACTTTTCACAATGTATTTATTGATGTTCAAGAGCAACTGGTGATGTATGGAGAATTAACGGAGCCTATTAACACATATTTGTCTTTTTTTTTTCTTTACTCTCAGTGATAATAAAATGTCCGGGGGAAAAAGCACAGGCTTCTAATTTCCCCTCGCTGTAACTGTTGCTTCTCCGAGTGTGATGAAACATGCATTTTGAGCATCGCATGCTGACCGCTGTGCATAAGTAGCGTTGCTGGTTTGACCCGCACATTCCTCTCCTACATGCATAGCCACCGAACGTTACTATTAGCACGGCCCCATTCGCTGCCACATTTCCCTGTACGATACACCCAGAACACGCGAGCCAGCTCTTGGTTGCATGTCCAAGTGCGAGACAGATGCTATTGCTGCAGCAGATGGCGAGGAAGGCTGTTTTATTTGCTCGTGAAAAACTGCAAGGCTAAGGCACCCGCAGATTTTGTTTGTGTGCTGCCCCCCCTCTCGGATGTTTCTCGTGTATTCGTAAAATCTGTTTGCGCAACACCCCATCCTCGCTTTCTGTCCTGTGTAGGTGTTCTGTATGTGTACAATGAGTTACAGTTCAATTTGTCTGAGAAATGAGTAATACACACCCAGTGTTCTATCGAAATGTGAAGGGATACTTCGGGATTTTGGCAATTGCCCTTTATCTACTTCCCCAGAGTTAGATAAACTTGGGGATACCATTTTTATGTCTCGGTGTCCAGTATAAAGGACGTTAGAGGTAGTTTCGTGAGCATTCGTTAACTAACGCTAGTTAGCGATTACGCCTGTAGTAGTTAGTAACTTCCTTCAAACTGCATGCAGAGGCATAAATATGGTATCCACATGTTCATCTGACTGGGGAAGTAGATAAAGGACCTCATTGCCCAAGTCATGAAGTAACCCATTAGTAATGGGGACCACCACAAAGTGTTGCCCATCATTTGATTTGTCATTTATAGATTTGTTTATGTATTCAGTTCGTCATTTGTTTGACACGGGGGGGAACATTGGGAGTAATTGTTCAATCTCTCTTGCTATATTGCTCTTAATCTTTGTGCCAATTACTGATGAGCAATTTAGTTTGTTCTAGTACGCTTTCGTAAGGTTTAGCTCTTGATTGCCCTAATTTTATGTCGTAATGATGTTTTGTGTTCTCTAAAGACGAGGCATCACTCCTCACGGGTTGTCATTCAGTCAGTTGAACAAGGCTGACCACTGAAGCTAAGAGGACGGGGAGCACAGAGAATAGCAGGGCTCTGTGTGTGGGTGGTTGTATAATATGGGAAGGGTGTGTGTGAATGATTTGGTCAAATACAGTCAAAAGAAACTTGTCTTTCCCCTCATGTCTCCCTCCCCATTTTCTCATCGGTCTCTTAAATAAACAAACCTTGATTGGCCCATAACATTTAGACCCTGCTTTGGTTTTTATTAAATTCTCTCCACGATTGTGACGCTGTACTTGAACTGAGTGAACTTTTGCATTGAGCGTTTTAACTGTTTAGTTGCCTACACACCCTTAAGTTTGCAGATGTTGTTGCCTTAAAGGTATTCAGCGACATGACTTTGCACAGCAGCACCGCAATGAGCAAGATTAGAATGCTGTCACACACAGTATCTGTACATGTGCACCAGTTCGCTTCAGGCTCTTATGTTAAACCCACCGGACCAAAACGGCAGGGAAGTTTAGCCTGGCACGCCAAAGCTCCTAATTCTGACCTGGGTTAAGCGAGTGTAATGTAAAAGTCGGTGACAGTTATACACAGAGTATACAAAACATTCACACCTGCCCTTTCCATGACAGACTAACCAGGTGAAAGCAATGATTGCTTATCGATGTCACTTGTTAAATCCACTTTAAATCAGTGTAGATGGAGACCGGTCAAAGAAGGATTTTTAAGCTTTGAGACATGGATTGTCAGAGGGTGTATGGGCAAGACAAAAGATTTAAGTGCTTTTGAACGGGGTATGGTAGTAGGTGCCAAGACCTGCAAAACATCTTGGTTCTTCACACAACAGTTTCCTGTGTGTATCAAGAATAGTCCACCACACAAAGGACATCCAGCCAACTTTACACAACTGTGGGGAAACATTGGAGTCAACATGGGCCAGCATCCCTGTGGAATGCTTTCGTCCCCTTGAAGAGTCCGTAACCCGACCAATTGAGGCTGTTCTGAGGGCGACAACTCAATATTAGGAAGGTGTATATGCACAGTACCAGTCAAAAGTTTGGACACACCTACTCATTCAAGGGTTATTTTTTATTTGGACTATTTTCTACATTGTATAATAATAGTGAATACATCAAAACTATGAAATAAAACATGGAATCACGTAGTAACCAAAAAAGTATTTAATCTAAATATATTTGAGATCAATCAAAGTATCCACCCTTTGCCTTGATGACAGCTTTGCACACATTTGGCATTTTCTCAAATTTCATGAAGTAGTAACCTGGAATGCGTTTCAATAAAAAGGTGTGCCTTAACAGTTAATTAGTGGAATTTCCCTTCCTCATGTATCTAAACTAATCAATTGTGTTGTGACAAGGTAGGGGAGTTAAACAAAAGATAGCCCTATTTGGTAAAATACTAAATCCATGTTATGGCAAGAACAGCTCAAATGAGCAAAGAGAAACAACAGTCTATTACTTTAAGACATGGTCAGTCAATCCTTTGAAAGTTTCTTCAAGTGCAGTCGCAAAAACCATCAAGCGCTTTGATGAAACTGGCTCATGAGGACCGCCACAGGAAAGGAAGACCCAGAGTTACCTCTGGTGCAGAGGATATGTTCATTAGAGTTAACTGCACCTCAGATTGTAGCCCAAATAAATGCTTCACAGAGTTCAAGTAACAGACACATCTCAACATCAATCAATCAAGTTTATTTTATATAGCCCTTCGTACATCAGCTAATATCTCGAAGTGCTGTACAGAAACCCAGCCTAAAACCCCAAACAGCTAGTAATGCAGGTGTAGGAGCACGTTCAGAGGAGACTGCGTGAATCAATCAGGCCTTCATGGTCGAATTGCTGCAAAGAAACCAGTACTAAAGGACACCAATGATAAGAAGAGACCTGTTTGGGCCAAGAAACAGGAGCAATGGACATCAGAGTGGATGAAATCTGTCCTTTGGTCTGATGAGTCCAAATTTGAGATTTTTAGTTCCAACCGCTGTGTCTTTGTGAGACAGAGCAGTTGAACGGATGATCTCCGCATGTCTCTTTCCCTCCATGAAGCATGGAGGAGGTGTGATGTGTTTTGCTGGTGACACTGTCAGTGATGTATTTAGAATTCAATACACACTTACCCAGCATGGCTACCACACACAAAAGGCTGCACGCATACTAAAACATATGCCCTGCAGATGTAACATGGAAAGAGACACGAGTTCTGTGCGAAGGAGACGAAGCGCAAAGAAATACCTGAAGAACGCAAATGAAGTGCATTCGGAAAGTATTCACACCCCATCACTTTTTCCACATTTTGTTACGTTACAGCCTTATTCTGAAATGGATTTGCTGGTGACACTGTCTGTGATTTATTTAGAATTCAAGGCACACTTAACCAGTACGACTATCACAGCATTTTGCAGCGTACGCCATCCCATCTGGTTTGCGCTTAGTGGGACTATCGTTTGTTTTTCAACAGGACAATGACCCAACACACTTCCAGGCTGTGTAAGGGCTATTTGACCAAGAAGGAGAGAGATGACGTGCTGCATCAGATGACCCGACCTCCTCAATCACCCGACCTCAACCCAATTGAGATTGTTTGGGATGAGTTGGACCGCAGATTGAAGGAAAAGCAGCCAACAAGTGCTCAGCATATGTATGAACTCCTTCAAGACTGTTGGAAAAGCATTCCAGGTGAAGCTGGTTGATAGAATGCCAAGAGTGTGCAATGCTGTCATCAGGGCAAAGGGTGGCTACTTTGAAGGATCTCAAATATAAAATAGATTTAGATCTGTTTAACACTTTTTTGGTTACTACATGATCCCATATGTGTTCTTTCATAGTGTTGATGTCTTCACTATTATTCTACATTGTAGAAAAATAAAGAATAACCCTTGAATGAGTAGGTGTGTCCAAACTTTTGACTGGCACTGTGCATATACACCTGTGCATGAAGACCTTCCTAATATTGACTTGTACCCCTCCACTTTTGCCCTCAGAACAGCCTCAATTCGTCAGGGCTTGGGCTCTACTAGGGGACGAAAGCATTCCACAGGGATGCTGGCCCATGTTAACTCCAATGTTTCCCACAGTTGTGTAAAGTTGGCTGGATGTCCTTTGTGTGGTGGACTATTCTTGATACACACAGGAAACTGTTGTGTGAAGAACCAAGATGTTTTGCAGTTCTAGACAAAAACCTGTGCGCTTGGCACCTACTACCATACCCCGTTCAAAGGCACTTAAATCTTTTGTCTTGCCCATTCACCCTCTGAATGGCACACATACACAATCCATGTCTCAAGGCTTAAAAATCCTTTAACCTGTCTCCATCTACACTGATTTAAAGTGGATTTAACAAGTGCCATCAATAAGCAATCATAGCTTTCGCCTGGTTAGTCCGTCATGGAAAGGGCCGGTGTTAATGTTTTGTATACTCTGTGTATAACTGTCACTGACTTTGGCATCATTTCATTCCATTGTTAGATGAACCTTTATTTCTTCTGGCATGTTGGTGTGGTTGATCCTGAGGATCGCTAGCAATAGTGGATCATGTTAGGCTAACGTGTTACAAGTTGTGCCATAATTTGGGATATATAGCCTATTTGAATCATTGTGGAGCGCAGACCAGACGTAGCAGTTTAAACCTGGAGCCTAGCGCACGGTTTACGACAACTGGACTATTGTCGTCACATATCCATGATTAGTGAGGATTTATTAGGGTCGATTTATAGAACTACTGTTCAACCCCCAATGGTACACTTTTCCTCACCTTCCAATATTTCATGTATTCAACAATTGTATATGTCAACTTTCAGGATGAATCAAACCACTGTTTTTTATTCACCAATATATTTTGTGCTTAAAGGCTCTCCAAAACTGTTTTTTTCCTGTATTTTTCACAAATACAGTGCATTCGGAAAGTATTCAGACCCCTTCACTTTTTCTACATTTTGTTACGTTCCAGCCTTATTCTAAAATGGATCAAATACAAATAAATCCTCATCAATCTACACACAATACCCCATAATGACAAAGTGAAAACAGGTATTTAGACATATTTACTAATTTATAAAAAATAAACATGCCTTATGTACATAAGTATTCAGACCCTTTGAGACCCCTTTCCATTGATCATCCTTGAGATGTTTCTACAACTTGATTGAAGTCTACCTTTTGTAAATTAAATTGATTGGACATGTTTGGATTGGACATGTCTATATAAGGTCCCATAGTTGACAGTGCATGTCAGAGCAAAAACCAAGCCATGAGGTTGAGCTCCGAGACAGGATTGTGTCGAGGTACAGATCTGGGGAAGGGTACCAAAACATTTCTGCTGCATTGAAGGTCTTCAAGAGCACATTGGCCTCCACCATTCTTAAATGGAAACAGTTTGGAACCACTAAGTCTCTTCCTAGAGCTGGCTACCCGGCCAAACTGAGCAATCAGGGGAGAAGGGCCCTGGTCGGAGGTGACCAAGAACCCGATGGTCACTCTGACAGAGCTCCAGAATTCCTCTGTGGAGATGGGTGAACCTTCCAGAAGGACAACCATCTCTGCAGCACTTCACCAATCAGGCCTTTATGATAGAGTGGCAAGATGGAAGCCAAGACCCTAACCCTAAGCACACAGCCAAGACAACGCAGGAGTGGGTTCGGGACAAGTCTCTGAATGTCCTTGATGTCCCAGACAGAGCCTGGAATTGAACCCGATCTAAGATTTCTGGAGAGACCTAAAAATAGCTGTGCAGCACGCTCACCATCCAACCTGAAAGAGCTCGGAAGGATCTGCAGAGAAGAATGGGAGAAACTCCCCAAATACAGGTGTGCCAAGCTTGTAGCGTCATACCCAAGAAGACTCGAGGCTGTAATCACTGCCAAATGTGCTTTAACAAAGTACTGAGTAAAAGATCTGAATACTTAGGTAAATGTGATTTTTCAGTTTTACATTTTTATTACATTTGCTAAAATAGTTTTTTGCTTCGTCATTATGGGGTATTGTGTGTAGATTAATGAGATTTTTTTTTTACCAGGCTTTGCAAGCATGGTTCCCTTGCACGTGCTTAATACATTTAATTCAACCACTGAAAACCCTCTCACTTGCTGCTCAACAGATTTTCTCGTGGAGTTTTCATTCAATAGGGTTGTAAGTAGATTTATTTTACGCCATTATTTTACCATTAATTCGATTTTTTGTCTACAGACTAGAATACTTTGTGAAAATGGGTTCAGAATATAGCGATCAATGAAAGAAACCCATATAACTATATGCATATTCGTCTTCGTCTCATCACCAACTGCCATTTTAGGGTTAGGTATGTATGAATAATTAAAAAACTGGTTTGGAGAGCCTTTACGCACAAAATATTTTTAATTAAACATCCAGTGGTTTGATTCATCCTGAAAGTTGTCATATTCAAGTTCAACCCATGAAATATTTGAAGGTGGAAAAAAGCGTACAATAAGGCTTGAACAATAGTCCTATACATTTACCTTAATCCTTACTAATCATGGAACTGTATGACAGCGGTCCAGTCGTCGTTAAATGTGCGCCAGGCTCCAGGTTTAACCTGCTACATGTTGTCTGAGTTCCATAAGGATTCAAATAGGCTACATGTCCCAAATGATTGCACAATGTTAGCCTAATAGGATCCACTAATGTTAGTGAACTTCAGGAACAACTTCACAGACATGACAGAGGAAAGGAAGGTACACGGAATGGAATGATGTGAAATGTAAGGTACAAATTGAAGAAAACTAACACTAAAGTGACAATTATAAATGTATGTGGGAATTACTGATGGTGGTTCCCAATACTGGTTAATATTTAACATGATAAAAATTGTGAAATAAAATTGAGAAAAGCCCGGGTATATAATTAAAACATTCTAAAGTGCATACATGCAATCATTCTTAGATCTCCACCCCGAACAAATTACGGGTGAATAGAATGCTATCCTCATGCTTAAATTCAAGGTCAGAATACGCATAGAGAGAAAAATGCATAAAAATTGAATTATGTTCCATTTACGCACTCTTAACTTGGGTAGGAATTGGCCCCCGGTTGAATAAAATGTATTCAGTTGGCGCAAGGGAACCAGACCTACGCACCTGCATAAGGTAAGTCTAAATACCAACTATTGTGAAGTATGTATGATTGGCGTACATTTCCTAAATCGGCCCCTTAGCGCTCTATTCAATCAGATTGCTTTAGCCGACATCCTCAAAAGCGGTTGTTTTGTGTCATATATGGAACTGTGTTAAGCTGTCAAATCCTACCAGCTCTCACAGTCTCAAGTCAGAATTAGACGTTCATCCATTTTTCTCAAACGTCAAAATTTTGAAGTTGTTCCAAACACCAAATTTCAAAGTGTTTAAGTTTAAGCAATAACTCCAAATTCTTACGGTTAGGCATTAACTCCGAATGGTTAAGATAAGGGTTAAGGTTTGGGATAGGCTTAAAAAAATATACTGGACTCGAACTGTCAACCTTTGGAATCTGAGACAGATGATTATGCCCATATCACGGGTGACCTGGCTGGTCAAATCCACAAGCTCCTGGCATTATACCTAAAGCGGACATTGCCACTGGCTGCACGGAGTCCCATTAAAGGGTAGGAAGCATGAGCTTTTACTCACTAAAGTCACAACACATTGTGGTCAAAGACTTAGTTGTAGTCAAGATCTGGTTACCTATAGCTACAAACATAGTTATGTTAACTTATTTACAGATATCTTCAGAACTACCCACAATGCACTATTTCTCAACGTCATATAGAGGATCTACTCTGTGCTACCGAGTTGGTATGCTAGCTCGACACCTAGCTCAGGCTGTCTAAGGTTAGCCACACCTCATGAGCTTCACGGATTTGTGGCTGTGTTAACTACTGGGAACTGAGTTGAACAGCATTCTTACATAGGTATTCCTCTTTTCCAGATGGGATAGAGCAGTATGCAGTGCCATGCCCATTCCATCATCCGTGGATCTATTGGGAAGGTATGCAAATTGTCGTGGGTGTCGGGTAAGGTGAAGGTGATATGATCCTTAACTAGCCTCCCAAAGCACTTCATGATGACAGATGTGGGTGCTATGGGGCGATAGTCATTTAGTTCAGTTACATTCGCTTTCAAGCAAGTGGGGACAACAGACTGGGATAGGGAGAGATTGAATATGTCCATAAACACTCCAGCCAGCTGGTCTGCACGTGCTCTGATGACACGGCTAGAGATGCCGTCTGCGAGGGTTAACACACTTAAATGTCTTATCTCTGCCACGGAGAACAAGAGTTCACAGTCCTCGTGTGCAGCAGTAACCCGCGACCTCGGCTCTGTGTTTTTCTCGAAGCGAGCGAAGAAGGTGTTTAGCTTGTCCGGGAGCGAGGAGTCGATGTCCGAGACGTGGCTGGCTTTCCCTTTATAATCTGTGATTGTCTAGAGTCCCTGCCACATGCATCTCGTGTCTGAGCCATTGAATTGCGACTCCACTTTGTCCTTGTACTGTCGTTTTGCCTCTTTGATTGCGGAGGGCATAGCTGGTCTGTTTGTACACGTCCATGTTCCCAGTCACATTACCATGGTTAAATGCGGTGGTTCGCGCTTTCAGTTTTGCGTGAATGCTGCCATCTATCCACTGTTTTTGGTTTGGATAAGTTGTAATCGTCACAGTGGGAACAACATCCTCTATGCATGAACTCAGTCACTGAGTCAGTGTATACGTCGGTACTATTCTCGGAGGCAACCCAGAACATTTCCCAGTCCGCATGATCAAAACAATCTTGAAGCATAGATTCCAATTCAGACCACGAGTGCTTTCTTTTTAAGTTTCTGTCTATATTAGGAGAAGGAGCAAAATGGAGGCGTGATTTTATTTGCTAAAGGGAGGGCGGGAGGGCCTTGTAGCTGTCCCGGAATGGGGAGTAGCAATGGTCAAGAGTGTTCGATGAGCGAGTAACACAGGAGATGTGTTGATAGAACTTCGGTAGCGTTTTCCTCAGATTTCTTTGTTAAAGAGTCAAACTAATGCGGCCTCAGGATATGCTGTTTACAGTTCGCAGATTCCAGTGTAGTTCTTAGCGAGCCAAAGAAAATGATCTCGGCAGGTAATGCGGTCGGCATTTGATGGTGGATATTCCAGATCAGTAGGAACTAACAGACTTGAGTTCCTGTACATTACCACAATCACACAATCTCCAAATTTTTTCCCCCCCAGAGAGTTCTTTCATCCTGTTTGCGCGATGGACGGAGAACCCTGCTGGCTGAATGGACAGGGACAGTATATTCGGAGAGAGACATGATTCAGTGAAACAGAGTATGTTACAGTCCCTGATGTCTCTCTGGAAGGAGATTTTCGCCCTGAGCTCATATGCTTTGCTGTCCAGAGACTGAACGTTAGCGAGTAATATACTCGGAAGATGTGGATGGTATGCATGCCCCCTGAGTATGACTAGGAGCACACTCCTTATTCCGCTTCTCCTGTGGTGGAGCAGCCTCCAGGATGAATGGAACTGCTTCGGGGAGTTCAAATAAAGGATCCAATTCAGGGAAATCTCATTTCTGGTCGAAAACCCGGTAAGTAATCACCGATCTAATATCCAGAAGTTCCCCAGGTGGTGAAGATAGGCAACAATCGACAAAACAGCCTACAGGGAGGAGGCGAGGGCCCTAGTGGAGTGGTGCCAGGAAAATAACCTCTCCCTCAGCGTCAACAAAATGTAGGAGCTGATTGTGAACTTCAGGAGACAACCGAGAGAGCATGCCCCCATCCACATCGATGGGGCTGCAGTGGAGAGGGTGAAAAGCTTCAAGTTCCTCGGCGTGAACATCACTGACAACCTGAAATGGTCCATTCACACAGACAGTGTGGTGAAGGCGTTTACCTCAAGAGGCTGAAAAAATGTGTCTTTGCCCCTAAGACCCTCATAAACTTCTACAGGTGCACCATTGAGAGCATTGGCATGGCACTGCCTGGTATGGCAATTACACCGTCCTCAATCACAGGGCTGTCCAGAGGGTGGTGCGGTTAGTCCAGTAGTTGGGCTCAAACATGCCGACCATATTCATGTTGATTGGCTAGACTGGCTAGGCTAATAGCTAACGTTATTTGGCTAAATAGCTAACATTAGCTGGCTGGCTGCTTTTTAAAATGTGTATTATGATTATTATTATTTAGCTGGCTAGGTTGCTGGCTAAGTTAACTGCATACAGCTAACATTCTTTGATATTTGGTTAGATGGTGTTATGTATTTTCAAAATGTTGGTTTACAGGAAGTATTCATACCCCTTGACTTATTCCATATTTTGTTGTGTTACAGCCTGAATTCAAAATGGATTAAATTGATTTATTTTGCATCTAAATGTATCTACACACAATAGCCCATAATGACAAAGTCAAAACATGTTTTTAGAGTTTTGTTCACACCGGAGTCAATACTTTGTAGAAGCACCTTTGGCGGCAATTTCAGCTTTGAGTCGTCTTGGGTATGTCCGAATCAGCTTTGCACATCTGGATTTGGGGATTTTGTCAAGCTCTGTTAAGTTAGATGGGGAGCGGCGGGTCATTGTCCTGTTGGAACGTAAATCTTCGCCCTCAGACTAACGGTCATTTGTACTCTGAAGCAGGTTCTCATCAAGGATTTGCCTGTATTTGGCTCCATTCATTGTTCCCTCTATCCTTATCAGTCTCCCAGTCCCTGCCACTGAAAAGCATCCCCATAGCATGACGCTGCCACCACCGATGTTCCCTCTAGTTTTTTTCCTCACTGAGCAAATTTCAGGTCTGCTGAGCACAAACTTGAACTTTGTGAAAATTCTGTGCAACTTCCGGTGGCCTACCATCAAAAACATTGGAGAAAATGCATCCCATAACATTTTAACATGGAAATAGCTGATCTATCATTCAGCCTCTTTAAGACAAAAAAAGCTATTTACCTCTCCTTTTCAAAGATGTCTAGAAATTCACAGGTTTGGTGCTCTTGTAGGAAGCAATCACTCCCCCATTGCTGACTACAAATTATCTATAACTTGGCTAATAACTCACTAACTAGCAAACAAGCGGATCTACCCACGCCTGCTGATGCTGTAAAAACAGTCCAGTTCAAAGTGAATGGCACAGATCCATATATGGCACTGATTGGTTATGGCGCACCGGTCTGTGTAGAGTAGGTGCCTGAGTCGTGCATGTAAATGCAATAGAAGCCTACTCCGATGCGTTCTGCCTACAATAAAATCTCTTGTATAGTTAGTTTTGCATACTAATAAGTCTTGCATTGAAAGTGTCTAATATTGCGTTGATTCGATCACAATTCCCACAGTAAAAGGTTTACTATAGGGATGGTGTTGGAGGAGTGATGAGCTGTGCCTGGTTTTCTCCATACATAGCGCTTTGCATTCATTCCAAATAGTTACATTTTTGTCTCTTCAGACCACAAAATCTTTTACCTTATGCGCTCAGTGTTACGCCCTGACTTTAGAGATCCTTTTTATGTCTCTATTTTGGTTTGGTCAGGGCGTGAGTTGGGGTGGGTATTCTATGCTCTTTCTTTTTTGTAGTTCTATGTTTTGGCCGGGTAGGGTTCTCAATCAGGGACAGCTGTCTATCATTCTATCTGATTGAGAACCATACTTAGGCTGCCCTTTTTCCCATCTGTGTTTGTGGGAAGTTGACTTTGTTTAGGGCACATGCTGTTTAGCTTCACGGTTTGTTTTTGTAGTGTTTATTGTTTTGTTCGGCGTCATTTTTATTAATAAAAGAAAATGTACGCTCACCACGCTGCACCTTGGTCCTCTACCTTTAACGGCCGTGACACTCAGTCTTTCATGTGCCTTTTTGCAAACTCCAGGCTTGCGGTCATGTGCCTTTTTCTCAGGGGTGGCTTCTGTCTGGCCACTCTCGCATAAAGCCCAGATTGGTTAAATGCTGTAGAGACTGTTGTCCTTCTGGCAGGTTCTCCATCTCAGCTAAGGAACTCTATAGTTCTGTCAGATGGGTTCTTGGTCACCTCCCTGACCAAGGTCCTTCTTGCCCGGTTGGTTGGGTAGGTCCATATTTTTTTCAATTTCCCAATGATGTACGCTTGGAAAATGTCAATACTATAGAAATGGTTTTATACCCTTCCCCAGATTTATGCCTCATCACAATTCTATCTTGGAGATCTACGGACAGTTCCTTGGACGTCATGGCATAGTTTCTGCTCTGACATGCACTGTCAAATGTGGGACCTTACAAAGACAGGTGTGTTTCTTTCTGAAGCATGTCCAAACAATTGAATTGGCCACAGGTGGACTCCAATCAAGTTGTAGCATCATCTCAAGGATGATCAAAGGAAATTTGATCCACCTGTACTCAATTTGAAGTGTAATAGCAAAGGTGTGTGAGTACCTCTGTAAATTAGATATTTCTGTATTTCGTTTTCATTAAATTTGCAAATATTTCAAAAAAACCTGTTTTCACTGTCGTTATGGGGAGAGGCCTACTCCAATGCGTTCTGCCTACATTAACATCTCTTATATAGTTAGTTTTGCATACTGTATAGATTTGTGAGAATATACACTGCCGTTCAAAAGTTTGAGGTCACTTAGACATTTCCTTGTTTTCCATGAAAACATACCTGAAATGAGATGCAAAATGTATAGGAAATATAGTCAAGATGTTGACAAGGTTATAAATAATGATTTTTAATTGAAATAATAATTGTGTCCTTCAAACTTTGCTTTTGTCAAAGAATCCTCCATTTGCAGCAATTACAGCCTTGCAGACCTTTGGAATTCTAGTTGTCAATTTGTTGGGGTAATCTGAAGAGATTTCAGCCCATGCTTCCTGAAGCACCTCCCACTAGTTGGATTGGCTTGATGGGCACTTCTTACGTACCAAACGGTCAAGCTGCTACCACAACAGCTCAATAGGGTTGAGATCCGATGACTGTGCTGGCCATTCCATTATAGACAATACCAGCTGACTGCTTCTTCCCTAAATAGTTATTGCATAGTTTGGAGCTGTGCTTTGGGTCATTGTTCTGTTGTAGGAGGAAATTGGCTCCAATTAAACGCCGTCCACAGGGTATGGCATGGCGTTGCAAAATGAAGTGATAGCCTTTCTTCTTCAAGATCCCTTTTACCCTGTACAAATCTCCCACTTTACCACCACCAAAGCACCCCCAGACCATCACATTGCCTCCACCATGCTTGACAGATGGCGTCAAGCACTCCTCCAGCATCTTAAATTTTTTCCTGCGTCTCACGAATGTTCTTTTTTGTGATCCGAACACCTCAAACTTAGATTTGTCTGTCCATAACACTTTTTTCCAACCTTCCTCTGTCCAGTGTCTGTGTTCTTTTGCCCATCTTAATCTTTTATTTTTATTGGCCAGTCTGAGATATGGCTTTCTTTTTACAACTCTGCCCAGAAGACCAGCATCCCGGAGTCGCCTCTTCACTGTTGACGTAGAGACTGGTGTTTTGCGGGTACTATTTAATGAAGCTGCCAGTTGAGGACTTGTGAGGCGTCTGTTTCTCAAACTAGACACTATAATGTACTTGTCATCTTGCTCAGTTGTGCACCGGGGCCTCCCACTCCTCTTTCTATTCTGGTTAGAGCCAGTTTGCGCTGTTCTGTGAAGGGAGAAGTCCACAGCGTTGTACGAGATCTTCAGTTTCTTGGCAATTTCTCACATGGAATAGCCTGCATTTCTCAGAACAAGAATAGACTGATGAGTTTCAGAAGAAAGTTATTTGTGTCTGGCCATTTTGAGCCTGTAATCGAACCCACAAATGCTGATGCTCCAGATACTCAACTAGTCTAAAGAAGGCCAGTTTTATTGCTTCTTTAATCAGAACAACAGTTTTCAGCTGTGCTAACATAATTGCAAAAGGGTTTTCTAATGATCAATTAACCTTTTAAAATATAAACTTGGATTAGCTAACACAACGTGCCATTGAAACACAGGAGTGATGGTTGCTGATAATGGGCCTCTGTACGCCTATGTTGATATTCCATGGGGCGGCAGGTAGCCTAGAGGTTAGAGTGTTGGACTAGCTAACCGGAAGGTTGCTAGATCGAATCCCCGAACTGACAAGGTAAAAATCTGTCATTCTGCCCCTGAACAAGGCAGTTCAGTTCCTAGGCCGTCATTGAAAATAAGAATTTGTTCTTAACTGACTTGCCTAGTTAAATAAAGAAAAAATAAACAAATAGTCATTTACAACATTAACACTGTATTCTGATCAATTTGATGATATTTTTTTTTCCCCCAAACATTTGAACAGTAGTGTATATATTTATTTTTTTACATTTTATCCAATTTGAATTCAGGCTGTAACACAACAAACTGTTGAATTCATCAAGGGATATTGATACTTTCTGAGGGCACTGTAGCTGTTAGCTAGGTGTTGATAGCCACTGGCTGACTCATTCAGTGCTAATGTAACGTAAGCAGGCTGGAAGGGATAACGTTAGCAGGCTAGTAGGGCTAACGTTAGCTGGCTATTTGGCTAGCAACCTTGTAAGTTGATTTGTAACAATAAATTCATAAAGTATTTGTTTGTAAGTTGGCTGAAAATTTCATTGAAACGAGTAGTCATGAGTGCCAAAGATTTGATTTAATTTGAAGTTATACATTTGAAGTTATTTCTGTTGGAGTTTACATTATAGGGAATAGGCTGGCTTATTACACCACACCCCGGAATCCCCCCCCCCCCCCCCCCCCCTCGACATGACTTTGGCATTCTTCTGAATTCCGATTGGTTTTATGTAATAACACCAAAAATAGAAAAGTGAGATGTAAACTTTGCATTGAGACTTTTGATGCGTATATTTATGCAAATCCATATGTTATATGTGGTTAGGAAGTGTTAACAATATGTGTGCTATTGTCTTGGAATGAATTAGAATATATCATAATGTAAATACATGTCCTGGAGACATACAAATTCTGTAGATTCACCCAGAGCCCTATGGGCCCTGGTCAAAAGTGGTACTATAGGGAATAGGGTGCCATTTGGGATGCAGACAGTTGTTGTATAATAGTGGTAATTGCTGCTGACTAATGCAACCAGATAATGTATATTGTATAGAAAATCTCAAAAACAAGTTATAATCTAACATTTGCTAACTAGTAACCAAATGGATAACACGTTTTAATCTAACGTTCAGTGCAGAGCTATTCAGTTATGGGCCTCAAGAGCTACTGGTTAGTGAATTGATCAATTAATCAAATAATGTAATTGATTGGCCAGATAGCTCACTCAACACCAGATCTGAAACAGTCCCTTATTAGAAGACAAAATTAAAACCAGCAGGCCAGGAACTGAATCACCCTCTGGCCTAATGGTTAAGGTGGATGACCAGATGAGCTGCTGGCCCTCTTAATGGCAGTAAGAGTCAAGCCAGGTGCTTCCCTTCTCTCCACAGAGGTCCATCCATGCCTGGGCCATGTGCAGACCTGGTGTCCTATCTATCTACATGTGTCAGTGCTTGTGTTTGCACAGCTCTCTCAGTGATCAACCCAGCTACCTCCAGCCCATCCATGGAGACCCATTGCGGTCAATTGTTTTCAGATGTTCCTGTGCTCATGTTTCAGCATTATGGAATGGCAGCTGCTGTGGAGATTAAATATAAATAACCGCCAGGTTGTTTTGGCAAGAGGGAATCATGCAGAGAGGAGAAACTGGAGCCTAACTACTAATACCTCGTGTCAACTGTGATGTGGGCCCTACCCACGGGGCAAAAACTGGTTGCATCAATGTTGTTTCCACCTCAAAAAAATGGATGACGTTGAATCGATGTGGAAAACTGATTGGATTTGCAAAAAGTCATACATTTAAGGGGATTTTGTATTTCTTTCACCCAACTTTTTACGTAAATCCAACAACATGGTGATTTTTTGGGGTTGATTTCATATTGAATTCACATTAGTTGACCACTTGACATCTCAACCAAATGTAAATCATAACTAGATGTTGGAATGACATCTGTGTTCAGTGGGTAGGCCCTGTTCACTGAGGTGAATCGTTCAGGGGCTGGTTTCCTGGACACAGATTAAAGGGATAGTTCACCCAAGTTACACAATTACCTATTGGTTTAGTCGATGGACTGCTTACAAGGGGCTGGATTCAATCCATATCGCTGAAGTTCAGCACTCTAGCGCGATTGACATTTTTAAGGTAATTTCTGATTGAGCCAACATACGCAGCGTTTACCGTGAATGCAGTCTCTGCTAACGTGGGAACATGGCCTTTAAATTTCTAATCGCCCTGTAACGCAGCGCTATTGATTGAATCCATCCCAAGGTAAGGAAACCAGTATGTCATTTTGTAATTTGGTTGAACTATCCCTTTAAGCCTATTGCCAGTGTTGGAAAAAGTACTCAATTGTCATACTTGAGTAAAGATAAAGATACCTTGATATAAGATGACTCAAGTAAAAGGGAAAGTCATCCAGTAAAATACTACTTGAGTAAAAGTAAAAAAATATTTGGTTTTATATATACTTAAGTATCAAACGTAAAAATAATTTCAAGCTCCTTATATTAAGCAAACCAGACGGCACAAATGTCCTTTTTTATTTTTGTTGACGGATAACCAGGGGCACATTGCATTACAAATGAAGCATTTGTGTTTAGTGAGTCCGTCAGATCAGAGGCAGTAGGGATGACCAGGGATGTTCTCTTGATAAGTGTGTGAATTGGACCATTTTCCTGTCAAAATGTACCCAAGTACTTTTGGGTGTCAAAGAAAGTGTATGGAGTAAAAAGCACATTATTTTCTTTAGGAATGTAGTGAAGTAAAAGTAGCCAAAAATATAAATAGTAAAGTACAGATACCCCCAAAAAACTACTTAAGTAGTACTTTAAAGTATAGTTACTTCAGTACTTTACACCACTGCCTATTGCCCTAAAAATAATTCTTAATAGCAGTTCTCCTTTGAAAGTGCTTTATAGACCAAAACTAGCCTTTTAATCTTTGTCTGGGAAACCTGCCCCAGAACGTTGCAGATAGACATATAATACATTAAAGTGACACATTTCCTATTCTACAAGATGACAAAATCATATTAGTTCTGGGTGGGTCATACATCTCTCTCTGAATGTTCTGTGCTGTTGCTGATCCTGAACTGGCCCCAGGGGTGTATTCATTAGGAACCAAACAGACGCAAACTGTACAAAACAGGGAGGGATGTAACTGAATTTGCTCAATGACAATCTCTGTTGCAAAACGGTTGTCATCAAGATAATGAAGATCACCTCAAAGTCAATTTAGGGACGAATTGATTGGGACTTATTGCAACTTCGCTTCGACGACGTCAAATAAGAAAAGGTGTATGATAGTGTGATGTGATAATGATTCTGGATTTCAATCAATTGCAGATAGAGGATTTCCAAATTTGTACAACAGCATGGTCTGGATGAAAGGAGTGGACAGTGATAATATAGGAGTTGTTAAAATGATTTTTTTTTGTGATGACTATGCTTTTTGAGGCTGTTATAACTTAGTTCACTCACTATGCTGTTGCACTATGTTTCAAGTTGACCTTCATATTCAGCAGTTAGCAGAGGGCGGAATTCCATGTTGAAGTAGATTTTTATTTATTTAACCTTTATTTAACCAGGAAGGACTCATTGAGATTTAAAATCTCTTTTTTCAAGAGCGTCCTGGCCAAGATAGGCAGCACCAAGTCATTACAAAAATTACAGACAGACATGAAAAACTACAAGTAATCTAGTAAAAACCATTGAATTCACAAGAGTATAACAAAATCAAAAACAGCAAATTAAAAACATTGACAGGTCAGGGAATCAGCCTCAAAATCCTTCATCTGTGATTTATAAACACCAATCGGGACAAGTTCCTCCAGTTTTTAAAATTATTTTGTAAGGTGTTCCAAGACGATGGCGCAGAGTACATAAAAGACCTTTTACCAAATTCAGTTCGGACATTTGGAACAGTTATAGTTTTTTTATTTGCCACTTTCACTTGGTTGTCACACTGAAGGGTTACACAAGGGAAGACCTTGGCAGCACATCCCAAACACCACTTCCGTTGTTATAAAAAGAGCACTCAGGCATTTAAACACTCAACAAAGCCATCGCATGAGAGATCATTAGAATGGGAACGCTTTTTAATCTCTCAAAATCTCCATCAGCATACATAACCCACCCAAGCCACGGCCCACCCCCGATTATAGCTCAGCGCTGTTACAGGCCTACTACACGTTATGCAAAGGTTAGTCTTTACGTCACATGGTCGCATAACAGTACTGTACTAGTACATGAGGAGTATTGGTGGTTTATAAATGGCGTGATAGGGAGCCTGGAGCAAAGAGGTCACAGCAGGACGCTGTTCAATTTATGCAATAATCCTCCACACTTGATTGCCGAACAAAGACTTATTTAGAGATTTAATGTGCCTGTAGCTTAAATAACAGTTAAATAAGACCTTTTTAAAAGTATGTTTGTTTTGATTCAATATTATTAGCCATAATTCATACAGGAAGCCCAGCGCTACTGAATGGAGGGGTTATAGATTCTGTTATCTCTTGGATACTAGTAATTGAAACCGTCAAACAGTTAGAACAGCTGTAAACTTTGAGAAAATTAAAACAATGTAGCTGGCTCCTCTGAAACTAGATAAAGTAATGATGACAGGATTCAGCAAAGGTACTTCAGCTCAGTGGGGGAGAGACGACCTCCAGTTGGTTTCTCTCAGTGACAAATGACAAAGGTAGAATTTTTACTAAAGTCACTCTGCCCTCAATCTGTCCTTTCTTTCTCACGCACTGTCTTGAGTAGGTTATCCTGTCTATCTCGCACGCTCGACCATCACAAGCAGAAGTGTCTTGCCTCTGTTTCTGTGGGGGAACTGATGGACAAATTCAATATCTTACAGTTAATTCTGTGTGAAATAAGTCATACAATATTTACTGTATAATATATTTAATTATACATTGGGTGGTTCAAGCCCTGAATGCTGATTTGGCTGACAGCCATGGTATATCAGACCGTATACCATGGGTAGGACAAAACATTTCTTTTTACTGCTCTAATTACGTTGGTAACCAGTTTATAATAGCAATAAGGCACCAAGGGGGTTTGCGGTATATGGACAATACACCACGGCTAAGGGCTCCTCGTTGCGTCGTGCATAAGAACAGCCCTTAGCCGTGGTATATTGGCCATATACCACACCTCCTCAGGCCTTATAACTTAATCCTACAACTGGATCTAATTAAGGGTGCCCTGATCAATAGGCATGACGCTTCTGACGTGTTTCTTCATATCGTGTATAGACTACAGTTTTCATACATAAGTCACGGCCAAGCATTTGCTCTCATTCCATGTGAAGAAGACACAGACCTCTTCCATGTCCGAAGGATCTTGTGTAACTGATGAGCAGTAGTCAGTGTAGGTCTCGGTCTGTCTTAAGGTGTTGTTCTACTTTATCTGGCCACCAGACGGTCAGAGGCAACCCTAATCCCGGCAGGCACATGACCTAGAATGAACAACCTTGCACAGACATATCAGTAGTAGGTCAGGCTAAAGGGATCTGGGTCATGCTCGACAGGTATTTTTGATCAACTATATTCTCATGTGGAGGTTTCTTTTTTTTCATTGTCAGCTATATACATCTTCCATCAGGGTCGTGTTCATTATGGCATGCGACAGATTTTTTTTTTCGTTTTGCAATGGGGAACTCCAATGTCCAGGTAATCTTTCCCTGTTTCCATCTGTTTTCTTTTGACTAGTACCCGTTTCTCAGTGTAGCTTCAACTGACCCCAGAGGGTTAAACCGATGAGTACTTCTGACCTCAGCTGGAGAGCAGAAATATGCTGTGGTCCTTCACCCGTCGTCATGGCAACCATTGATTTCAGTTGTACCAGCGTGATCAGAGGGTAGAGTTCTGATTTGGAAGACATACTGAAAAGCGCCCCGTTTATACCTGGTGTTAACATGTGTCCTGTGTCATCTTGTCCCTGTTCTGATTGTGCCCACATTTTTAGACCGGTATAGACGATCAAAATAAACTGTGATAATATTTCGGGTAAGAATTGATTGGTTATGAAAGCTCCGTGGGCAGACCTTAGTGACAGTCCAGTGGGTAGAGTTTACAGGTTCGAGTCAAATAAAGAAAAGGCTCGCAGGGAGGTAGGTTGGAGGGGGATGGAGAGCATTAAATGCGGGTTGCGACACACAAGGTCGACCAGTTCGAATGCTGACGCAGCGTTTGCTTTCCAACCTTACCCAACATACTTAACAAATCACATTCTAAACAACTGACTAACTGAACAGCTTTATATAACTGAAAGAAATGTTAAAAAAGTGGTTCACTCCCGCCAACCCCCCCCCCCCCCCCAATCTCAGATTGCTTGAACACATTATGTCGTTCTGTGTGTTCCTACAGGTAACACAGGGTTTCTGTACATCTTAACTACAGGTAACTGCCCAAATAATGGAAACTCTTGCATAAATGAGGGATACAAAGTACACTACATTAACAAAAGTATGTGGACACCTGCTTGTCGAACGTCTCATTCCAAAATCATGTGCATGAATATGGAATTGGTCCCCCCTTTGCTGCTATAACAGCCTCCACTCTTCTGTGAAGGCTTCCACTAGATTGGTTGTTTGATGGGGTTGAAGTCAGTGCTCAATGCTGGCCAGTAAAGTTCTTCCACATCGATCTCGACAAACCCTTTCTGTATGGGCCTCGCTTTGTGCATGGGGGCATTGTCATGCTGAAACAGCAAAGGGCCTTCCCCAAACTGTTGCCACAAAGATGGAAGCACAGAATCGTCTAGAACGTCATTGCATGCTGCAGCGTTAAGATTTCCCTTCACTAGAACTAAGGGGCCTAGCCCGAACCATGAAAAACAGCCCCAGACCATTATTCCTCCTCCACCAAACTTTACAGTTGGCACTATGCATTCAGGCTGGTAGCGTTCTCCTGGCATCCGCCAAACCCAGATTAGTCCGTCGGACTGCCAGATGGTGAAGTGTGATTCATCACTCCAGAGAACGCGTTTCCACTGCTCCAGAGTCCAATGGCGGCAAACTTTACATCACTCCAGCCGACGCTTGGCAATCTTAGGCTCGTGTGCAGCTGCTCGGCCATGGAAAACCATTTCATGAAGCTCCCAACGAACAGTTCTTGTGCTGACGTTGCTTCCAGAAGCAGAACTTGGAAGTGAGTGTTGTAACCGAGGACAGGCATTTTTTTTCTTCTGATGGTCCCATTCTGTGAGCTTGTGTGGCCTACCACTTCGCGGTTGAGCTGTTGTTGCTCCTAGATGTTTTCACTTCACAATAAAAACACTTATAGTTGACTGGAGCAGCTCTAGCAGGGCAGAAATGTGACTTTTTGGAAAGGTGGCATCCTACGTGCCACTTTGAAAGTCACTGAGCTCTTCAGTAAGGCCTTTCTACTGCCAATGTTTGTCAATGGAGATTGCATGGATGTGTGCTCGATTTTATACACCTGTCAGCAACGGGTGTGGCCGAAATAGCCGAATCCACTAATTTGAAGGGGTGTCCACATACTTTTGTTTATATAGCGTATATTGAAAGCAGGTGCTTCTGCACAGGTGTGGTTCCTGAGTTAATTAGGCAATTAACATCACATTATGCATAAAAATGCTTAGTAGGCCATTATTTGGGCTACCATGGCTATGCCCTAATAGGATGACAATGCCCCCATTCACAGGGCACGTGTGGTCACCGAATGGTTTGATGAGCATATGCCACGGCTGTCTCAGTCATCAGATCTCAACCCAACCGAACACTTATTGGAAATCCTGGAGCGGCGCCTGAGACAGCATTTTCAACCATCAGCAACAACACACCAAATGATGGTATTCCTCGTGGAAAAATTGGCACATCCCTCCAATAGAGTTCCAGACACTTGTTGCGTTCTATGCCAAGGCGCATTTTAGCTGTTCTGGCTCGTGATGGCCCAACGCCCTATTAAGACACTATGTTGGTGTTTCCTTTATTTTGGCAGTTACCTGAAGTTGTAACTAGTCTGAATGGGATTACAGGCCTGATTGGATTAACTGTATTCCTGCTCTAGTTTTATGGAAAATCTGTACTGGGGACAAAGAGACAGCTAGGCCAAAAGCCAAGTGATCTCATCATCCACTTATGTGGAGGTCCTCACAACCGGTAACATTTCAACTGCACTCTAGTCATGGCTCAGCAGGCTCACTCAACTGTTCTGGTATGTATAGGCTACAGTAGAGTTGAGTGGTGCAATAGGAGGGAAATGCAGCAATGGGGGGGGTGGGCAGTGCACTAATGGGAGGACATGGCATCTCTGGGTTGACTCAGTTCAGCTGCCGGGATGCATCATTTTCTGATCCATATCCAGATAACAAATAGCAAGGGCATCAGCCGAGTAAGGGGAGCAATGCTTGAACTAATCGAATAATTACCTCTGAAGCTTGTTTGTGTTGACAACAATCCAGTTAGCAACTGAGACAAACACCGATGGGAACAGGAACTGGTTGGTCTAGTTATAAGTCGAACTCCTGTAGGGGATTCTAGACAAGAGAACCAAGAGGGATGTAGACTACAGTCATGTAGAAACCTTTGGGAAAAGTGGAACATTTCACCCAGTCCAAGTATCTATTCACACCCAACCCTGGGCCACGTTCATAAAGCATCTCCGAGGAAGAGTGCTGATCCAGGATCAGTTTGGCCTTTTAGATCATATAAATGTTATAAAAATCGACAGGGGGACCTGATCCTAGATCAGCAGCTTTATGAATACAGGCCCTGATTTACTCCACACCTAGCGACGACAAATGTACCGTGCTTGTGAGGGCGGACATTTCACTCCATAAGTTTAGACCATTAACTCTGGTCCAATTATGTCATTAATTACTCTCATAACTGAGTCAACGGTGTTAAAAAGAACCCTTAACATATGTATCAACACCGTAATGACGCCACATACCCATCGGTAAGAGTGTTTTTACAAAACCCATGCCACATTACCGAGTAATAAAGTGCTAATAATAACAATGGAGACCTTGGATATTTTAGCTGAAACAATTTCAGGCTCATGTACTGTGTGACTCAACTGTTTATTATAAAAGGGCTACGTGTGATTCACCCATCCAGTTCATTACGCCTACACAGGTTATACTGGTACAATAGAAGATCTGCTGATGTCCCTATTTGGGCTGCTGTAATGGAATCTCAAATAGTGAGCTGTGTTCTGGGGATTGACAGTGCCTATAATTCAACTATGGACATCAATATATTCAACACAAGAGTACGTAGTCAGATTATTTGGGAAAAAAGTAGATCAAGAAATACTCACACACACATTGTTCGATAAACCTTTTTTAATCTCAACAGCAAGTTAGCTTATCTGTGGTCAACATCAATGAAGGTAAATATAAAATTGGATTTTCTAAAGACAGGCGCTTGTCAGCAGGAAGTGAAATTATGATACTGAAACACATCCACTCCTAATCTTCATTATTTTCTTTACATCTTCAACTATTACTCAGAAATATTGCTATAATACTTTTTAAATGGCATATACTGATGGACCAAAAAAGCACTGTCAAGAAGCTAAAACAAAGAAGTTCCTAACTCCACATGGTGTGGTTGGACAGGGAAACTTCTGAGGGGACTTTGGTTTCGTACCTTTGTAAAAACCTGGGTCTACTTATTTCCGGAAAGGATACCCCAAAATAAAAACATAACGGAATTAAAACCAGAAATAAAACACTCAAATATTCGAATTTGAAACAAAACAAGTAAAAAAGGCACACTGAACACTATTCACACTCAACACAATATTTGTTGCATCTTGAGAGCACTCAAGTCTCTAAACCCCTAATTTTTTACAAAGCACAATGAACAACCAATAGTGTTATTCTCTGGTCTTTCTTTGAAAGAACCAAATGTTTTGTGTCCATTTATTGGGATAACAGAGAGTGAATGGTTCCCTCGTCTCCATGGGAAGCAGCAGACTAGGCTAAACACCGACTACCGTCACCAACTCGCTCTCGCTATATTTCCTTTTTACCTCGTGAAAGTGCTCCAGTAATCCAGCTTCCACAGACAATCCTGTAGTCTAGTCTATGGCAGTGTCCCAAATGGCACCCGTTTACCTATACAGTGCACTACTTCGACCAGAGCCCACAAAAGTAGTGTACTATGTAGGGAATAGGCTGCCATTTGAGAAGCAGACGTTTGCCTCTGACCTCGACCACTTCTGTTTTTCATCCTATTTAATGACAAGTAGAGGTCTATGTCTTCAGAGATCTGTATGCTTCAAGTAGATTCAAAAGTGAAGTGTTCATTCTAAGCTTGCTGTGAGAGAGCCATTGTGAAACGTGACACAATTAATCCAGTGTTCGTGTGACTAACGTTCTGTTCTTACATTTGTCTTTTTCTTCATCTTATTATTATTATATATATATATTTTTTTTACAGCAACCTTAAGTTAGAGAAACACATTCCTTCAGAAACCCAGTAGGTATTTGGGTCTATTCCACCACAGAATCATGATTAGAACTTTTCTACATCAACACTGTTAGGCCCACATCAGCTGCATATCACAGAAGGTATAAAGAACACAATCTGGAGATAGAACCCTCAGCTAACACTAGTGCAGCAAACCGATTTGATTGGACTTAACTTATTCCTTTTAGCGCCTAGTGAAGGGCATCAAACTGATTTGTGTAGTCCGTTGGAAATAACTACCCAATTTATAAGGAACATCAACATAAATCGTGTTTCTCTTCATTAAATATAGATTGGAGTACTGTTTTTGTGTTTTTTTCCTTCCCTTTTATCTGCTTCGATGGGATTGGTGTTGGGATTATCTCACGATTACGTCGTCGCTGTCTACGCGGTGATGAGCTGTCACTGTGGATATGTTGGCTGTGAGTCATCATACTGGAATTCTCCCGAAAAACGTCACATTAAAGTACAACTTTCTGGTGAGGAAGTCGCCCGTGCGGCTCCCTAGTCCCAGATGGATATATTGCTTCAATATTGCCACGATAAAATATTGACGAACACTGCACTTATCAAGCGCGCATTAACTCATTACTTTGTCTCTTGTTCGTTTTTTTGTTTTACTATGTCAAACACGCAATGTGTTTTTGAGAGTTCTTGTCCTATTTCAATACAAAATAGCATGGTTGTCGTTTGGATTTTGCTTTCGGTAAGCCAAGTTCCATTGTGCACATCTTCCAAAAACGACCAAACGACCAAACTGTGCCAAGTCTTTTTGCGCCGTCCAGCTCTTCTTGACGAGGCTGCTGCGGCAGCAGTCAGCTTTGAGGCAATTGTGTTCCTGTGGAGCGATATCACTTCACATGTGACACCCCCCATCATGGCAACATCCATCCATCCACATATACCCAGCCAGCCAGCCATGCTGGCACACCCTTATCGCCCAGGCAGCCACCAGGCCTAGCATAGGGCTGATGGGAACAGAGGAGTGGGAAGAAGGGAGATGGGGATGATTTTGGTAGAAAGGTTCTGAGGTTGGTTCACCACAACAACAAAAAATAGTATTCATTGATACAAAAACAAAAAAACACTTTCCCATGTACCTTGACCCCCATCTCCACTCCATCATATCTACGACATAACGCTGTGTAGGTTTTTAACTGTCGGTAATACTGCTTTCCCCCCACAGTTCCACCGGCTTCAGTTCACCAGTACGAAGCCGTGCTGTGAGTCTACAGTCTCCATCATCTCGCTGTCCAAAAAGGAGTCCTGGAGTTCGGCGGGGAGTGCCAGCCCCTCGTACCCGGCCACAGGGGCCTCTCCTGGGCCAGGCGGGTGCGGCTGCCCGGGGTCCAGGGGGAACTCGTATTGCTCTGGAGAAAGTGCCTCTTGGGGGGAGTGAAACTGTCCCTGCTGGTCACACAGCTGGTAGCTGTAGCCCAAGGCCTCAGGGGGGTGATTCTGCAGCTGGCCGGCTAGGCCGGAGGGCATGAGTACTGGGCTGAGGTGGGAGTGAGGGTAGTGGTGCGCCAGGTAGGTGTCGTAGACCAGGTTGGCGCTGGGCTCCATGAGGGGGCTGAGGGCCTGGGTGTAGGGAGGGGAGGCCTGGGAGCTGCCCTGCTGCTGGCGGGACCCAGCCATGGCCCCCTGCTGCTGTGGAGGGGCCCCTGGGTCCCCTGGATAGGAACCCTCCACTATCTGCATCTGGTTGAAGTAGGTTTGGAGGTGAGTCTGCTTCTGGAGGTACATCCTCTTCTGGTGCAACCTGAAGATAAAGCGATATAGGTTATAGAGACAAGCAGGAAAACAAGATGACGGTGGGATCTGTATGATAAGTGTGAATAGATAATAATGTACCTATGCTCCTGCAGCTGTTGCTCTAGACTCCGAGGATTCTCCTTACAGAAGAGCTGGCAGCTAGCAGGACTCACATTAGCCATGACACTAGCTTTCTGTAAGGGAGCGAGGGAAATATGAGGGATTCAATAACTATATCTCGCCAGTCTCAAAATGTGCCATCCATAATCACCGATAGGTATAAAATGACATTGAAATTGAGAAAATCGTACAGTAATGCAGACAAACTAACAACATTTTGTTAGTCATTGTTTTATTGTAATTGATTACTCCTTTAATAAATATTTAGATACATACAGTATAAGACAGATTGAGTGGTTAGTACCTGTAGTCTGTGTGTGAGATATTGTGTCTCGAGACTCTGTCTTCGGGACAGTAGAGGTTGGGCGCCACCCTGGTATAAAGCCAAGTTATCCTCGAGCTTGGATGCCTCTCCCTGAAATGCATAATACACACAGAAGAGTTCAGAGGAGGTTACACTCACAATCTCACTGGGTTACAGACAAAAAGCAGATCAAATTGTTGGCGACCAAATTTACCTGGAGAAAAAAAACAATCCCGTTGTAAAATAATGCTTTTTATTCAGTCAATGGAAATACATTTGACTGTCATGCCTATCGGTCTTTAGGGTCATTTGCTAAATTTAAGGGAATTAAATTGGGAGTGTTCATTTTCGTTAGCCGTAATTTATCACACGAGCACAGCATACTATTTTGAGCAGAATATCACTTGTCAGACAGCACTAGACCTGCTGCTGCGGTTCCTCAAGCACGTTGCTGCTGGAGTGAAACATGCTTTTATAAGCCCAGTCATTGCACAATAATTCTATATGCAATCGCATGTTAAAAACAGTTTTGATCGCCATGATTAAAAAGAGCTACTATTTTTATTTCTCAACTGGTAATTGAAGCGCGCCTTCCAATTCGCCATTCAAGTGCATAGGCAACGGTAGGCAGGCTATCAGTACATCACCCACCACTTTGCAATGTGAGCTGGAGGCAGTATGCATTTTGAAAACATATACTTCATTGTTTGAAACCTGAATGTTTTACGTCATATGAGGCATGTCTTACTTTGCTTCAAAGTAGCTTAGGCAAAATCTGACCATTGAAACCAGCATTTCTCACTGCTCTAGTTGTTTTCATATTCATTTCATTTCGTTCTCCAGAGGCCAAAGGCCTCCTTGTCATATTAGCCATACATCCTAGTTGCTGCATCTTTAGATTCCCCCTCATTCTAAGTTTCTAACTGAGATTTTCATCACCGTCACATATGCACTGTTTAGAATGGTGTTTCACCACAGGAGTTGCATGTTCTGTCAAGATGAATTATCATAAGATAAACGTGATTTCTGTCATTCTGAGCACCGCTGGTGAATGCCCGAACGGGTTACGCACCCAATGCATATGGGTCTGGTACATTTTCTCAAATGGCCGGTAAATTCAAATCTTCCCGGTCACGTTGTTCGGAAACCCTGGCGCGGACGCGAAAACACACTCACACAGCTCCACTGAGTATTGAAGTCATTGCCACTCTTGTATACAGGGCCAGTGTGTTGCTGTTGTTGTTTTATTGTTGTTGCTGACTGTGTATAGTGATTGTGTGGTAAGCAACTATAGGGACCTTGTGGACAGACAGGCATGCTGCCAATAAGCCCTTTCGACCACCAGGGCTTTGTCCCAAATAGCACCTATTCCCAATCCCTAATTAGTGCACTATTTTTGCCCAGAGCCCTGGTCAAAAGCAGAGCACTAAATAAGTGCTAGGGTGCCATTTGAGTCGCAGACTAACCTAACCCTCTGTGTATGTACCACCACAACCAACCAACCACACAGGCCTTATGTTGACCCGCAGCAACCACAGGACACACTGTTCTAGGGAAAGGGAGATGGATGCACTGATTCACAGATGGATCGTGCTCTCTCTGTCTCTCTGTCTTCGCGGCCATTGAATTGACTCCTTGTTGTTGCCCGTTTACAAGCGGCAGCCGGTACATTCTACTTCCCAGATTTGGCGATTCAGTTCAGTCAGTCACACAGTTACTTCTAAGATAACTCGATTGCCTCTCTCTCTCACAGGCACGACACTTTCCCTCTAACCTCACTCTCCCCTCTTTCACACTCTTTCTCTCTCTCCCTATTTTTCTGTCCCTGAGCGAGTGAAGGGCCAGTGGGCACCAGTCATCGCTATGGGCAGCAGTATTACCTCAACAATGGCTGTATTCACTCTGTGCAGCTCCAGGGGCTGACTGACAGTCAACAAGGAGACAATTGGCTGCCTCTTCGTCCGGACGGATCATTATATAACCAGCCTCGTCTGTGATTCACCGGCTGGCTGGCTAACTAATCACTGGTGAGGTCAGGAGTGGTGCTGCTGGGTGAGGTCTCACTCTCGGTCACTGTGGAGCCAGTACTGACCTGCAGCTTGGGGTCCAGCAGGTTCTGCAGGTTTGCATGGGGCCCCAGGGTCCTCATGGAGGATGGGTCCTCCCCAGAGCCCATCTGCTCATACATCTGTTTGTTCAGCTCCAGGATGCCTTTGGTCCGCGCCAGGTTCTGGAGATGCTGCCGGAATGCAACCAGACCTAACAACATAGAGTTGGGAGTCAGGGGAGTACAGCATCCAAACTATTTGTTATAACCCGGTTCCCTTGCATCTCCGACTGAAATGACATCACTTCTAGCCAACCTTCACCGCCTGCAGGGAGAGAGTATGTACGTCATGAGTGTGTGTGTGTCTGTGTGTGGGTGGTAACATTGTGTGTGTGATGGTGATTGTAATAAAAATCCATCTCCGGCTCCTAGAAGGCTGGGTGACTGTTCATGATGGCGTGAACCGTGGGACCTGACTCATCCTAATAATAAGGCTATATAAAGATTTGAGAAGCTTCTCCACATCATCTCCTTGCAGCGGCACGCAGAACCCAGCCGCTTCAAACAGCCACTAGAAATAAGTGGGGCTCTGGTGACTCGTAGCTCCTGCTGTGTGTGTGCGCAGACTGAAGAGGCAGCAGGACACACACACACACACACACACACACCTCCTGTATATACATTTTAAGCGCTATTAATTAAGTTCCTTTACCGGGTGCTTTTGCTGCTGCTACGGGATTAAACACTAAAACAGAGCTATGTGGGCCAAACCTTCAAAGCGCAGTCTGATTCACAAAATGAATCATCAGAGAGAGAAAGACAGAGTGGGTGGGTGAAAGAGAAGAAAATAAAGAGAACGAGAGCCAATTTCAGCTTGAAAATGTGTGCGTGCAGGGGTGTGAATGAGCTGCGGTTCACAGGGGTGTCGTGTCGTCTGCGCAATGATTAGAGACCGAGACCTTGATGATGGCGTCTCTCGGGGTCCTAATGTTCAGGGGTTGAGGGAGGAGAAGATGCGCAAGTGGAGACCTGAAGTCAATTGTATTTTTCATTTAGCAAACGACACCCTATTCCCTGTATATAGTGCTCTACTTTGGAGCAAAGTCACACCGGGTGTCTTATGAGACGGAGGCTGACGACAGAGAGAAAGATGGAGAAACGTAGAGGGAAAGACGGCGTGAAAGAAACAGGAAGACGGAGAAGGAGATGAGTAAAGATCGAGAGACAACCAGTGGATCTCACCTTGTGTGAGGGAGGTGTCGGAAGCGCGGCGGCCCTCCCTGAAGCTGATGGGCGAGCGGTTGTGGGCCTCCCTCCTTTGGGAGCTCAGGCCCTGCATGGTGGGGTTGGGGGGCCGCTGGCTCATGAAGGGGCCCTGGGTCATGTGGGGCCCCGAACTGTGGGTGTTGGCCAGGACCACCTCGCTGAGAGAGGGGACGTCCTCCAGCAGACCCAGGTCACTGTGCAAGGAGCCCATGTCGTAGCCCATGTCAGAGTCCACGCTGCCCAGGGACGGGTTGTGGCCCATGGTGAACAGTTTACCTGTTGGTTCACAGCAATACAGGAAAGCAAGGGTTCATTGACAGTACTACTGGTGTATTGGATATTGCTCTAATTAGGGTCACAGGTTTTTCCAGGTAGGCCTTGCACAATTATCATATAAACGTGTAACCGACACTGTGGACAATAACCGTGACCCAAAAAAACTTTGTTGTTGTCATAATCGTTTAAGAGGGGATTCAACTTTTACATTTAAGTAGATATAGTTTACCCAATAGGATTTACATTTTTTTATTATTTTTTATATGAAGTGGGTAAAGTTAGCAATCATTTTACGAGCAGAACGACATGGTTGGGTGGAGACCCTTCATTTCCAAAAGCTCAAAGCTGTCAAAACCATTAGTTAGAGGGTGTCACTGAAGCTGTCTTGTATTCATTAGGTATGTGATAGCTACATTTTCAAATATGTATTAAGATGCATTACAAGCTAAAAAAAAACTATTATGAATATAACAGTGACCATTTGCATGACAATTAATCATTACCCCAAATTCCATAATGGTCACTGCCTGTTTCCTGTTTTGGAAAGATTCCTGAGGGGTATGCTACAAAGCAAGACCAATGACTTAGCCAGTTAACTTCCCACAATATTCTGAAATAACAATTTATTTTTTAAGAAGATAAGCATGAAATGGGCATGGTCTAATTGCCTCAACAACCAAAAAACACTAAGTATACCTTTCTTAAATTAACCAGGAAAATCAACAGTTTTCATTTTTTTTTTTTTTAAATATAAGTTAGCTGGCTAACTCATTGATCCTGCTTTGTAGTGTACCCCTCTGGCCTCAGCTAGATACAATAAATAAAACCAGTTCATCCACTCATTCATTCATTCATCCATCCATCTATGAATAAATGTGGTGCACTGGAAGCGCACATTTTCCCCATTCACAAACGCAATACTTCCTGGCTTAGCAGATCAACAACCCATCGTATGAACACAGCCCTACGTCCACCATCTAGCCAATGACCTATATGATTCTTTAATGTCCCAGAACCTTGGTTCAGTTCTGACCTTGGGTGATGACGGGGCCCAGCTGGTTAGTGACCTCGGACAGGGTGTGTCGGCGCTGGCCGAAGCGAGCCATCTGGAAGGCGGAGAAGAGGTGGGCGGGGTCGTCCTCGGCGTCGGGCTCCTCCGTCTCTATGCCCTCGTCGATGGACGTCTCCATCATGTTACTGGGTGAGGACGCGCTGGACTTGCGCAGCACTGTGGGGGGCAGGGGGTCCAGCATGCAGCCATTCACCTAAAGGCAAAGACAGGGAGAGGCACGGTGAGTTGTTTGCTGGAGCAATCCATTTATGAAATGTATTTCACAGGGACAGTGGACATTAATCATTAATTCCCTTTCCACATCAATGCTCAAGTGCCAGGTGTTCGCAAAAGAGCCAACTTTCATCTATAGCCCTTGGGAACTCGCTATAGAGTTCAAACTGGGTTACCAACACAGACTCTCAGCGCATTCTCTCTGGAGAGCTAACGCGAGTTTCCAGCACCCAGGCAAGGTTACTCATCATGAGAGAGGGTCTCACCTAAACACCTCCATTACACACCCATTTATCTTCATTCCTACGGGGCAGCATGAGAATCTATGGACGTGAATGGGACCTCCTTCTCTGTCTCACACACACACACCCTAAGAGGGAAATGGCAACTCTATCGGTTAATTCATGACCAGGCAGCTTTCCCCTAATGTACACATCCAGAGGGTCCTCTCCACTTGTGTTATTGGAGTGGACAGCTCTGCACCTACAATACTGCAAGGCTTGGGGACTGGATGAGTAAACAAAATGGGTCTGCCATTCCCTCCCCCCCGTTGGTCAGACATTAAGAGGGGAGAGGGGAGGAAGTCTGGTATGCATGCACAGGAAGTGTGCTTTGGCCGAAAGTGCAGCGAGAGACTCTTCCACAGACACAATCAGGCTCGCTTATCACACACACCTCTCGCTCACAGTCTCTCTCTCGCACACAAATCTCTCACCCACTCGCATGCACACACTGTCTGCCTCTCTGACACACCCCTCGCTGACACGGATCATCTGGATGAGTTGCCGGGGTAACCAGAACCCTGGGCTCCTCCAGTCAGGGCCGCTTTGTACAATTCCTGAACCCAGTCCCCTGAAGCGTGCTAGGCCAGGAATGCTGCCTGTTACTCAACACACTGGGGAGGGAGAGGGGCTGGCTGCACGAACCCAGGCCACACCAGCCTATTACTGCACTAGTGCCTAATGTGCATCCAAAAGGGGCGGCAGGGTAGCCTAGTGGTTAGAGCGTTGGACTAGTAACCGACAGGTTGCAAGATCGAACCCCCGAGTTGACAAAGTAAAAATCTGTCGTTCTGCCCCTGAACAAGGCAGTTAACACACTGCTCCTAGGCCGTCATTGAAAATAATACTTTGTTCTTAACTGACTTGCCTAGTTAAATAAAGGCGAAAAAAAAAAAAGGCCACACTATACCCTTTTTAGTGCACTAGTTTGACCAAAAGTAGTGCACTAAAATAGTTAACAGGGTGCCATTTGGGATTCATTCCTAGTCCCTACAGTGCCTAGAGCCAGCAGGGGCTCATCAAGAGTGAGGGAGGGCAGAGGGAACAGCCTCAACAGGCAGCATCCTGGTCATGTGTTCTGCTGGTGCTCCCTCCTGCTGCTGAGATCATGCTAGTTCCTTGTTTTTGAGGGGCCACGCCGTGTTCCCTCACCAAGATAACACTTGAGCGTTATTTTGATTTCATCTCTTGCAAGTCTGCTGGTTACACAGAATTTTTTTACGAGGGTTAATATATCTTTTCTAAGTATAGTTTGTCAGTTAAGACAAAAATTGGTTGTAAAAGTGATAAATAAAGGTCAAAATAAAACTAGTATAGGGTCTGTGCGTATAAGGCAGTTGTTCAACACACAGCAGAAAGCAGGGGAATGGTAGATTGCTCAACGTAGAGTGCTGACGTCAGGAGCGAAGTCGAACGCTTAAAGCCTGGCCAGGCTGGAAGAAAAGGTCACAGTCTGGCACAGATAAAGACAGACACTTAGCAGAGGAGGAGGAGGGGAGTAAGGGAGAGTCTGGATCCAGACGTGCAGGGACAAGAGTACAGCAGATGTCACATGGTCCAACACTAAGTGTGCGTGTGCTCCTAGTGTGCGTGTGTGTGTGTGTGTGTGTGTGTGTGTGTGTGTGTGTGTGTGTGTGTGTGTGTGTGTGTGTGTGTGTGTGTGTGTGTGTGTGTGTGAGAGAGAGAGAGGGAGAGAGGTCTCTGATTGTGCCCGAGCTGTAGAGAACTGGCAGCTGTCATATCAGATGTGTGGCCCCAGCCAGTGACAGACAGACAGAGACAGACAGAGAGGGGACGGATGGGGCTGAGTGTAGCTGCTTACGTAAACTAGCGAGGGGCAGCTGGCAGTGCGGTTACTGTTAGATCCAGCCAGCCCAGTGCCTAAGCCTTAAGGGCTCTGGGGACCTGCTCACAGGGCAAGACACATCCCTCCATTCCCCCTCTGATAACCAGACTGTGGCTAGGGCAGGGTGCACATAGCGTGTATCCCAAATAGCACCCTGTTCCCTATATAGTGCACTACTTTTGACCATGGCCCATAGGGACCTGATCAAATGTAGTGCACGATATAGGGAATAGAGTGCCATTTGGGATGCAGAAGAGATAAACGGGGGCCAGCCAAGTAGCATTAGCAGCAGGTCCAGGTCAAGAGGGGTCAGAATAGGACAGGGGATTTGAGCGAGGTTAACACACAGACACACTGTCACGGTCCCAGCTTATGTACTCTACTGTGGAGCCCCGACCTCAGCGAAATGTGAGTCAGAGCTCTTTCATAACATAACTGTGACGCAGTTACCGCCATCCATCACTCAGGCAGCATCCCATATGGTACCATATTCCCTTTATAGTGCACCACTTCTGACCAGGGCCCAGGCCAAAAGTAGTGCACTACTAAATAGGGAGTCGGGTGCCATTTAGGATGCAGACGCAGGTGGAACTAACTAAGAAGTCCCCACACGATGTATAAAAGGGGGTAAGAGGGGACTGGGGCTGGACTGTGTCAGTCCTCAGCTGATTTTGTGTTGGTGTTCTATTGAGTGCCAAACTGGCAACGCTCTGTTCTCTCGCTGCCTGGCTGTGGGGAGTTGGGGACAGCCTTGAACAAAGAGCCCCCTGGGGAGGAAAGGAGGGAGAAAGGAGAAGGCAGCATGAGTGGGCTAAACTCAATTAAATACAGACAAGAGTCCCCTCTTGGATAACTCAACTGCAGTGGCCAGTCGGGGTTGGGGTGGCCTGGGGGGAGGATCGGTCCTCTGTAGCGTCACCACTGTCCAGTTGCAATTAGTGCTCCACGGGGTTGTGTTCAGTTGGAGAAAACCTTTTGAAACGTTTTCAAACAGGGGAGGTTCTCCCTGAGTTTGTCCAATATGAACATCAATTTTTGTAATTTGTTTTGCTTAATTCCACTAACTCAACAGTGTTATCCAGCTGGAAAACTGGATAACACTCCACATAGTGAATGTCCACAGGCCGGGGTGCTTCGGTTCAGAATAGCTCGTAACCTTAGATTACATGTTGTTTGGCGCCGTGACTTACTTTAGGAGTGGCGACGTCCTCGACCATGAAGCTGTGCTCAGGCAGAAGAGGCGACTGCGGGAAGTTGAAGGCATCGGCCGAGGCTTGGGGCAGGGCCGGGGAGCGTAGGAGAACCCGCACCCCCTGGGGCAAGAGACCCACCTGGGGGGAGCCACCGCTCGGCTCGCTCGGCTGTAGGGGAGTTAGATGGAGGGGTACAGAGAGAACGAGAGAGAATGAGAGAGGAAGATCAGGAGAAAGAGATGAGGGTGAAAGGAATGGATAGAGAATCAAAAAAAGAGGAAGAGGGTGAAAGGAATGGATAGAGAGCGAATCAAAGAAAGAGGGGAAGAGGGTGAAAGGTAACAGAAAAAAAAGGAAGTTGAATGGATAGAGGGGGAAAAAAGATGGCAGCGAAAGGAAGAGAAAAGACGCTTCATTAATTAATGAATGAATACATGTTCTTTGAAAAGCCAGGTGTGTGAATGGAAATGTCTTTGATCATTAGGACCGCAGACATCTATACTAATGCACCACACAGACAGATCTGCTTTGTGGCGCTGAAAAACGGCGACGAAGATAGCGGGGGTTACCTTGACGACAGTCTGCTCGGCGATGGTGCTGGGCCGGCGCTGGTGTACGTCAAGCCGCTGCTCCACAGGGAAACTGCAGCGGTGGGACTTGAGACGCTCCACCAGCAGGTAGTAGATAGCAGCAAAGTGGTTGTAACTCTTGTTTTGGAGCGACTGGACACAGGCAGGGGCAAACCATGTTAAAGCTGCAATATGTAACTTTTTGGGAGACCTGACCAACCAAATTCACATAGAAATCTGAGTTATAGATCTGTCACTCATTGAAAGCAAGTCTAAGAAGCGGTAGATTTGTTCTATGTGCACCACTTCTATGCTTCCCGTACTTAAGTTTAGTTCTATGTCTTTTACTTTTTTCGGTAAAAAATATATTTCACAGCGGTTTAGATCAGTGGTTCCCAACCAGGGGTACTTGGCCTATTCACAGGGGGTACTTGAGAAGACTCAAGAGATCATAGGCCTGCTGGTAAAATGCACGAGGGGGGGTACTTCAGGGATACACTGGACAGAGCAAAATTAAGTTGGTGGTACAGTAACCAAAAAAGGTTGGGAACCACTGGTTTATATGGTACAATGAGTCTCTACACGACACTTGCTTGTTTTGTCACAAACTGTAATAAGGCTAACAATTTGAATTTTAGCAATGAGGAAATGGCTGAGACATTTCTGCATAGTGCATCTTTAAAGGGATAGTTCAGTATTTTATAACTTGATGTTAGATTGTTCCTCACCCTGAACGTAATATATGGTTTGGTTTTCTTGAAACAGCCACTACACGTAGGGCAGCAGGTAGCCTAGCCGTTGGGCCAGTAAGCGAAAGGTCGCTAGTTCGAATCCCACATTGCAAGAGCCATGTTCTACCGGCTGAGCTAACATCAATACTCATAATAGGGTGTCATTAGAGATACAGCCAATATCCACTCTGGCACACTACTCTGAATCCATGCACAACACCAGTATTTCTACTTGCACATCATCATCTGCTCATCCATCACTCCAGTGTTAATTTACTAAATTGTAATTACTTCGCTACTATGGCCTATTTATTGCCTTACCTCCTCACGCGACTTGCACACACTGTATATAGACTTTCCTTTTCTCTATTGTGTTATTGACTGTACGCTTGTTTATTCTATGTGTAACTCTGTGTTGTTGTTTGTGTCGCACTGCTTTGCTTTATCTTGGCCAGGTCGCACTTGTAAACAAGAACTTGTTCTCAACTAGCTTACCTGGTTAAATAAAGGTGAAATAAAATAAAAAATAAATAAAATAACTTAATTCTCTTTAGTATGCTAGTGTAGGGGCCGGTTCCAGACATAAACGACTAAAAAAGAAACTCAGCCTGGGTCTCAAAACAGTGTTGTTTTGCCATGAGGTGGGTGCCGTCCAACCAAATCTTGCTTAGGCCCACCAAAAGGCTAAAGCCGGCTCTGCTAGCGTAGATATTTCCTGGGTTCTAAATGGTACCCCTGTTCCCTTTACAGTGCACTGCTTTTGACCAGGGCCCTATATAAGAAACAAGGCGCCATCTCTCTCGGTCAACTTTCACCTCGATTGTCTTGTGTTGGTCGATGCCCAGGCTGTGCATGAGCCGCAGAACCTGCTCGCTGTACTCGCCCACGCCCAGGTCGCTCTCCTGCTGGTACAGCATGGGCCTCTGCACCGGCACGTCCAGTGCCATCCACTTGTGCTCCTTGATCTGGGCTACCGACAGACGCTTGGACGGGTCCAGCACCAGCATCCTCCGGATCAGGTGCTCGCAGTCTGGGAGAGGGAGGACAAGAGAGGGGGAAGGGGAGAGAAAGAAGAATAAAGACAGAGACAGAAAGGGGGAGAAAATGTATCTACAATCCCTGGTACAAAGAACCATTACAGAGAGCCCTAACTTGAGGCATTGTCTGATGACAGAGAGGAGAGTGTTCTCTTGTCACGTCTGACTTTACACATTTGCCCCTGACACATCAGACCATACACAACAACACGCAGCCCGGGACAGTGATACTGAGTGTACTGTGTGTACCATGTACCGAGAATAGAGAGGGAAGAAAACCCGTATTTGAGTGAAGCGAGAGCTCCCGCTGAAACGTTACATTGAGGAAACAAAGCGGTTCTATTGAAGCAGGGCAGGCCACAGGGAAGGAGTGAAGGAGCACCTCCACTACTCACGCTAAGAAAAACAAATGATCTCAGGCAGGAATGCACAGTGGGCTCGTCCCCTCTTTCTCTAGCCCCCCCTGTTGTCCTCTTTCTATCCCTCTCTCATTCTTACTCTCTCTGCCTTCTTAACGCCATCCCTCTCCATCTCTCCTTCTCTTTCTCCCTCATCTCTCAGAGGAGGATGGAGAGGACTCTTAACCTTCAGTTAGCGGCTAAATGAGCTTGACGTCACTAACCGCAGGGTCTTAATAGGATTACCGCCCACTGGGCTGAGGCTGTGCGTGTGTTTGCATCTGTGTGTTTCTGTGCGTGCACCCAGTCTGCGTCTCGCCTCTTCAGCCTGAGCTACCTACTCATCCTCATCCTTCGATCTATGGTCTTATTTATGATGACTGCTCTGCTGCCAAATGAACACTTCTCTGGGAGAGAAAGCCAGCAAGAGTGAGGGATGAGCGAGAGAAAGAGTGAGAGAGAGAAACTATGTGATCCACATTGACACTCTTCTTTTCTCTTTTGTACATTATGACACTACCATGGAAATATTCAGGGCCGGGACGGTTAACACTTCCTTTCTTTTGTCCCCCCCTGCTTTCTTTATCTCGGATTTCTGTTACACCCAATAGCCCAGGGCAACTTCAATACTGACTTCAAAGAATGTACAGTACTGGAGGTAAAACAAAGCAGTGTACTAACAGTACAGCGCTGCCTGATTTGTTATAGAGAGTACCGTACCGTACAGTATGTGTGTGTAGCAGAGAGTGAGAACATGTAGGGAGGAAATGGCACTCTGTTCTTCTCGTCTGAAGCAAAAGGAGGGAACAGGACCGGAGCGGGCCGGGGGGGCTGCATGCAGACAGGCGAGGGAGCTTAAGTAACACTCCTACATTCTCAACAAGGACTAAATAGTTCCCTGAACAAAGCCTGTTGACCCCCACAACAATAATATTAAGGGGTTAGAACGCCAGGGCTTAAAAACAAAGGTGTCATTGTACGCTAATGATTCACGTTCTTTTAAATCCACAATTTGGATCCCTCCACAGCATCTAGATACTTGTTTAACCTCTCTGGATTAAAATCAAATTATGATAGTGTACTTATTACATACACAAAAAAAATTCAACTTTTACATTACCGTGTAGTTTACCAATAAAATGGTCTGACGGGGATGTGGCCATACTCGGTATACATATCCCGAAAGAAAGAAATGATCTCACTCCAATACATTTTTATAGAAAGTTAGCAAAAATAGATAAGATCTTGCTACCATGGAAAGGAAAATACCTGACTATTTGTGGGAGAAAAATAAATAAAAAATCACCCTGATTAACTCGTCATATCCCAGTTTACCTACAAACAATAGTACGCAAGTATAAACAGCATTGGACCACGCACCCATCATTACCATTCTGTCTCCTAGAGATGAACATTCTTTGGTGCAAAAAGTGCAAATCAATCCCGGAACAACAGCAAAGGACCTTGTGAAGATGCTGGAGGAAGCAGGTACAAAAGTATCTATATCCACAGTAAAACAAGTACAATATCAACATAACCTGAAAGGCCGCTCAGCAAGGAAGAAGCCACTGCTACAAAACCGCCATAAAAACTCCAGACTATAGTTTGCAAATGCACATGGGGACAAAGAAGGTACTTTTTGAAGAAATGTCCTCTGGTCTGATGAAACAAAAATAGAACTGTTTGGCCATAATGACCATCATTATGTTGGGAGGTAAAAGGGGGATGCTTGCAAGCCGAAGAACACCATCCCAACCGTGAAGCTCGGGGGGGGCAGCATCATGTTGTGGGGGTTCTTTGCTGCTGGTGATTCTCTGATTCACCTCTACGCAGACGACACCATTTTGTATACTTCTGGCCCTTCTTTGGACACTGTTAACTAACCTCCAGACGAGCGTCAATGCCAGACAACTCTCCTTCCGTGGCCTCCAACTGCTCTTAAATGCAAGTAAAACTAAATGCATGCTCTTCAACCGATCACTGCCCGCACCTGCCCGCCCGTCCAGCATCACTACTCTGGACGGTTCTGACTTAGAATATGTGGACAAATACCTAGGTGTCTGGTTAGACTGTAAACTCTCCTTCCAGACTCACATTAAGCATCTCCAATCCAAAATTAAATCTAGAATCAGCTTCCTATTTCGCAACAAAGCATCCTTCACTCATGCTGCCAAACATACCCTCGTAAAACTGACCATCCTACTGATCCTCGATTTCGGCGATGTCATTTACAAAATAGCCTCTAACACTCCACTCAACAAACTGGATACAGTCTATCACAGTGCCATCCGTTTTGTCACCAAAGCCCCATATATTACCCACCACTGCGACCTGTACGCTCTCGTTGGCTGGCCCTCGCTTCATACTCGTCCTCAAACCCACTGACTCCAGGTCATCTACAAGTCTTTGCTAGGTAAAGCCCCGCCTTCTCAGCTTACTGGTCACCATAGCAGCACCCACCCGTAGCACGCGCTCCAGCAGGTATATTTTACTGGTCACCCCCAAAGCAAATTTCTCTTTGGCCACCTTTCCTTCCAGTTCTCTGCTGCCAATCACTGGAACTAACTGCAAAAATCACTGAAGCTGGAGACTCATATCTCCCTCACTAACTTTAAGCACCAGCTGTCAGAGCAGCTCACAGATCACTGCACATCTGTAAATAGCCCATCCAACTATCTCATCCCCATACTGTATTTATTTATCTTGCCCCTTTGCACCCCAGTATCTCTACTTGCACATTCATCTTCTGCATATCTTTCACTCCAGTGTTTAATTGCTATATAGTTATTACTTCGCCACCATGGCCTATTTATTGCCTTACCTCCCTTATCTTACCTCATTTGCACACACTGTATATACACTTTTTCTACTGTATTATTGACTGTCTGGTGCACTTCAAACTAGATGGTATCATGAGGAAGGAAAATTATGTGGATATATTGAAGCAGCATCTCAAGACATCAGTCAGGAAGTTAAAGCTTGTTCGCAAATGGGTCTTCCAAATGGACAATGATCCCAAGCGTACTTCCAAAGTTGTGGAAAAAGTGTTGATCCTAACTGACCTAAGACAGGGAATTTCTACTAGAATTAAATGTTAGGAATGTGATAAACTGAGTTTAAATATATTTAGCTAAGGTGTATTTCATCACATTCCCAGTGGGTCAGAAGTTTACACAATTAGTATTCGGTAGCATTGCCTTTAAATTGTTTAACTTTTGTCAAACGTGCTTCACGGTTGGGATGGTGTTCTTCGGATTACAAGCCTCCCCCTTTTTCCTCCAAACATAACGATGGTCATTATGGCAAACAGTTCTATTTTTGTTTCATCAGACCAGAGGACATTTCTCCAAAAAGTACGATCTTTGTCCCCATGTACAGTAGCAAACCGTAGTCTGGCTTTTTTATGGCGGTTTTGGAGCAGTGGCTTCTTCCTTGCTGAGCGGCCTTTCAGGTTATGTCGATATAGGACTCGTTTAACTGTGGATATCGATACTTTTGTACCTGTTTCCTCCAGCATCTTCACAAGGTCCTTTGCTGTTGTTCTAGGATTGATTTGCACTTTTCGCACCAAAGTACGTTCATCTCTAGGAGACAGAACGCGTCTCCTTCCTGAGCAGTATGACGGCAGCGTGGTCCCACGGTGTTATTACTTGCGTACTATTGTTTGTACAGATGAACGTTGTACCTTCAGGCGTTTGGAAATTGCTCCCAAGGATGAACCAGACCTGTGGAAGTTTACAATTTTTTTTCTGAGGTCTTGGCTGATTTTTTTTATTTTCCCATGATGTCAAGCAAAGAGGCACTTGGTTTGAAGGTAGGCCTTGAAATACATCCACAAGTACACCTCCAATTGACTCAAATGATGTCAATTAACCTATCAGAAGCTTCTAAAGCCATGACATCATTTTCTGGAATTTCCCAAGCTGTTTAAAGGCACAGTCAACTTAGTGTACGTAAACTTCTGACCCACCGGAATTGTGATATAGTGAATTATAAGTGAAATAATCTGTCTGTAAACAATTGTTGGGGAAATGATGTGTCATACACAAAGTAGATGTCCTAACCGACTTGCCAAAACTATAGTTTGTTAACAAGACATTTGTGGAGTGGTTGAAAAACAAGTTTTAATGACTCCAACCTAAGTGTATGTAAACTTCCCACTTCAACTGTATATATTTACAAAAATAATATATGGGGGATTGGAAATGATAAAGACAATTACATTGATGGAAGCTACAACCTATCTACATTAATAAAGCTGATCTAGCCCCTAAAAAAATAAATATATTAATACAAATATATACAAATTATATACCTATAATTTCCACCTTTTGTCTATTCCATTTGCACAACAGCATGTGAAATTTATTGTCAATCCAGTGTTGCTTCCTAAGTGGACAGTTTGATTTCACAGAAGTGTGATTGACTTGGAGCTACATTGTGTTGTTTAAGTGTTCCCTTTATTTTTTTGAGCAGTGTATATATATCGTATCGTGATGTCCCTGCCCTAGTAGTAGATGGGTTCCATTTTGAACAGGTATTTATGCAATGCAGTTGAGCCTCATGTCAAAAGCGGTCAATGTTTTCCTTGCACACAACAGAGTGGATTCTGAAGAGCTCCAAGCAGCCAGTTAAAGGGGTAATCCGGGATTGGTATATACATTTTGGGGACTATTAAATTAACTATGTCGCCATTGATTCGAGGAGATAAAAATGTCTACAGCCCCATCCCTCAGCAGTTTACCAAAACAAGCGGTGGAGTGACCATTTTGTTGTTTTTCATATCCCGTATTGCCCCTTTAATGTCCTCTACTGGTATTCACCAGCGAACAAAAACCTTTCCAACAACAACACAGACTGATGTTTGGCTTCGGATGGTGTTTTTCCATAGGAGCAATGGTGTAACTTCAGGCTTTTTTGGGGTGTAAGCACTATGTTATTGAGTCTCACCTTCTGTCATGAAGTAGGGGATGCGGAAGCGACCCTCCAAGACGCGCTGTCGGAGCACGGGCAGGGTGGGGCCATCGAAGGGCAGGGCGCCACACACCAGCACATACAGCACCACCCCCATACTCTACATTGAGACACCCAACCACGCACGCAGACAGACAGACACACACTAGGTCAGGGGCTGCAGTGGGAAAAATCTTTACACTCACATAACTAGATCAATCATGTACAAAGGCACCTAGATGTATGTGAGGGCGAGTTCAATATGCCGTAAAACAGGGAGGGCTATAAAAAAAAAGGTTGGGATATCTTACGCTCGGACATGATGTTTTCAGGGCACCTTTGAAAAAGAGAGTAGGTAGGGCTATTTGGTTTATGGCAAGACGTAATTATCATACACTTATCATCACTGCAAGGCTTAGGGGGAAAGCAAACAATTGATCAGCAGACTAGGGTTGATGATTCACAATCAGATCCCCCAACGCAATCATGTCCAGTATCTTTAAAAAAATAAATAATAATCACACCTCTCAGTTGAGCGCCTTGCCTGCATCCCAAATGGCAACTTAATCCCTATACAGTGCACTGCTTTTGATAGGGCTCTTTTCAAAAGTAGTGCACTATGTGGGGAGTAGGGTACCATTTGGGACGCATTACTTTACCCCAGTTTTCTCTTTGTTTAATCTGATCTGAAGCACATTGGTGGGCCTCACTATTGCTTCTAATGCCCATGATTAGAGGAGGTCCAGTTTCAAAGACAATGTACAGTCAGTTCTGGGACACACCGTGTGTAACACCGAGGTACTAACTAGTAGCAGTATTTGTGACTCATCGCAGAGCAGGTGTGTCCCCAAAATGGCAGCCCATTCCTTATATAGTGCACTGCTTGGGACCAAGGCCAATAGGGTACTATTGAGGGAATAGGGATGCCATTTAGGACGCTAACAAGAGCATTGTCTTACCCAGATGTCCAGCTGGGGCCCCTCGTACTGTTGTCCCTCGAACACCTCCGGAGCAGCGTAGGGGGGGCTGCCGCACCACGTGGCCAGGGGCTCCCCGGGCTGGAAGAAGTTCCCGAAGCCAAAATCTAACAAAAGGGGAGAATGACACGGTTAACTTTATATTATTATACACCTTCACCTTGAGTCCTTCTGCCCATAGATGGTATGGAGGGTTCTGCCTGTGAACATTTGGCTGGCTGGCTGAGTGAGTGAGCAACGGGTGGTAAGAGGTGAGGGAAGGATGGAAGGGAACGGCTCGGAACAGGGGGAGATGCAGACAGAACAGTGACTACTCAGGGAGAAAGAGAGCACGGTAGAGGGAGAAACAACAGAAGGTGGCTGATTCACTGACTACCTATAGCACAGGGGTAGCTTTAAAGCTAGCTCCAGATTAGAACAAACAAATGTGTGTGCACTACTCTGGTCAAAAGTAGTGCACACTATTTAGAGAATAGGGTGTTATTTAGGACGCACAGTAGAACAACCTGCAGGGTTTTTTTTTTTTGCCAATGTGATATGTAATGCACATATTTGTGTGTTGAGGCCATTGATGGGCTAGCTGGGCCTTCATGAGGTAATCTCCCAGGAGACTGACTTGAGCTCATAGAATGACTGTTCTGATTGTTCCAAGGAAGGAAGAGAGAGCGAGAAACAAACTTACAACTCGAAAAAAAAATATTTCTGCCTTTCATTAAAATTCAACTTCCAACAATGTGTTGCCAAATCTTTTACCAGTATGAAGCTGCTCGCTTTTACTTTTGCAAATCCCCCCCCCCCCTTATTCTCTATCCGTCTCACTCCTTTGCGTGTCTGTTCCTTATGTTTAAGATTCTATTTGAATACATTTCAGTGTGAGAATGGAGAGACTGTTATCTGTGGAGCCCGACGGTGTTAAGGGACCCCTGTTGTAACAACTAACATTTATCAGATGAATAACTATTTTTAGTATTTGTTTTTAATCATCACGATTATATAAGGCCGAGGGAAGAAGATGCGTTGCGACAAATACTAATATTCCGGCTTACGTAAATGGGGGCAGGTAGTGTTGGACTGCGTGGCACAAAGCAGTGTTCAACAGCTTTTCAAATTGATTTAGTCTCTTCAGTGCTCCGGCCAAATGATGCGCTCACCCCTGCCTGAGTGATTGTCGACCCCGTGAGATCCAATGTCCAAGATCAACCCGTATCAAGCTGCAGCAGTGTCCCTGTCTGCATCCTAAACGCCAATCTATTTCCTTTCTAGGGCACTACTTTTGACCAGGGCCCATTGGGAAGCACATAGTCAAATGTTAACCTGGAGTACTGCCTAATTCGAACAGGAAGTACCAGTGACACGATCAATATGGAAGGGTTCCGATGAAGTGGATGTTAAGCTACAGGACTGTTTCGCTAGTACAGACTGGAATATGTTCCCGGGATTCATACGATAACATTGAGTAGTTTACCACATCAATCACGGACACTTATAAGAAATCCTGCTAGGACTTCCGACGAGCCATCAAAAAGTAAAAATGTCAAAACAGGACTAAGATCAAATCCTGCTACGCAGGCTTTGACGCTTGTTGGATGTGGCAGGACTTGCAAACTATTATGGATTACAAAGAGAAACTCAGCCGCGAGCTGTCCAGTGATGTGAGCATACCAGACAAACTAAATTCCTTCTATATTCACTTTGAGGCAAGCAACACTGAACCATGCATGAGAGCACCAGCTGTTCCGGACGAGTGTGTGACATTGTTCTCAGTAGCCGATGTGAGCTAAACCTTTAAACAGGTTAACATTCACAAGACTGCAGGGTCAGAAGAATTACCAGAACACATACTCAGAGCATGCGCTGACCAGCTGGCAAGTGTCTTCACTGACCTTTTCAACCTCTCCCTGACCCAGTCTAACACCTACACGTTTCAAGCAAACAACCATAGTCCCTGTGCCCAAGAACGTTAAGGTAACCTGTCTAAATGACTGTCGCCCCGTAGCACTCACATCTGTAGCCATGAAATGCTTTGAAAGGTTGGTCACAAGTTACATCAAAACCATCATCCCAGACACCCTGGGCCCACTCCAATTTGCATACCGTCCCACAGATGACACACTCTCTATTGCGCTCCACACTGCCCTCTCCCACCTGGACAAGAGGAACACTTACATAAGAACGCTGTTCATTGACTACAAATCAAAATCAAATTTTATTGGTCACACACACATGGTTAGCAGATGTTAATGCGAGTGTAGCGAAATGCTTGTGCTTCTAATTCCGACAGTTCAGTAATATCTAACAAGTAATCTAATAATCCCCAACAACTACCTAATACAAACACATTTAAAGGGATAGAATAAGAATATGCACACAAATATATGGATGAGCGATGGCTGAGTGGCATAGGCAAGATGCAATAGATGGTATAAAATACAGTATATACATAGGAGATGAGTAATGTAAGATATGTAAACATTATTAACGTGGCATTGTTTAAAGTGACTAGTGCATTTATGTAGGCAGCAGCCTCTGAGTTAGTGATAGCTGTTTATCAGTCTGATGGCTCTGAGATAGCTGTTTTTTAGTCTCTCGGTCCCAGCTTTGATACACCTGTACTGACCTCGCCTTCTGGATGGTAGCGGGGTGAACAGGCAGTGGCTTGGGTGGTTGTTGTTCTTGATTCTCTTTTTGGCCTTCCTGTGACATCGGGTGCTGTAGGTGTCCTGGAGGGCAGGTAGTTTGCTCCTGGTGATGCGTTGTGCAGACTGCACCACCCTCTAGAGAGCCTTGCGGTTGAGGGCGGTGCAGTTGCTGTATCAGGTGGTGATACAGCCCGACAGGATGCTCTCGATTGTGCGTCAGCCAAATTTCTTCAGCTTCCTGAGATTGAAGAGGCGCTGTCGCGCCTTCTTCGCCACACTGTCTGTGTGGGTGGACCATTTCAGTTCAGTTATCTACAGACATTTTGCTTGGTTGATTGCCTTACGGATGGAATAACTACACTGTTTATATTCGGCCATATTCCCAGTCCTCTTTCCATGGTTAAATACAGTGGTTCGCGCTTTCAGTTTTGCGTGAATGCCGCCATCCAAAGGTTTTTGGTTAGGGTAGGTTTTAATGGTCACAACATCTCCAATGCACTTCCTTATAAACTCACTCACAGAGTCAGCGTATAGATCAATGTTATTCTCTGAGGCTGCCCGGAAGATTTCCCAGTCCGTGTGATCAAAACAATCTTGAAGCGTGGATTCCGATTGGTCAGACCAGCGGTGAATGGTTCTAGTCACGGGTAAATCCTATTTGAGGACGGTAGGAGCAAGATTGAGTTGGTCAGATTTGCCGAAGGGAGGGCTCCCTATAGCTCAGCATTCAACACGATAGTGTCCTACAAGCTCATCACTAAGCTCAGGATCCTGGAATTTAACACCTCCCACTGCAACTGGATCCTGGACTTCTTGACAGGCCGCCCCCAAGTGGTGAGGGTACACAACAACACATCCGCCATGTTGACTCTCAACACGGGCCCCTCAGGGGTGCGTGCTTAGTCTCCTCCTGTACTCATTTGAGATTTTAGTCACTTAGCAGACAGTGTTATCCAGAGCGGCTTAGTGCATTCATCTTAAGATGAACACCCCCCGTTTCTCTGTCCTGATAATGTTTTAGGGAGCCTGAGCACGCATAGTCGTACCTGGCCTGCTGCTCGGAAATGTAGGAAAGTGTTTTTTTAACATCCATTGCGAATGACAATATATTAAAACTATAATTCCTCACAGAAAGCTATTTAAAAAACACATTATTATTGAAATGGAACAGTTCAATGAAAATGCACATATAAAATAATAACTAGCACACAGAACAGTAGAATAAATTGTAATCTTCCCCAAACTTGAAACTTATGCACCGCCTATGAAGTCTTTATAAAATAATTGCCTTCAAGTCCATGGCCGTATTTTGCCTATAGGCTACTTTCAAACAAGGTAAGACATGCCTCATAACATGAACTAAAACGTTCAGGTTTCAAACAATTACATATCATTCCAAAGTGCACACTGCCTCCAGCTCACATTGTAAAGTGGTGGGTGACACGCTGATATGATAGCCTGTTGCCTGCACTTGAATGGGAGGTGTGCTTCAATGAACAGTTGAGAAATAAAACTTTTACATTTTAATTGTGCACCAAAACTGTTAACAGGCGGTTGCCTTTAGAATTGTTGAGCAATGAATAGGCTTATAAAAGCACATGTTCTACTCCGGCAGCAATCAACTGGGAGCTGCAGCAGAAATCCCACTCAAAATTGGCTCTGTATGCTTGCGCGCGTCTGATAGTTTTGCTGGATAAATAAGATAGGCCTACATTATGACTAACGAAAATACACAGGCCAATTTAATTCCTCTAAATTATGCAAATTACCCTATAGACAAAAAAGCACGACGGTCAAATGTATTTATATCAACTGGTATTTCCATAAATGAAAAAACAGCATTTTTCTCCCAGTCATTTTGGCCGGCAACAGATTTATTTAAATGGCCTTTTCATAATTATTTTTTTGGGGGGGCAAAAGCGGGCAATTGCCAGCAAAAGGAAACACTGTGTGATGTATAACAGACTGCACAGCACACACTTAACAGCAGCAGGGCAGCATTGCCATTGACTAGCCTAGCTAAAAACACAAGGTTTCTTAACCGTCATCTAAAATGTACACGAATCCATCCCATGCACGTCTGGATTATATTCTAGTAATACTGTGAATCTGGGTTTACTGAATGATAGCCATCTGAAACATGTTTCCCCCCCCCCCCCTTTGTTTTATACCTCACATGCAAAATTGGCTCTAGCAATGCAATTGCATCAAGGTCAAAATGTGAAAATGAGAGGTGAAGGCACGGTATACAGACGTCTAGATTTAGCCTTGGCTTTAGCCTACATTTGAACTAGAGACAAAATAAGCGGTCAATCCTACACCTCAAGCCTATAAGTAAGATGTAGATTAAGCTGTAGATTTTGAGGCGGCAGGTAGCCTAGTGGTTAGAGCGTTGGACCAGTAACCGAAAGGTTGCTAGATCGAATCCCCGAGCTGACAAGGTAAAAATCTGTCATTCTGCCCCTGAACAAGGCAGTTAACCCTGTGTTCCTAGGCCGTCATTGTAAGTAAAAATGTGTTCTTAACTGACTTGCCTATTACATAAAGGTTAAATAAATTAAAAAAAATTACTAGGCGAGATAATGCTATGACGGTGAGAGTCACGGCAAAGCATGTTAAGGCAGAGTAAGGAAGGAGTGAGGGCTTACCAGCGGAGCTGACCCACTTTGCGGGCTGCATTTTGAGCAGCGCGGCTGGCTGACGTCAATGTTCCCAACAGGCCAGGGGCTCGCTATGTGTGGACGGTGGGCTGTGCAACGCCGCGCCCAGCCCCGATCACTCTGTGTCCCAAATGGATCCCTTTTCCCTATTAAGTGCACTAATTTTGAGCAGGGCTCTGGTCAAAAGTAGTGCACTACATTAAGAATAAAGTGTAATTTGGGATGTAGACACTATCTAGACTACTTCCTGTTCCAAATATTAGCCTAACGCGTCTACTCACACCAGGGGGGGGGTCAACGCTAGCTAGTAGCCAACAGTGCTTGTGTTTTTATAATGAGGGATAATGCGATGTGTCCTTGCGCAAATTGATACAAGTGCATAGAGAGCTCAGCTTACTATGGAGATTTATACAGCTGGGGGAATGTGTGTGTGGTTGAGTATCATCCTGTCTGAGGTACAAAAGCATGCATGTTGGCCATATCAAATGTCTTTCACCACTGGGGAGGATGAATGAGGGGGTGGCTGAATGATGATATAACACCTGCACCTTTAACATGTTATTCTGTGTAGCGGGTGGCCTTTCAGCTTGGTCCATGAACAATAAAACAAGACATAGTATGGGTGAAGAGGGGGGGGTCGAGCAGTGTACCCCTGTGATCAAATGTTGTTTGCTGCAGCAGCAGAACCAATCCATTTAAGAGGCTTCCTGATAAGTGCACGATCTGGCCGCTTCTTAGAACGTGCTGAGCTCGCTCGCTCGCTCGCACGCACGCACGCACGCGCGCGCGCGCACGCACGCACACACACACACACACACACACACACACACACACACACACACACACACACACACACACACACACACACACACACACACACACACACACACACACACACACACACACACACACACACACACACACACACACACACACACACACACACACACACACACACACACACACACACACACACACACACACACACACACACACACACACACACACACACACACACACACACACACACACACACACACACACACACACACACACACACACACACACACACACACACACACACACACACACACACACACACACACACACACACACACACACACACACACACACACACACACACACACACACACTTTGAAGTGGAAACAAAGGCAACACCCCCCGCTGCCTGGCACTTTGGTGACCTTTCCTTGACTGACCATCAACCACCACAGCGCTTCTGAGAAACTGACCACCAGGGCAGTTCTGGGTATACAAAAGGAGACCTTTAAAACGGGGGACTAGTGTGGCAGTAAATCCTCTTATTTGAGGATGAAACATGAACCACACAATGTCCTTTGGTGAGGTAAAACAGGGGTTAAATATCACTGGGGGAATATTTATCTGTTTCTCTGTGCATTTGAGTCTCTTTTTAATCCAGAGAGACTCGAACAAAACAACAAACTTCCTCATCTAAGCCAAGCAAAGCACAGGATGTACCAATGTTCTTGTGTGCCTGCCTGATGTATTTGTAATCCTAGGTTAATGTAGTTTCATTGGTCAGTTTCTCAAAATAAGTGTACCTTCCCCAAAAATTGGATCTGAGTTATTGTGGTGGCGATATTGCCTTTGGTAATAACAGCAACCACCCGCCACCACTCACAACAACTGATCATCTTCTCTTACATCCTGAGAGACAAACTGGTTTGTGTTTATTAGACATCAAACAGAACTGACTAAAACCGAGGAGGGACTCATTTTAATTTTCAGCTGAAAAATGTTTAGAAACGTTTTCCATTCCTGCCCTAATGAACACGGCCAAGGAAGGGAAAACAGGCGTCTTAGGAAGCCCCGGCCACATCTCTCTCTCCATCAGTCACTGTCCGGACTAGCCTAGATCTAACACCCCTGGAGCAGGAACACAGGGACTCTGTGGGCATGCGCACATTGTATCACCGTGTCTGAAACTCAGAACAGTCCTTCTCGCCCGGCACTCTCCCAGATGCTCGATGACATTTTTCACTGGCCCGCTCAAAATGCCATCTTCCTGATAACGCAACAGCAGCCCAGGGCTATGTGCAGTACGGCCTAGCTTCAGCTCCTGCTTCCCTCATCTAGCTAGTGGATTTTGGTTACCTCTCAACACAGTGCAAATGGCCTGCTCTGGTAGTTAGACATTTCAGAACTGAACCGTCGCTGAGGTCATTGCTCCTGGCCATGTAATCCAACAGCAATGTTCTGATCAAAACAAGTGAAGTTGTTCTCACTGCAATATAAAAAAGACTTGGTTTACATTTTCTAGGCCTGTGTCAATTTACAGGTTCTTCATGACTTTGTGAAAAATCTCACACAGTACATCCCACTGGCAATTCCAAGATTATTCTTAGGTTACCCTGAAACACTAAGAGTAGGGTTGCAAAATTCAGTTAACTTGGACAAAAACTCCACAGGTAATTGGATCAGGAAAAAAACTGCACCGACCGCCTACCTGCTATCTTGATGTTCATGTGTACGTCCAGCAGCAGGTTCTCAGCCTTCAGGTCTCGGTGGACTATGTTGCGGTTGTGGCAGTACTCCACCGCTGACAGGATCTGCCAGAACTTGCGCCGCGCTTCCAGCTCGCTCAGTCTCCCGTGTTTGGCCAGGTAGTCTAGAGAGGGGGAGAGGGTTAGAGTCATAAGTTCAGCTGGCTTAAATTCTAATCAGGGGTGGCTAGGATGCAAAGGCCTCGAACATGTAGACCTATGTGTTCTCAAAGTCTTATTCCTAGCTAAGGCTTGCTTGACTACATATTAGACCAAATCCATCAGTGTAACTAATAGAATCACCACTCTGCTCATGCCTGAACAGTACTAGGCTTGTATAATTCAATTTGGGTTTGTTTAGCCATACCCATGTTTGTAGAGTACAATCACAGAGGCATGGAATACCTCAGCTCGCTCAACTACTCTTACAGTAACCACCCTTCTCCCAGCCAGACGACAGAGGACAGGACAGTGATGAGCCACAATAAGGAGCCTGGCCTGTGATCGGGTCAATGCAGCAGAGTAAACATCCCCCCGCATGGACATAATCATGTCACCACAGTCACCACATCCAGGAGTGCTGGGTCAGCCCCCTGGCCCTCGGCCAGCCAAGCCCAAAGACCCAGCACTAACAGGCCCAACTAACGCAGACACTGCTCCGCTGGGTAGTAACAAACACATAGCCTTCGCCTACTTTAACACAAAGAAAACAGAACACATTCAAAATGAAGGGATTGACCAATTTATTTCCTCATCAGCTAACTCAAGGAGGGACTAGGAGGGAGGTTACTCAGAACTGGCCTGTTTGTGCCTGAGGAAATAAATGGCTCCTGAGTGGCGCAGCAGTCTAAAGCACTGAATCTCAGTGCTAGAGGCGTCACTACAGAACCTGGTTCGATCCCGGGCTGTATCACAACCGGCCGTGATCGGGAGTGCCATAGGGAGGTGCACAACTGGCCCAGTGTCGTCCGGGTTAGGGGAGGGTTTGGCGGTCATTGTAAAATAAGAATTTGTTATTAACTGACTAGTTAAATAAAAGGTTAGAGAAGAAAAAAATAATAATAATAAATTATATATATATACATACACACATATATATATATATATACACACATATATATATATATATATACACACACATATATATATATATATACATACATACATACATACATACATACATACATACATACATACATACATATATATATATATATACATACATACAGTGGGGCAAAAAAAGTATTTAGTCAGCCCCCAATTGTGCAAGTTCTCCCACTTAAAAAGATGAGAGGCCTGTAATTTTCATCATAGGTACACTTCAACTATGACAGACAAAATGAGAAAAGAAAATCCAGAAAATCACATTGTAGGATTTTTAATGAATTTATTTGCAAATTGTGGTGGAAAATAAGTATTTGGTCAATAACAAAAGTTATAACAAATACCCTTTGTTGGCAATGACAGAGGTCAAACGTTTTCTGTAAGTCTTCACAAGGTTCTCACCCACTGTTGCTGGTATTTTGGCCCATTCCTCCATGCAGATCTCCTCTAGAGCAGTGATGTTTTGGGGCTGTTGCTGGGCAACACGGACTTTCAACTCCCTCCAAAGATTTTCTATGGGGTTGAGATCTGGAGACTGGCTAGGCCACTCCAGGACCTTGAAATGCTTCTTACGAAGCCACTCCTTTGTTGCCCGGGCAGTGTGTTTGGGATCATTGTCATGCTGAAAGACCCAGCCACGTTTCATCTTCAATGCCCTTGCTGATGGAAGGAGGTTCACTCAAAATCTCACGATACATGGCCCCATTCATTCTGTCCTTTACACGGCTCAGTCGTCCTGGTCCCTTTGCAGAAAAACAGCCCCAAAGCATGATGTTTCTACCCCCATGCTTCACAGTAGGTATGGTGTTCTTTGGAGGCAACTCAGCATTCTTTGTCCTCCAAACACGACGAGTTGAGTTTTTACCAAAAAGTTATATTTTGGTTTCATCTGACCATATGACATACTCCCAATCTTCTTCTGGATCATCCAAATGCTCTAGCAAACTTCAGACGGGCCTGAACATGTACTGGCTTAAGCAGGGGGACACGTCTGGCACTGCAGGATTTGAGTCCCTGGCGGCGTAGTGTGTTACTGATGGTAGGCTTTGTTACTTTAATGCCAGCTCTCTGCAGGTCATTCACTAGGTCCCCCCGTGTTTTTTTTTTTTTTTTTTGCTCACCGTTCTTGTGATCATTTTTGACCCCACAGGGTGAGATCTTGCGTGGAGCCCCAGATCGAGGGAGATTATCAGTGGTCTTGTATGTCTTCCATTTCCTAATAATTGCTCCCACTATTGATTTCTTCAAACCAAGCTGCTTACCTATTGCAGATTCAGTCTTCCCAGCCTGGTGCAGGTCTACAATTTTGTTTCTGGTGTCCTTTGACAGCTCTTTGGTCTTGGCCATAGTGGAGTTTGGAGTGTGACTGTTTGAGGTTGTGGACAGGTGTCTTTTATACTGATAACAAGTTCAAACAGGTGCCATTAATACAGGTAACGAGTGCAGGACAGAGGAGCCTCTTAAAGAAGAAGTTACAGGTCTGTGAGAGCTAGAAATCTTGCTTGTGTGTAGGTGACCAAATACTTATTTTCCACCATAATTAGCAAATAAATTCATAAAATAATCCTACAATGTGATTTTCTGGATTTGTTTTTCTCATTTTGTCTGTCATAGTTGAAGTGTACCTATGATGAAAATTACAGGCCTCTCTCATCTTTTTAAGTGGGAGAACTTGCACAATTGGTGGCTGACTAAATACTTTTTGCCCCACTGTACATACATACAATGCTCAAAAAAATAAAGGGAACACTTAAACAACACAATGTAACTCCAAGTCAATCACACTTCTGTGAAATCAAACTGTCCACTTAGGTAGCAACACTGATAGACAATAAATTGCACATGCTGTTGTGCAAATGGATTAGACAAAAGGTGGAAATTATAGGCAATTAGCAAGACACCCCCAATAAAGGAGTGATTCTGCAGGTGGTGACCACAGACCACTTCTCAGTTCCTATGCTTCCTGGCTGATGTTTTGGTCATTTTTGAATGCTGGCAGTGCTCTCACTCTAGTGGTAGCATGAGACGGAGTCTACAACCCACACAAGTGGCTCAGGTAGTGCAGCTCATCCAGGATGGCACATCAATGCGAGCTGTGGCAAGAAGGTTTGCTGTGTCTGTCAGCGTAGTGTCCAGAGCATGTTAGGATCACCACTTTACTATTATTCTGACATTTTACATTCTTAAAATAGAATGATTTATTTCAGCTTTTATTTCTTTCATCACATTCCCAGTGGGTCAGAAGTTTACATGCTACCAAATACTAATGGAGTGTATTGCCTTTACATTTTATAACTTGGGTCAAACGTTTCGGGTAGCCTTCCACAAGCTTCGCACAATAAGTGGGTGAATTTTGGCCCATTCCTCCTGACAGAGCTGGTGTAACTGAGTCAGGTTTGTAGGCCTCCTTGCTCGCACACGCTTTTTCAGTTCTGCCCACAATTTTTCTATAGGATTGAGGTCAGGGCTTTGTGATGGCCACTCCAATACCTTGACTTTGTTGTCCTTAAGCCATTTTGCCACAACTTTGGAAGTATGTTTGGGGTCATTGTCCATTTGGAAGACCCATTTGCGACCAAGCTTTAACTTCCTGACTGATGTCTTGAGATGTTGCTTCAATATATCAACAATTTCCCTTCCTCATGATGCCATCTATTTTGTGAAGTGCACCAGTCCCTCCTGCAGCAAAGCACCCCCAAAACATGATGCAGCCACCCCTGTGCTTCACGGTTGGGATGGTGTTCTTCAGCTTGCAAGCCTCCCTCTTTTTCCTCCAAACATAACGATGGTTATTATGGCAAACAGTTCTATTTTTGTTTCATCAGACCAGAGGACATTTCTCCAAAAAGTACGATCTTTGTCCCCATCTGCAGTTGCAAACCGTAGTCTGGCATTTTTTTGGCTGTTTTGGAGCAGTGGCTTCTTCCTTGCTGAGCAGCCTTTCAGATTATGTCGATATAGGACTCGTTTTACTGTGGATATAGATACTTTTGTACCCGTTTCCTCCAGCATTTTCACAAGGTCCTTTGCTGTTGTTCTGGGATTGATTTGCACTTTTCGCACCAAAGTACATTCATCTCTAGGAGACAGAACGCATCTCCTTCCTGAGCGGTATGACAGCTGCGTGGTCCCATGGTGTTTATACTTGCGTTTGTTCAGATGAACGTGGTACCTTCAGGCATTTGGAAATTGCTACTAAGGATGAACAGACTTGTGGAGGTCTACAATTTTCTGAGATCTGATTTCTTTTGATTTTCCCATGATGTCAAGCAGTTTGAAGGTAGGCCTTGAAATACATCCACAAGTACACATCCAATTGACTCAAATTATGTCAATTAGCCTATCAGAAGCTTCAAAAGCCATGATGTAATTTTCTGGAATTTTCCAAGCTGTTTAAAGGCACAGTCAACTTAGTGTATGTAAACTTCTGACCCACTGGAATTGTGATACAGTGAATTATAAGTGAAATAAATCAGTCTGTTGGACAGAATTGTTGGGAAAATTACTTGTGACATGCAAAGTAGATGTCCTAACCGACTTGCCAAAACTATAGTTTGTTAACAAGAAATTTGTGGAGTGGTTGAAAACGAGTTTTAATGACTCCAATTTAAGTTTATGTAAACTTCCGACTTCAACTGTGTGTGTGTGTGTGTGTGTGTGTGTGTGTGTGTGTGTGTGTGTGTGTGTGTGTGTGTGTGTGTGTGTGTGTGTGTGTGTGTGTGTGTGTGTGTGTGTATATATATATATATATATATATATATATATATATATATATGTGTGTATATATATATATAAAAATTGCACATAAGAGGGGGAGGGAGGGAAGGAGCGAGTCAGAGCCAAGATTACGTAACTCCAACGTCCCTGGCTGCTGCAATGTTGCGCAAAGTGCTGTATCATACTCTTCTGTCCTGACGCTTACGCTGCCTCTCTGAGGGACAAACAGGAGGAAACAATTTGGGCCACGCACCCTTTTCCTGAGACAAATGCAAACATTTGGAATCTATTTTGGGCTTGGCTTATCTTGTTTTGGTTGACAACTAGAATAGTCTACATGTATTTTTTAAATAAATAAATAAATATATATATATATATATATAAAAAACTCCCCCATCCATCTCTAACAATCATGGAGCCATCTTGGCTCGATTCTGTTTATAATTATTTAATCAGTATTCAATGATGCTAATAGTCTATGCGAGCGCACACACACACAGCAACTCCAAAAATTATTGTCGCTGCATAATCCACACCGAATTCCCTATCCAAGCGGTAACGGAGCACCAAGTCTGGGACCAGAAGGCTTCTTAACAGCGTCTACCCCCAAGCCATAAGACTGCTGAACAGTTAATCAAATGGTGCAAATAAGCATTTCACGGTAATATCTACACCGGTTGTATTCAGTGCATGTGGCATTTAAAAAGAAACATTTGTAACCATCCGCAAAATGTCAAAATCTAATTCGTTACGACTTCCTCCCGCCAATTACAACCTTCAAATCCTGAACAGATATAAAATGGGGGAGAGAATTAATAATTCCTAATTCATCGTTTCCCATCCAGCCTCATCAACAGCCTCTGGGGAACATGTTTCATGGCGGCCTCTTCACACCTCCAACCAGCATGCAGCTCTCTACTTCACACCCTTACATAGCATGGAGGGTAGGAGACGGAGATGTATGAGCACCCATATCCCTCTACAGTAGGGCAAAACTACGTTGAAGAAATTAACGATACAGAACACTTCAGGTTCGGGTTTTTAGAGCCCAAGTCATTTCAAGTAATTTAGGTGGGGGGGGGGGGGGGGGGGGGGGGGTCGATGCTCCTCACAAATAACACTGTTGACCATCCTGTGCTTAAACAAGAGGGCTGGATAAAAATGACAGATGGAGCAAGGGCAATAGCAAGCATTAAGCTGAATTATAATTCACTCATATACATAGAGTTCATCACGCAGATGGGAATGCATACGGCTAAAGTTCCAGGAAACTGTGACATTATAGACGTACACTGCTTCTGATAAATGGTTAACTTCAGAGGATACGAGAAAAACATTACACTGATTAGAGGGTGCCATATTCCAGATCGTTACCCCTCTTGACCGAGGCTTCTCGTTGTGGCGTGTCGCTAACAAACAAAAACAAACGCACTTGGCATGGGAATGTGGCGAGGTGCTCTGAATATAGAGACTGGGTGGGCTAGGGTTGCTGCAGCTACACAACACAGCTATGCGATAAACCTCGCTGCATACACTGAGTAAGTAGGCCTACAGCGGCCTCTTGCCCTATCGTACCTTACCAATCCCTCGCTAGAGAAAGTCTGGACTTTGGATCCCTGTCTGGCTGGAATTAGCTGACACCACGACATTGGACAATAGAAGTGTTGTTCACTGTGCTACATACGATTTCTATTGCATTGAAATAGACATTACGAGAAACACAGCACAGAGGTTGACATGGTTTTTGAAAGTTAATAATTATGCCGTGGCTGATGTACTACACCACCCAGACACATAAAATATACAGTCGTCCTTCTGAACTGAGCTGCAGGACAGGAAGGAAACTGCTTAGGTGTCACCACAAGGCCATTGGTGATTTTAAAACAGCTATAGAGTTCAATGGCTGTGATGGGAGAAAACTGAGGATGGATCAACGACATTGTAGTGACTACACATGAACCTAAATGACAGAGTGAAAAGGAAGCCTATACAGAAAATACACATATACAGAATACAAATATTCCAAAACATGCTTGGCACAAGTTACTAAAGTAATACTGTAAAAAAAGAAGGAAATTAATCAACATTTTGGCCTAAATGCAAAGCCTTATGTTTGGGGCAAATCCAAAACAACACTCAGCCCCCTTATTTTCAAACATGGTGGAGGCTGCAGCATGGTATGTGTATGCCTGACATTGACAAAGACTGGGGAATTATTCAGGATGAAAAGAAATGGGATGGAGCTAAGCACAGGCAAAATCCTAGAGAAAAACCTGCTTCAGTCTGCTTTCCACCAGACACTGGGAGAGGAATTCACCTTTCAGCAGGATAATAACCTAAAACACAAAGCAACATCTACACTGGAGTGATTTCCAAGAAGACAGTGAATGTTCCTGAGTGGCCAAGTTACAGTTTTGACTTGAATCTTCTTGAAAATCTATGGCATGACTTGATCCCCAACACCTTGACATAGCTTGAAGAATTTAACATAACGGGCAAATATTGCACAATACAGGTCTGCAAAGTTCTTATGAGACTTACCCAAGAAGGTGTTTCTAACATGTATTGACTCGGGGGGGGGGGGAAATACTTGTTCAATCAAGGTATTTGCGTGATTTTTTTCTATTAATCTTTATAAAATGTTAGAATTCTTCCACTTTGACAGAGTATTTTGTGTAGATCGTTGACAAAAAAAAAGTACATTTTAAATCCCTATTTGTAACGCAACAAAAAGTGAAAAACAGTTCAAGTGGGCGTAGACTTTCTATAGGCACTGTACTAGCTAGAAGGTAAACCAGCCCTGGCAAACCAGACCTTCAGCTTCACTGTTAACCTAATCTGTTACTTTCACACACCAGCAACAGCGTTTGGTGCGCTCCAGAGTGCTTCCGCTAAGGGCTAATGACACAAAAAAAGCATGCTCATCACACCAGTGGATGTATGAGTAATGCACTGCTTGAATGTCAGAAGGGGCGAGGAGGAGGACTGGCAACATGGCAGCACAGTCAGGTGTACTCAGTCAAAGAAGTGTTGCATTTTGGGAGAAAGAGGGGGGGGGGGTGAATGATGAATCACAGATCTAGGACAGGGTGTTAAAAACAATGAGGGAAAAGCTCAGAAGAGCACCGAGTTCCAGGTCTGTTGGGGAGATGTGTAATCTCTTAACAGTTGCTCAGGTTTAGAAGAGATTGGAGAGCCGAGCGAGAGCAGGACCCGGGTTCCGTAAATTTCTGTGCTGGCCGGCATGCAGACAGCAAAGCAGAGCCTGCCCACCGAACAAGGGCAATAACGACGCTCTCCTGCCTTCAACGTCTAAGCTCCAAATGTATTTTCCTGAAACTTAGTCCTGAAGTAAAGACGCACCCATAGGCTACACAATCCAAGATTTACTGAGCATGCCCTAGGTCAAGTCAGCCAGCAAAGAGATGATACAGCTAGATGAGTCAACAGTGTAGCCAAGCCTTTTCAGCTCAGAAAAAAACAAAAAAACAGATACCTACTGAGTAACAGAAGCAAAAAACATTATAGACCCAACTATTGCAGCAGACAAAAGAAGTTGACAGGCAAAATTAATCTCGCCGGGGCACTCTATCAAGAAGACAGATGTGTTCAGGCCTAGTCAATAAAACCCACCCACCCACCCACGCTCTGGCAGTTTTCATTTTAATATGCATGGCCTACATTTTTTCACCCCCTTTCCAAATTCAAATGGTCATCCCCTTTCTCTCTCTCCCCTCTGCCTGGAGGTTCTGTTCTGTCACTCCTCATTATTTGTGGTTGACCCAATTTCTCCAGGTTTGATCCACTCCTACAGCGCTGGGTGGGTGGGTGAAGCTCACTAGCCAGCAGACAGGTTGGAATGGCTGCTTTCACTGTGTCCGGCACCCACTACCCCTGCCAGACTCAAACTCCATAGGGCTGGGATGGATGGATCGTAGAAATACACCTATTGAAACGGTTTAAGTCATTGACTTAGTAATTCTATGGGATGGACAGACTAGATCTGCTCCCAGAAAACTAGCTAGTTGACACTCAGAGTCCAGGACAAAGCTGGATGGACACGGACCGAAAGCAGTAGGCTTATAAAAAGGACTTCTAAACAGTGATTTTTAAAAATGTATTTTTTAATTTCACTTTTATTTAACCAGGTAGGTCAGTTGAGAACAAGTTCTCATTTACAACTGAGACCTGGCCAAGATAAAGCAAAGCAGTGCGACACAAACAACAGAGTTACACACGGAATAAACAAACGTACAGTCAATAACACAATAGAAAAGTCTATATACAGTGTGTGCAAATGAGTTGAGATAAGGGAGGTAACGCAATAAATAGGTCATAGTGGAGAAATAATTACAATTCAGCAATTAAACACTGGAGTGATAGATATGCAGAAGATGAAAGTGCAAGTAGAGATACTGGGGTGCAAAGGAGCAAAAAAATAAATAACAGTATGGGGATGAGGTAGTTGGATGTGCTATTTACAGATGGGCTATGCACAGGTGCAGTGATATGTGAGCTGATCTGACAGATGGTGATTAAAGTTAGAGAGGGAGATATGAGTCTCTAACTTAAGTGATTTTTGCAGTTAGTTCCAGTGATTGGCAGTAGAGAACTGGAAGGAAAGGTGGCCAAAGGAGGAATTGGCTTTGGTGGTGACCAGTGAAATATACCTGCTGGAGCGCATGCACGGGTGGGTGCTGCTATGGTGACCAGTAAGCTGAGATAAGGCGGGGCTTTACCTAGCAAAGACTTGTAGATGACCTGAAGCCAGTGGGTTTGGCGACGAATATGAAGCGAGGGCCAGCCAACAAGAGTGTACAAGGTCGCAGTGGTGGGTAGTATATGGGGCTTTGGTGACAAAACGGATGCAACTGTGATAGCAAATTGGATGCAGTCCGAGTAGAGTGTTTTTGTAAATGACATTGCCGAAGTCAAGGATCGGTAGGATAGTCAGTTTAACGAGGGTATGTTTGGCAGAATGAGTGAAGGATGCTTTGTTGCAAAATAGGATGCTGATTCTAGAATTAATTTTGGATTGGAGATGCTTAATATGTGAGTCTGGAAGGAGAGTTTACAGTCTAACCAGACACCTAGGTATTTGTCCACATATTCTAAGTCAGAACTGTCCAGAGTAGTGATGCTGGACGTGCAGGCAGGTGCAGGCAGTGATCGGTTGAAGTGCATGCATTTAGTTTTACTTGCATTTAAGAGCAGTTGGAAGCCACGGAAGGAGAGTCGTATGGCATTGAAGCTCGTCTGGAGGGTTGTTAACACAGTGTCCAAAGAAGGGCCAGAAGTATACAGAATGGTGTCGTCTACGTAGAGGTGGATCAGAGAATCACCAGCAGCAAGAGCGACATCATTGATGTATACAGAGAAAAGAGTCGGCCCGAGAATTGAACCCCGTAGCACCCCCATAGAGACTGCCAGAGGTCCGGAGAACAGGCCCTCCGATTTGACACACTGAACTCTGTCTGAGAAGTAGTTGGTGAACCAGGCGAGGCAGTCATTTGAGAAACCAAGGCTGTTGAGTCTGCCGATAAGAATGTGGTGATTGACAGAGTCGAAGGCCTTGGCCAGGTCGATGAATACAGCTGCACAGTATTGTCTCTTATCGATGGCGGTTATGATATCGTTTAGGACCTTGAGCGTGGCTGAGGTGCACCGATGACCAGCTCGGGAACCAGACTGCATAGCGGAGAAGGTACGGTGGGATTCGAAATGGTCGGTGATCTGTTTGTTAACTTGGCTTTTGAAGACCTTAGAAAGGCAGGGCAGGATGGATATAGGTCTGCAACAGTTTGGGTCTAGAGTGTCTCCCCCTTTGAAGAGCTTTCCAATCTTTGGGGATCTCAGACGATACGAAAGAGAGGTTGAACAGGCTAGTAATAGGGGTTGCAACAATTGCGGCGGATAATTTTCGAAAGAGAGGGTCCAGATTGTCTAGCCCCGCTGATTTGTAGGGGTCCAGATTTTGCAGCTCTTTCAGAACATCGGCTATCTGGATTTGGGTGAAGGAGAAATGGGGGAGGCTTGGGCAAGTTGCTGTGGGGGTGGTGCAGGGCTGTTGACAGGGGTAGATGGGTGAAGTGCTTTCTGGTGATTGGGTAAAGAACTGTGGCTTTAAACGACGCTACTTGACAGCCAGCTACTCAGTCAAGTTGTACAAATGTAGCTTGGTGGATCTTTAGATTGATGTTAAGTGGAAGGGATGTCTGTTTATAGTGGAAGAAAACAGAACATTATAATCCTGTTTACTTACGTCAGCTATTGTGCTGCTTGCTGGGTGTCTGTCAATCTCAGTGATGATGTTGGAGACGGCATATAAATGCATTACCTAACCATATTACATTGCGCAATCAGGACTTACAGCACAATAAGTGGGGACAAAATGGTTCTGTAATACCTAGACATGATCTGCGAAGCAATCTAAGGATTCTCTGAAATGAGGTTACCCAATGTACTGAGCGCACAATCAAGTCCAGTCTATTTCTATCATAATGGGCTGATCGCAAGACAAGTCTTCCAAGCGCCACAGAAGCCAATACAGCCCCGGAAAGAGTCCCAAATTGCACCCCATTTCCCTATGTAGTGCACACATTAAGGGCCCTGGTCAAAAGAAGCGCACTAAAAAGGGAATAGGGTGTCATTTGGGATGCGGCCCCAGTATCAATGCAGTCGTCTTTGTCCCATTCACTCGCCCCTACTCTGTATCCTTCATTATCAGGCATAGTGAAAACAAGGTGGCTGTTGTTAAAATCAACACCAGTGTCAGCTCTAAGCTTGGCGCTGGCATAACCCAGGCACGGGGAGACGCAGTGTCAAACACACAGTTTGTTTATTTAGTGCAGTATCGCTGCTTTGTGCACACACACACGCGTGATGACCATCCAAAAGGCATCAACCGCTTGATGTGAATCCTTGCTACATTTCCCTCCTCCTGAACCTCTGTAAACATGCATTACTCTGACTAGGCAAAATCACACACCCTAAGACGTAAGAACAAAAAAAAAAAAATGGAACACGAGAAACATACAGTGCCTTCAGAAAGTATTCACACTACTGGATTTATTCCACATTTTGTTGAGTTACAGCCTGAATTTAAAAAGGTATTATATTGAGATGTTGGGTCACTGGCCTACACACACACACACCCCTCCCCACCCATAATGGAATGATGTTTTTAGAAATTGACAAATTAATTAAAAATTAAAATCTGAAATGTATTCAACACCTTTGTTATGGCAAGCCTAAATATGTTCAGGAGTACAAATTTGTCATTCAAAGTCTGGTCAATTTATATATTTTCAAGTACATAACTATAGAGAACATACAAATGTTATGGTAATAATCACATCTGGGGGGGGGGGGGGGGGCATTTGTTCAAACTGTAGAACGGATTTTATCAAACAAAACTATGCTACATTTGATCTCTGGGACCCTCAGGATGACAAATCAGAGCAAGATTACTCAAAGTAAGTACATTATTTATCTTCAGAGGTGAATGTATCAAACCAGATGCCGTGATAAAAGTTGTTGTGTACTCTCCTCAAACAATAGCATTTCCCCCCCCCCCACTGTAATAGCTACTGTAAAATTGTCCAGTGCAGTTAGATGAGCAAGAATTGAAGCTTTCCACCCATATAAGACATGGACATTTTCTTGCTACTTACAACTTCATGGTAATCACATTAGCGCATGTTAGCTCAACCGTGGGGAGGACACCGATCCCGTAGAGGTTAACAGGATTTCTGAAAGACAACCTAATCTCTGTAGCCCACGCATACAATTATCTGTAAGGTCCTTCAGTCGAGCAGTGCATTTCAAACACAGATTCAACCACAAAGACCAAGGAAGTTTTCCAATGCCTCGCAAAAGGCGGCACATATTGGTAGATGGGTAAAAATAAAAAGCAGACATTGAATATCCCTTAGAGTATAGTGAAGTTCTTACTTACACTTTGGACAGTGTATCAATTCACCCAGTCACTACAAAAGATACAGCCGTCTTTTCTAACTCAATTGCCAGAGAGGAAGGAAACTGCATAGATATTTCACAATGAGGCCAATGTTTGAAACAGAGTTTAATGGCTGTGACAGGAGAAAACTGAGGATGGCTAAACAACGTAGTTACTCCACAACAATAACCTAAATGAGTGAAAAGGAAGCCTGTACGGAATAAAAATATTCCAAAACATGCATCCTGTTTCCAATAAGGCACTAAAGCAAAACTGCAAAAAAAATGTGGCAAAGAAGTTAGCTTTATGTCTGGAATACAAAGAGTTACGTTTGGGGCAAATCCAACACTGTGTCACTGAGTACCACTTTTAATATTTTCAAGCAGGGTGCCGGCTGCATCATGTTATGGGTATGCTCGTCATTGGCAAGGACTAGGGAGTTTTGTAGGATACAAATAATACAGCTAGGCACAGGCAGGATCTTTGAGGAAAACCTGGTTCGGTCTGTTTTCCAACAGACACTGGGAGACAAATTCACCTTTCAGCAGGACAAACCTAAAACACAAGGCCAAATATACACTGGAGTTGCTTACCAAGACCACATTGAATGTTCCTGAGTGGCCTAGCTACAGTTTGGACATACATTTGCTTGCAAATCTATGGCAAGACTTGAAAATGGCTGTCTAGTAATGATCAACAACCAACTTGACAGAGCTTGAATAATTTTCAAAAGAATAAATGTGCAAATATTGTATAATCTAGGTGTGCAAAGCTCTTAGAGACTTAGCCAGAAAGACTCACAGCTGTAATCACTGCCAAAGGTGATTCTAACATGTATTGACTCAGGGGATTGAATACTTATGTAATCAAGATATACAGAGCCGACAAAGTATTCAGACCTCTTTTTTCACTTTGTTGCGTTCCAGCCTTATTCTAAAATGGATTAAATAAATACACCTCAGCAATTTACACACAATACCCCCCGATGACAAAGTGAAAAAAGGTTTTAGTATTTTTGCAAATTTATAAAAATAAATACTTTACATAAGTATAAGTATTCAGACCCTTTGCTATGAGACTCGAAATTGAGCTCAGGTGCATCCTGTTTCCATTGATCATCCTTGAGATGTTTCTACAACTTGATTGGAGTCCACCTGTGGTAAATTCAATTGATTGGACATGATTTGGAAAGGCGCACACACACACACGTCTATATAAGGTGTGCCAAGGTTATAGCGTCATACCCAAGAAGACTTCGAGGCTGTAATTGCTGGCGGAGGTCCTTCAACAAAGTACTGAGTAAACGGTCTGAACACTTATGTAAATGTGATACTTCAGTTAATTTTTTATAAATTGGCAAACATTTAATACAAGTGTTTGCTTTGTCATTGTGGGGTTGTGTGTTGATTGATGAGGAAAAAAACGATCTAAATCTATTTTAGAATAAGGCTGTAACGTAACAAAATCTGGGAAAAGTAAAGGGGTCTGAATACTTCCAAATGCACTGTATTAGTGTTTAATTTTGTATACATAAAAAAAAAAAAATTGACAAAAAAAGTTAGACATTTTCTTCAACGTTGACTTGCGTATTTTGTTTAGATCCTTGACAATTAAATCAATTTTAATCCCACCATGTAACACAACAAATGATGAAAAAGTGGATGAGTGTGAATACTTTCTGAAGCACTGTACTTAATATCTGCCTGCACTCATGTTTCCAGCTCCATCATGGACAAGCAAAAAAACTCAGCCGCACTCTGTGCATCGTCAATGGGCAAGGTAGACAACTTTGCGGCGGGCCTCGTCTCTTCACTTTGTTCATGGGTAAAGAACTGTCATCATTCACGTGTCAAGCAAGCACTCCCTTTGCTCCCTCTATACAAAAAAATACAGTTGAAGTTGGAAGATTACATACACTTAGGTTTGAGTCATTAAAACTCGTTTTCAACCACTCCACAAATGTCTAGTTAACAAACTATAGGTTTGGCATGTCGGTTAGTGCATGACACAAGTCATTTTTCCAACAATTTCCAACAGACAGATTATTTCACTGTATCACATTTCCAGTGGGTCAGAAGTTTACATACACTAAATTGACTGTGCCTATAAACAGCGTGGAAAATTCCAGAAAATGATGACCTGAAAGGCTGCTCAGCAAGGAAGAAGCAACTGCTCCAAAACCGCCATAAAAAAGCCAGACTACGGTTTGCAACTGTACGTGGGGACAAAGATCGTACTTTTTGGAGAAATGTCCTCTGGTCTGATGAAACAAAAATATTACTGTTTGGCCATAACGACCCATAGTTATGTTTGGAGGAAAAAGGGGGAGGCTTGCAAGCCTCCCCCTTTTTCACGAACAACCGTGAAGCACGGGGCTGGCAGTATCATGTTGTGTGGATGCTTTGCTGCAGAAGGGACTGGTGCACTTCACAAAAAAGATGGCATCATGAGGCAGGAAAATTATGTGGATATATTTATGTGGATATATTAAAGCAACATCAAGACATCAGTCAGGAAGTTAAAGCTTGGTCACAAATGGGTCTTCCAAATAGACAATGACCCCAAGCATACTTCCAAAGCTGTGGCAACATGGCTTAAGGACAACAAAGTCAAGGTATTGGAGTGGCCATCACAAAACCCTGACCTCAATCCTATAGAAAACTGAAAAAGTGTGTGCGAGCAAGGAGGACTCAGTTACACCAGCTCTGTCAGGAGGGATAGGCCAAAATTCACCCAACTTATTGTGGGAAGCTTGTGGAAGGCTACCCAAAATGTTTGACCCAAGTTAAACAATTGAAAGGCAATGCTACCAAATATTAATTGAGTGTATGTAAACTTCTGACACACTGGGAATGTGATGAAACAAAAAAAAGCTGAAATAAATCATTCTCTCTACTATTATTCTGACATTTCACATTCTTAAAATAAAGTGGTGGTCCTAACTGAAGGAATTTTACTAGGATTAAATGTCAGAAATTGTAAAAAAAAATAAAAAAAATAATTTGTTTAATTGTATTTGGCTAAGGTGTATGTAAACCTCCGACTTCAACTGTATATAAAATGCGAGAACCAGAAAATGCTGCTTACCTAACCAAGATGGCTGGTGGCACCAGTGCTGGTTCATATTGGAGCAGACCAGCGAGCGAGCCTGGCGCGTCTGTTGGTAATAGAACATGCGCCTCCTACCGCAATGGTACATCAAGATAGGACTTATAGAAACGAATTAGGTTATTTCTTCTGGTTTTGCCCTCCTTTCATGACCACTTTCTTATTCATTCTTCACAGCTAGTATACCTCTCGCTTTTTCATATCAATAACTGCTGCAGTCCAGTAGTAAAATCCCAAATGTTTGTCTTCCACTTTTTAACAGGGCAAAAAGGTTAACCAACCCATTCACCTTGTGCATACCCTCAGTCACACAGAACAAGAGGGTCACTGTACACAGCTCTGCACTGCCTACAGTACAATGTGTCAAACATCATGCAAAACAACTCAAATCACTTTACATAACCATTGGGAAATGGCTTGCGTTGGGAAGAAGGCCTGTCTGTGACATCCATGTACTGTACAAAAGCTAACTTTGCTAACGTGCTTTTCACATCTTGACCTACATCATACGATATATTCTTAGGTTTAGATTCCATCTTATATGGTGGGCATATAGAACGGACAGGTAAGCCTGTATCAACTCTATACAGATACAGACGGGTATTGAAGAACGCCTGTTTTGACTGACTTCTAAACTGAATATGGAGGTCAGACAAGCGCTACTAACCCGTGCCGCCTCCTTGCCCTCTTCCTGCTCCGGTGGGTGCCATCCAAGTGGCACGACAATGTAAACAACGGTCTTAGGACAAACTACCAGACTTGTTAAGTCAAAACGTAGTGAATTTAGAGATGATTTCCTAGACTATCTACTCGACTCACAATCATAGAATTCTAATTATATGGGATTAACGCAATGGTTCTCACCCATAACAATCAATATTCACTGAAAGTAAGCTTTGGGGCAAGATATGCAAATGGTGGGGAACTCAAGGAAACATTTAATCAAATCATCTCACAACAGGTGGAGGCATTCCTTTTCCCTACTGCCTGTCCTTCGACAGACAAAAGAAGCGTTCCTTTCTGATTACGTAAAAGCCAATCAGTAACATATAATGCATTTGGAAAGTATTCAGACCCATTTAGCGTTCCCACATTTTGTTATGTTACAGCATTATTCTAAAATATCCCATAATGACAAAGCAAAAACAGGTTTTTTGAAAATTAAGGAAATATCACATTTACATAAGTATTCAGACCCTTTACTCGGTACTTTGTTGAAGCACCTTTGGCAGTGATTACAGCCTACAGCCTTGAGTCTTCTTGGGTATGGCACTACAAGCTTGGCACACCTGTATTTGAGGAGTTTCTCCAATTCTTCTCTACAGATCTTCTCAAGCTCTTTCAGGTTGGATGGGGAGCGTCGCTGCACAGCTATTTCAGGTCTCTCCAGAGATGTTCAATCGGGTTCAAGTCCGGTCCACTCAAAGACATTCAGAGACTTGTCCCGAAGCCACTCCTGCATTGTCTTGGCTGTGTGCTTAGGGTCGTTCTCCTGTTGGAAGGTAAACCTTCGCCCCCAGTCAGAGGTCCGTAGCAGGTTTTCATCAAGGATCTCGCAGCACTTTGCTCCGTTCATCTGTCCCTCGATCCTGACTAGTTTCCCAGTCTCTGCCGCTGAAAAACATCCCCACAGCATGATCCTGTCACTACCATGCTTCCCGTAGGGATGGTTTCCTCCAGACATGACACTTGGCATTCAGGCCAAAGAGTTCAATCTTGGTTTCATCAGACCAGATAATCTTGTTTCACATGGTCCGAGTGTCCTTTTAGGTGCCTTTTGCAAACTCTAAGTGGGCTGTCATGTGCCGTTTACTGTGGAGTAGCTCTGTCCGGCCACTCTACCATAAAGGCCTGATTGGTGGAGTGCTGCAGAACTGGTTGTCCTTCTGGAGGGTTCTCCCATCGCCAGAGGAACTCTGGAGCTCTAGCAGTGACCATCGGGTTCTTGGTCACCACCCTGACCAAGGCCTTTCCCCCCGAATGCTCAGTGTGGCTGGGTGGCCAGCTCTAGGAAGAGTCTTGGTGGTGGATGATGGAGGCCACTGTGTTCTTGAGGACCTTCAATGCCCTCAGAACAGCCTCAATTCGTGCATGGACTCTACAAAGTGTCGAAAGTGTTCCACAGGGACGCTTGCCCATGTTAACTCCAATACTTCCCCCAGTTGTGTCAAGTTGGTTGGACGTCCTTTGGGTAATGGACCATTCTTGATACACACGGGAAACCATTGAGTGTGAAAAACGCATAAGCATTGCAGTTCTTGACACAAACCGGTGCACCTGGCACCCATTACCACAGGGTTCCCAAACCTTTTCACTCAGGCCACCCTTCCAGCATTGGGGAACATTTTGCACCACCCCTGTGTGCGTGCCACATTTATTTATATGTGCACAAGCACGGTCCATGACACAAAACTATTCACACCCCTCTGGTTGGCGGAGAGAAAATGTTGTCGGTTTAAAGCCTATTTCAAGCAATTCTACACATTTTTGTCATGGGCTGCAGAGAACATTCTGCAGTTTTTGGTAATTCTATACATTTTGCCATGTATAATGTGTATTCATGTGATATTTGAGTGACTAAAACGTTACAAATAAAATGTATGGGCTAAAAAACATTAGCTGACATGGGCTAGTTGATCCAGACATTTCTTACAAGTTATAAAAGCTCTTGAACGTATGCAATGACTGACATGACAAGAGGAACTGATGATGCACTACCAATTGTTGAAATGGCACCCTGTGCATTCTACTATTACAACTTTCAAGAGTATCTTGGAAGCCGGGCCGAGTTGCAAAAAATGAAATCAAATGTAAAAAGATCTCCACGCCCCGCCAACACAGTTTGGGAACCACTGCACTACCAAGCCCCTGGTTCAAAGGCACTTAAATCTTTTGTCTTACCAATTCACCCTCAATGGCACAAATACACACAAACCATGTCTCAACTCTCTCAAGACTTAAAATCCTTCTTTAACCTGTCTCCTTCCCTTCATCTACACTGATTGAAATATATTTAACAAGTTGCATGAATAAGGGATCGTAGCTTTCACCTGGATTCACCTGGGCAGTCTATGTCATGGAAAGGGCAGGTGTTGTTAATGTTTTGTACACCGCGTATAGGCTACAGCATGCAAGTACACAATATAACTAACAGGAGAGGAGAAGTGACGACACATGACAAAAGAAATCTTTCAGATAAAATTGTTTGACATCGTTTCCAGTCCGGTACAAATTCACTTGGTACGTCTGCTTCACTTACCGAAAATCTCCCCGTTTTTGGCATACTCTGTCACCAAGTAGAGCATGTTCTTGGTCTCCATTACCTGTGAAAAAGGGAAGGAAACAATGAGTAAGCAATAAGCACACAGCAAAACAGATTAACACCAACCTCAGCAATGACCTTGGTGCCGTTAAGATGTAAATTCATCTGATAATCCTCGTGCATAGATTCCTGGAACAGTATTAGGCTGGCTGACGTGGGTGTACTGAGAACAGCAGAACAGTCTTAAACGAAAGGATCATAAAAGAACAAAGGAATTAATACAAACTTGCGTTGATCAGCAGAGTAAATGTTGCAAATGGCACACCGTAAAGGCTCGTATTTGCTGCTCACAGCAAAAAAAGTATGCTTTATTTTTTGGAATGACAAAAATGACAAATATGGAACACGAGAGAATGGGAACGATGTTCTGGTTAAACGGCTCTGCTATTCCCAGTAGAGAGACGGTACTGATAGTGCCAGCCAGCGGTGTGTGTGGGAGGACACCAGGGCAGCATCCCAAATGGCACACTATTCCCTATGTGCACTTCTTTTTGAGCCCTATGGGAAGTAGTGCACCACATTGGGAATAGGATGCCATTTGGGACGTGGCCTAGAATTAGCCAAAGAAAACAAAAGGATGAATAGAGATAAAAAATAAAATAAACGCATTAATGAATCAGATACATTCACATGGAAATCCCACAAAGTGGTTATTTCATGTAAATTTCCATCTGGGCTAACTTACCTTTTACTCTGCACCATTTCTGACCAATACGCCCCTGTCTTCATGATTTGACCAAAAACCCTGTAGTGATAATCAATGTCACTTTTCCCAGTGCTTTCCATAACATGCCGATCACATGGCACTTACTATCCAAATTCTGTCACAGCACTTGGTCAATGATGCAAAGGGGGAAATTACATGGATTGTTATCCCATGCAAATGTCAACATTATAGCCTACAACTTCTCTGTGTTGTTGAGAACGCTTGATGGGGACAAATAGGCCATATATTGATGAAGGTGGAGATGAGTTCATTGGAAACAGTGAAGAGTTGTGTGTGTGTGTATGTGACTGTGGGAAACTTGGGCCTCTGAGTCCGCTGAGGCGGCATCCTGTGAAGCAAAGACCCCAAGACAAACTGAACGGGGGGGGGGTTGGTTGTTTGGAGATGAGAGAGCCGATGCCAAGCCTGCTGCCCTCTGTTTATGAGGCCTGAAAGGAAATGACTAATTGACCCATGCCGTTTGTATGGAAGAGCTGTTGGAAATAATGATACACCGTGATTACACAGCAAAGCCTGGACCAGAGCCATTTGGTTGTGTAATAATAATTAACTGCTATTCACATTCCCAATGACCAACGGGACCTAAAGTCTTATGTAAGAAAAGTGAAGTCTGGGGTGGGATTTTCGGCTTGACTAGTAGAGGACCTCCTCTGATTGTGGAGCTTGACAGCTGAACATTGATTTTCCTCGCACTGCTTTTAACACGAGAGGCTGAACCCTACAGTACAGCTTGGGTGACATTTTGTTAAGCACCTTGACACGTTGCTTGGAGAGGGTTGGTTGGTTAGTTATTAACTCAGTCAGACGTCAGTTCTGATATCTATGAAGGTCTAGGACTGTGAAGGCCAGGTAGATTGGAGATGTTTGCTCACCCATTAGAAAAATGTCCTGAATGACCATAGGCATTGCACATTTATACAAAAACCCAGAGGAACAAATAAAAATGGATTATATTTTGTATACTTGTGTTTTAAAAAGGAGAGGTTTACCTGGTACAACTTGATGATGTGCGGGTGGTCCAACATTTTCATGATCTGTACCTCCCGGTAGATCTTCTCCAGGTTCACAGCATCTAGTTGGCTCTTGTCTATGATTTTAATGGCAACCTGTGGAACACAGAATACAGTGATGAGTCCCTGGACAAAACATTCAAAAGGATTCCCTTGAGGTCTTTTTTGTGTAAAGGAATATACAGTGGGGAGAACAAGTATTTGATACACTGACGATTTTGCAGGTTTTCCTACTTACAAAGCATGTAGAGGTCTGTAATTTTAATTACTTAAAAATCATACAATGTGATTTTCTGGATTTTTTAGATTCCGTCTCTCACAGTTGAAGTGTACCTACGATAAAAATTACAGACCTCTACATGCTTCGTAAGTAGGAAAACCTGCAAAATCGGCAGTGTATCAAATACTTGTTCTCCCCACTGTATATTCTATATATTGTAAATGTTTAGGCATACATTTTAAAGTGTTGCTTAGACTGAGGCAGATAATTCTAAGAAAGTCCAGAGGCAAAAGTGGTAAGCAGTAGGCCTAGCTCTCCCTAATATAATTCCACAGCACTCTTAAGTTCTTGCAAGGCGAGCACAGACAATAAACCTCAAATGCTATCCTTTGCACAAAAAAACTGTTTGCTAGGGGAAATCATAAACAGCTTTTATATTCTGTCATCCACACTGGGTGAGAGGTAAGGGAGGCAGACACTAGCAGAAGCTGCTGGAAAACAGGCAATTTCTTCATCCTTGCAAGAGTTGATTAACAGTGTCCATGTCATGATAACATGCAATATCCCAAGTCTCGCTCTCTCATAAACAGCATTTCATCACCACCAGGACTTGAAGAGATCCAAGTGTCTGTGAGCCAAGCTCTGGAGTAAACAAAACGAGGGGAGGCCTTTAATCATTCTACCCAATTCAATGCTTGATTACATCCATATCACTGCACTAATGCTCCCCTCCCTCTTCGTTATGAACAGAAGACATTTACACCTTGATCACACCTACAAAATCATTGCGCAAAATGGTACGCAGCATTATCTGGATGTGTGCAACAAAAGTTCAACATTCACCTCCTGCTACCATTTCTGTCAAGCCATCTACGCATATTGTTTGATGCATACGTTCAATATTTCCAATTTATGCATCACACAGAACGCACTGCAACTGCCTCTGCAAGGCAAACGCAGTGTTCCATTGGAAATGAATGTACTTCTGGTGTACCAAAACACAAAGACGCTTTCGGTGTGATGAGGCGTTAGGCCTACTGCCAGCCACTACAAGGAGGTCAAGTAAGGTCGGGGGCATTCTTGAACTGAGGACCTACTGATTACTAAGACGATTGAAGTAATGAGAGATTTTAAATCTTGCAATGTCAAGAATCCAGGAAAGTGGGCTGCTGCTAATACCATATCCAAGAGATAAACACTAAACAGGGGCTGACGGATTTGCTTTGCAATTACTAGTTAGGTACACAGTAGCCCCATAATGGACTAAAGGAGCCTAACGATACCCATTATAAACCAAGGACCTTAAAATGTTCTAGTTAAAGGCGAAATGGCTTTGGAAGCCAAAACAGACAAATACTCCATCTAAATGTGAATCGATTCTCAAATGCAGTATGGTTATAGAAACATAAATCCCCCTACTTTCAAATCACATCAAAATAATTCCACAAACGCAAAAAGCACACATACACTCTACACAGTTTTAACACAGTTGCAGCCAACTGTATTTTTCATTGACAACACGTTTGTGGCGTCCGTCTTCTGTTTACATACAGGTGTGGAGACGCATATACAGCACCAGTCAAAAGTTTGGACACCTACTCATTCAAGGGTTTTTCTTTATTTTTAATATTCTCTACATTGTAGAATAATAGTGAAAACACCAAAAATATGAAACAACACATATGGAATCATGTAGTAGCAAAAAAAAAAAGTGTTAAACAAATCAAAATATATTTGTAAGCTATGTAACCTATTATTAAATAATGGCAATAAAGATACTTTTAGATTTGTATCATTTAGATAGAATATTGATTAACCACGACATTGATTTTAAGATATGAAGACTTATTATAAATTAAATGAAACTGTTCCACAAAAATGTGCATCTGAGAAATCACAACTGGTGCGCAGATCAGCATAAATGGTACGATACTCCAAATGGAAAAGGTTGCCGACCGCTGGTGAAGCCTATTACCAGCAACTTCAGAAGTGTAAGGGGCAGAATCTGCGAAGCGTGGTTGGGGGGGGGGGGGGGGGGGGGTCTGGTCAAGAAGAGTTATTTTTCTTCTGTTTAGGCTATAGTGATCTCTGGCTCCGTTTTTTGTAATTTGTATGGTCTTTTTAAATCGCAGTGCCTAAATCGTCAGACAAGCTCAGTAGCCTATGCATAGTTGATTTTATTCAAATATAGGGTGTGTGTCTATATATGGAAACATTTGTCACCATCTGGATGTCACCTTGACATGCCAATTAGCTAGCGTAACGAGGTTGTATCGAGGTTCTTCCCTGTTTTGCTTCACCGGGCAGATGTTGCTGGCAGCAGCTAACGTAGCCAATTTGTTCCATCCCACTTGATTATATTTGGAGTAGGATAGCAGCCTACACAAAAAAATAACTTGTAGTGTTGGTAGTCACCGTGATACAGTCTACTGCTCATTGAGAGAGTTTGCAGTGCAAGCAGGCAACACAACATCACAGGGCACAGTGTGAGTTAGTTCCTGCTTGCCGGCTAATGCCGAGCACTGCAGTAATGAGAGGCAAGTAGGTAGATTGTGTGGCCAATATCATGCCAGAATGACAGCTAAAGCACATTTATTGTAGTGATTTTCACTGAAAATTTACAACTACGGCATTAATATCTACATAAAAATAAACAATTACCCAGATAGAAATGGAATGACTCTCTCAAGTCCCAACTTTGGCAGACAAGTTTCTAAATCTCGTTGAACTCACAAGAATAAATTAGCTAGCTGGTGAGGGCTCATTAGCACAACTGACTGAACCGAATCCGTTCGTCCCCACTCAACTTTCCTGCATGACATGCGTCATACATTTTGGGCACCTGGCGTCTCCGTATAGCCTCTCCCAGTGGACTACCTGTGCTAATTAGCTAGCTATAGTACCAGTTAAATGTTCGGACACAGCAACTAATTCAAGGGTTTTTCTTTATTTTTACTATTTTCTACATTGTAGAATAATAGTGAAGACATCAACACTATGAAATAACACATATGGAATCATGTAGTAACCAAAAATGTCAAATCAAATTTATTGGTCACATACATGTGTTTAGCAGATGTTATTGCAGGTGTAGAAATGCTTGTGTGAAACAAATCTAAATATATTTTATATTCTTTAAAGTAGCCACCCTTTGCCTTGATGACAGCTTTGCACGCTTTAGGCATTATCTCAACCAGCTTCACCTGGAATGCTTTTCCAACAGTCTTGGAGGAGTTTCCACATATGCTGAGCACTTGTTGGCCGCTTACTTACTTCTATGAATAATAAACGTTGAATCCACCCATAAGAAGTAGTAGTAAGACGATTATTACAACAACAAAAAATGTGTTCACGGTTAATGTCCTTAATTGTCGGTTACACGATTCTACGATAACTGTGCCAGCCCTAACAACAAGTTATTTCTCCCTCGCCCATCGAAACAAATATTACTTTCTTTTACAAGTTTTAACTAGCACCATGCTGCTCTTTTTGCAAGCTAGCAAGCATAAACTAAGAAGCTGGGAAGGGCGCATTAGGAGGACTGACTGAACCGAATCCAATAAGCTCCACCCGACTCTCAACATGTCATCAATTTGGGAACTAGGTGTGTCCGTATAGCCTCTCCCTAATCCACCCGTCTTCTGTCTGTTTCCGTAAACAAGCAATGTAACATGGAAATACGGCCGTGTATGAACTCTAACCCTATAAAAAGGTTAGTAACTTAACCTTTTGTTTTTTGAAAATTATTTATTGCCGATATGAAAGATAAGTTCCTTATGTTTCCAGAACTGTACCGCAAGGACGCGTGTTAACGTTTAGAGCAAGCATCGGGGCTCAACAAAAAACTCCCCCGTTCATTAGATTCTACCGTCAAAAGGCGCTAAAGCAGTTAGCGTCTTAGCTCTCGAAAACTCTAGGCGGCATTCTGCCTTTTCCCTAAAGTTTTCAGCCATGCATACGTTTTGCACAGATCAATAAAGCTATGGGTGCCTCCATCCGATGAAATGTCCCTTCTGCTACACTTCCTGAGTTACACACAAGTGTTCGGAGTATACTAGATACCGTAGCTAATTAGCACAGGTGGTCGCCTCGTCTTCCATAAACAAATAAAATTTTATTTGTCACATGCGCCGACTACAATACGTGTAGACAGTGAAATGCTTACTTAACTGCATTGTTGGTTAATGTTTTGTAAGAAAAATAAGTCAAAAATAAAACATTAAAGTAACAAATAATTAAAGAGCAGCAGTAAATTAACAATAGCGAGGCTATTTACAGAGGGTACCAGTACAGAGTAAATGGGTGGGCCTGGTCTGGGTAGCCATTTGATTAGCTGTTCAGGAGTCTTATGGCTTGTGGGGGTAGAATAACATGCACTGTAACATGGAGATATGGCGTGTAGAATGGCGCTGGAGGGGATGGCTGATGTTTTACGTGCTCACAACCAATTGTGCTATTTTGTTAGTTTTTCCGCATTGTTTGTAACTTATTTTGTACATAATGTTGCTGCTACCATCTCTTATGACCAACAATAACTTCTGGACATCAGAACAGCAATTACTCACCTCGAACTGGAAGAATAATTTTTCTTTAATGAGTCCGACGCGAAGGATATACTGCTTTCTCAGGAACGGGCCCAAATCCCCGTCATTTGCGTGAAGAAAAGACAGAGAAAAATAGGGCGGAGGTCGGGCTGCCTTCTGAGAATTTGTAGGCGAGTGAGTATACTCCCACTGCTATCCGTTCTATTGGCCAACGTGCAATCATTGGAAAATAAAATGGATAACCTACAATCAAGATTATACTACCAACGGGACATTAAAAACTGTAATATCTTATGTTTCACCAAGTCGTGGCTGAACGACGACAGATAATATAGAGCTGGTGGGATATTCCATGCACCGGCAGGACAGAGAAGCTATGTCTGATAAGTCAAGGTGCGGGGGTGTGTGTCTATTTGTCAATAACAGCTGGTGCGAGATGTCTAATATTAAAGATGTCTCAATGTATTGTATTGCTCGCCTGAGGTAGAGTACCTTGTAAAAAACTGTAGACCAAACTATCTACCAAGAGAGTTCTCATCTATATTATTCGTAGCCGTCTATTTACCACCACAAACCGATGCTCCTGATTCCTGCTTACAAGCAAAAACTAAAGCAGGAATTACCAGTGACTCGTTCAATACGGAAGTGGTCAGATGACACGGATGCTACGCTACAGGACTGTTTTACTAGCACAGACTGGAATATGTTCCGGGATTCATCAAATGGCATTCAGGAGTATACCAGTCATCGGCTGCACCAATAAGTGCATTGAGGTTGTCGTCCCCACAGTGACCGCAAGTACATATCCCAACCAGAAGCCAAGGGTTAGAGGAAACATCTGCAACGAGCTAAAGGCTAGAGCTGCCGCTTCAAGGAGTGGGACACTAACCCGAACGCTTATAAGAAATCCCACTATGCCCTCAGACAAACAAAGCATCAATAGAGGATTAAGATTGAATCCTACTACACCGGCTCTGACGCTCGTTGGATGTGGCAGGGCTTGAAAACTATTACGGACTGCAAAGAGAAACCCAGCCGCAAGATGCCCAGTGACGTGAGCCTACCAGACGAGCTAAATGCCTTTTGTGCTCGCTTCGAGGCAAGCAACACTGAAGCATGCATGAGAGCACCAACTGTTCAGGACAACAGTGTGATAACGCTCTCGGTAGCCGATGTGAGCAAGACCTTTAAACAGGTCAACATTCACAAAGCCGCGGGGCCAGACGGATTACCAGGACGTGTAGTCAAAACATGTGCGGACCAACTGGCAAGTGTCTTCCCTGACATTTTCAACCTCTCACTGACTGAGTCTGTAATACCTACATGTTTCAAGCAGACCACCATAGTAATGTACCCAAGGAAGCAAAGGTAACCTGCCTAAATGATTACTGCTCGTATCACTCACGTCAGTAGCCATGAAGTGCTTGGAAAGGCTGGTCATGGCTTACATCAACAGTATCCTCCAGGATACCCAAGACCCACTCAAATTCACATACCAACACAACAGATCCACAGTTGACGCAATCTCAATCGTACTCCACACTGCCCTTTCCCAACTGGACAAAAGGAACACCTAAGTGAGAATGCTGTTCATTGACTACAGCTCAGTGTTCAACATCATAGTGCCCACAAAGCTCATCACTAAGTTATGGACCCTGGGAATAAAACACCTCCCTCTGCAACTGGATCCTGGACTTCCTGACAGGCCACCCCCCAAGTGGTAAGGCTAGGCAATATCAGATCTGCTACGCTGATCCTCAACATTGGGGAACCTTAGAGGTGTGTGCTTGATCCTCAAAGTTCTAAGGCTGCACCATCGAGAGCATCCTGACCGGTTGCATCACTGCCTGGTATGGCAACTGCTCGGCCTCCGACCGCAAGGCACTACAGAGGGTAGTGCTTACGGCCCAGTACATCACTGGGGCCAAGCTTCCTGCATTCCAGGACCTAAACTCTGCAAAAAAAGACACGTCCCTTTTTCAGGACCCTCTTTCAAAGAAAATGTGTACAAATCAAAATAACTTCACAGATCTTCATTGTAAAGGATTTAAACACTGTTTCCCATGCTTGTTCAATGAACATGCACCTGTGGAACGGTCGTTAAGACATTAACAGCTTACAGACGGTAGGTAATTAACGTCACAGTTATGAAAACTTAGGACACTAAAGAGGCCTTTCTATGGACTCTGAAAAACACCAAAAGAAAGATGCCCAGGGTCTCTGCCCATCTGCGTGAACGTGCCTCAGGCATGCTTCAAGGAGGCATGCGGACAGCAGATGTGGCCAGGGCAATAAATTGCAATGTCTGTACTGTGAGACGCCTAAGACAGCACTACAAGGGAGACAGGACGGACAGCTGATCGTCCTTGCAGTGGAAGACCATGTGTAACACACCTGCACAGGATCGGTACATCTGAACATCACACCTGCGGGACAGGAACAGGATAGCAACAACAAGCTACACCAGGAATGCACAATCCCTCCATCAGTGCTCAGACTGTCTTCAATAGGCTGAGAGAGGCTGGACTGAGCGCTTGTAAGCCTGTCGTAAGGCAGGTCCTCACAAGACATCACCGGTAACAACGTCGCCTATGGGCACAAACCCACCGTCGCTGGACCAGACAGGATTGGCAAAAAGTGCTCTTCACTGACTAGTTGCGGTTTTGTCTCACGAGGGGTGATGGTCGGATTCGCGTTTATCATCGAAGGACTTGGAGGTAGAGGGTCCGTCATTGTCTGGGGCGGTGGGTCATAGCATTATCGGACTGAGCTTGTTGTCATTGCAGGCAATCTCAACGCTATGCGTGACAGGGAAGACATCCTCCTCCCTCATGTGGTACCCTTCCTGCAGGCTCATCCTGACATGACCCTCCAGCATGACAATGCCACCAGCCATACTGCTCGTTCTGTGCGTGATTTCCTGCAAGACAGGAATGTCAGTGTTCTGCCATGGCCAGCGAAGAGCCCGGATCTCAATCCCATTTAGCACTTCTGGGACCTGTTGGATTGTAGGGTGAGGGCCAGGGCCATTCCCCCCAGAAATGTCAGTGAACTTGCAGGTGCCTAGGTGGAAGAGCGGGGTAACATCTCACAGCAAGAACTGGCAAATCTGGTGCAGTCCATGAGGAGGAGATGCACTGCAGTACTTAATGCAGCTGGTGGCCACACCAGATACTGACTGTTACTTTTGATTTTGACCCCCCTTTGTTCAGGGACACATTATTCAATTTCTGTTAGTCACATGTCTATGGAACTTGTTCAGTTTATGTCTCAGTTGTTGAATCTTGTTATGTTCATACAAATATTTACACATGTTAAGTTTGCTGAAAATAAACACAGTTGACAGTGAGGTTGATGATGAAGTAGATTTTTTTGCTGAGTTCATATACTAGGCGGTGTCAGGGGAAAGACCCAAAAATTGTCAAAAACTCCAGTCACCAAAGTCATAGACTGTACTCTCTGCTACCGCACGGCAAGCAGTACCGGAGCGCCAAGTCCAGGATCAAAAAGCTCCTTAAAAGCTTCTACCCCCAAGCCATAAGACTGCTGAACAATTAATGAAAAGCCCACTGGATTATTTACATTGACACCCCTGCTCCATTTGTTTTCTACACTGCTGCTACTCATCGTTTATTATCTATGCATAGTCACTTCACCCCTACCTACATGTACAAATTACCTCAACGAAACTGTAACCCCACACATTGACTCTGTACTGGTACCTCCTGTATATAGCCTCGTTATTGTATTGTGTTACTTTATTTGGTAAACTCTTTCTTGAACTGCACTGTTGGTTAAGGTCTACACATGTCGTATTCGGTGCATGTGACAAATAAAGTTTGATTTTATCAATTCAACCTTTTGGAAATCGCTGATATGAAAGATACCGTCCTTACGCTTGTTAATGTTCAGATTGAGTGTCAGCGCACTTAACAAAACTCCCCTGCACAGAAGTCGCCTTCGTCAAATGACTTATGTGTAATGTAATGGAAATGAGAGTCATGATCAAGGACTATTAGCGTCTGTGAATAGTGTACACAACGGCTGCACACTTGGTTTTTGCCCTAACACTACACAGCGGATTCAGATAATCAAAGCTTGATGATGAGTTGGTTATTTGAATCAGCTGTGTAGTGCTGGGGGGGGGGCAAGGACTATGGATGGAGTGGCTTGTTGACCACATTATACAAACTGCACACAATTGGTAGTGAGAGTAATGAAGCAAGGTATTGATCCATGGTTAAAGAAAGGCAGTGTATTGCACAACATTGAGGTTACAAAGTGATGGGATCATGTGAATCTCATGGCATGAACACACATGAATGAATCAGCTTCATAGTTAGGCTAACGTTGTCTAAATGTAAAACTGGGTGACACCCAATTTTGCTTATCATAGACAGTTTTGATTATCAAGTTACATAATAGTTTGTAAGTTACTAGTCTATAACTTTATTCATGTACGGGTCAAAATCTTTGCAAAAAAAAGACTGTTTGCAACATAGTAAACTAAGTAGGTGTGAAGTGGTCTAAACATGTCAATGTCAAATGTGAACAGAATGAGACAACTACAGAATAAATGTGCAAATATAACTTTAGATAACTAGCTAACTTACAACTGCAATGCAGGGGGCAAGTAACTACTAGCGTGTTAGTTAAAAGACAAGGTTAGTGCCCTTTGCAAGAGAATCACACGCTTAGCTCACCGTTAACTAGCATGCTAGCCAGCCAGCTAGCTAATTCTCAGCACTCACCTCGGTCTTGGTAATGCGATGTCTTGCCAGCTTCACAACGGCGAAATTACCCTTTCCTAGAGTACGTTCGATATCGTAGAAGCCCACTCGGACAGGACCCCGGACCATCTGTTTTTGGTGATTGTCAGCCATGACCATTCTTTATTAAATAGGGTTTGGGGTGAGGACCTAGGGGCTCGCGACTTGAGCCTACAGATGTTGAAGGGGAAACAAACCGCCCGCTAAAATGTTGTCTATTAAAAATAGACGAAGTACATTTCTCGGTCGGCCTGCCAGTTTGAACGTTAAGGACCCGTCAGACCAAGGAGACGACAGAAGACATTTACGGCTGTCACGCCACGTTCTCCAATACAATAGAGCTATAATATTTCAGCTAGCTACCTATATTAGCTAAAGTACATGAGTTGAGTTGCAGGAGGCATCATATTCTCTCGTTGACGTACATTGACGTCAGAGCCATGGGGGTATTTGTACAGGGGGCGGGCCTCTGAAGCGGTTCCACGCTTCAGTGCCAATTCGTTTCCAAGCCAACCGGACCCACCTCTTACGTCAACCGGTAACATTGCTATTCTGATATCTGTTTGCTCGCCGCCCTGAGTGGAGGGTTGACTTTGAAGTTTGACCTGCAGGTGCACAGAAAAAGCTTTTGTTACTCTGAGTCAAAGTGCAGGGATTGGACTGGTGAATTATTTATGTACATTTATACTAGCACATTAATCCATGCATGCATGTTGTTTTGATGTGTGAAGGTGTGTGTTCAGCTGGGCTCTGACTATGTAACGTGTACATGCTTATGCACAAAGCAAATGATGCATGCAAGTGATGCAACCACTAATACATTTTATTATAACTTCTGTTGGTTGCAATTGCCCTTTACGGCTGTGGTAAAATACGGCAAACATTAATTTGGATTATGCTGGATGGTGTGTGTTCTGCAAGGTTTGTACACTGAACAAAAAAAGTGTTTCATGAGCTGAAATAAAAGATCCCAGAATTGTTCCATATGCACAAAAACTGTATTTTCTTCGTAAATTTTGTGCACAAATTTGTTTACATCCCTGTTAGTGAGCATTTCTCCTTTGCCAAGATAATCCAACCACCTGACAGGTGTGGCATATCAAGAAGCTGATTAAACAGCATGATCATTACACAGGTGCACCTTGTCCTGGGGACAATAAAAGACCACTCTAAAATGTGCAGTTTTGTCACACAACACAATGCCACAGATGTCTCAAGTTTTGAGGGAGCATGCAATTGGCATGCTGACTGCAGGAAAGTCCACCAGAGCTGTTGCCAGAAAACTGAATCTTAATTTCTCTACCATTGGCCACCTCCATCGTTTTAGAGAATTTGGCAGTACTTCCAACCGGCCTCACAACCGCAGACCATGTGTAACCATGCCAGCCCAGGACCTCCACATCCTGCTTCTTCACCTGTGGGATCGTCTAAAACCAGCCACCCAGACTGCTGATGTCTGCAATAAAGCCCTTTTGTGGGAAAATGACTGCGCCCCTGCCCAGTCATGTGAAATCCATAGATTAGAGCCGAATACATTTATTTCAATTGACTGATTTCTTTATACTGTATGAACTGTAACTCAGTAAAATTGTTGAAATTGAAGTTGTTGCATGTTGCATTTATATTTTTGTTCAGTATATTTTTGTTCAGTATACATTTTAGATACAGGTTATTAAGCCAAATCAATTGGTTTGAGAATAATACAATCATATGACAGAATATTAGCACATTATTATCCTTTTTTTAACATACCCATTGCACATCTTGCAATCAACATAGAATTTTTGTGAAACTGCTGGAGTTAGAGACCAATGGAAAGACAGTTAAAATATGACATGAAACAGCACCATCTGCTGGTCAAACAAACAATATGGAAACCATAAGTAAGTACTGTTTGCAATAGTACAGTAAAGTAAGCTATATCTTACCAAAGGTTTTACGGCTTATAAATTGTCTATTTTTCTTTCTTTTTATACACAAAAACACAATAAAGGCACATTATTATAAAAAAACTAAAAACAAAAACATTTATTTGTAACCAGAGCGGTGCGCGATATTTGAAATATTACCAATATAGGCCTACAGGTCCAGCAGTACATGTTTTGTTAATTAACCTATCGTGACAGCCTTACATGAAAAACTGTTGAGCGCAGCACCCCAAAAGCATCTGCTGTCACTGCTAGATTTCCTGTATGTGCAAGTTCCAGATGTGCTTCTGGTATTTCCTGTCCGACATCCTCCAAGAACACTCAGCTTCAGCTCGTTAGACTACTTTTCCACAACACTCTAGTCAGGCCCACTTGAATCTACCATGAAGAAAAACATGTATTTTCTTGATTTTCTTCACAACATTGTGATAAATACAAGATTATAAGACGAAGACAAAGGAATAGGCAAATAAACAAATGCTACACTCTGTTATTCAACCAGGACTTTGGTGTAGCCATGAAAAGGCACATTATGACTTTATCCAGCCAGCTCACACTGGTGTCATAGCAGTGGAGGCTTTGGTAAACATCACTGGGAGGATCATCTCTCGCAGGTGGCCATGGCTCAGAGTTATCGTGGGGTCAGACTTCTGTTATCCGAATTTACGAAGATATTGTCCTGTTCCCTGACATCAACTTCCACACAGGAAACCTCAAATGGGGGTGACACCATAGGCCTCTTTGTACGGTTAGTGGGCGTACCCTAAAGCGAACACTTTATAATACCACCCAGGATCTGTCCGTCCTGTCTCGCATCACATGATGCCATACAACCCACCAGCAGGAGATATGAAAGATGAATGGAGACAAAAAGAGTCAGATGCCCAGATGGCCCAGTGGACATGTGGTAAAGAGAGAGGCACTGCAGGGCTGAAACATTACTCATAGATCTCATTCTCCACCCATCCAGTCTCGTTGAGATAGTGCCGACCCTGGTTTTGGCAGGCCTCATAGATATCATTGGTCACAAAGCCACTCTCTGTCACTGTCTCCTTGTTTGAAACATTCTCGTAATCATCACAATGGGAATCAAAAGAGGAGGCACAGAAGGACATCTTCTTGATTGATTCAGGTGCCATGCTCTCCAGATCGGCTGGTTGAAGCTTGGTGATGTCCCGGTAGGCGTAGGGTCCTTGGATGTTGCAAGCCGCAGTGGACATTGTACCCCATTGCTCTTGCTTAGGGTAGCGGTCCGTTTGAGACTTTCTCCTGAATAAAGACAGTTACACTATCAGTTACAGACGGCTTGTTGCGAGCCACAAACACCTCCATCATTGCTTATTTCAAGTACGGCATTTAAACCTCAAAACAAAACATCTCTGAAGGCTATCTTATGCTCTGTGATGTCTGATGTTGATTATGTTTCACAAGCCCTCTTGCAAGCTTCCTCTGTTTTGCCCCTCTTATCTGTGTCATTTTTTACTTATAGATTCTTTTTTACATACTTTTAAATAATGTTAGGTGACCTTGACAGGTGCCTAACGTACAAAAACGTATTATTACCTGTTATTATTCAATGAAGCGAACAAGTATTACCTTTTGGCAGCCCGTTTATAGCAGAAGACTCCTGTAGCCACAAGCAGCAGCAGTAGAATAGGGATAGTAGCAAATAGAATGTAGGAGACATACAGGGCATTATCTGAAAGAGATACTGCAGGGAGAAAAAAAACACCAGAGGTAAGACAATGGCATTATAGCCTGGTTCCAGATCTGTTTGCGCTATCATGTCAACTCCTTGTCACTCATTGTCAATGAAAAGGAGCTGACGTGATAGCACAAACACACAGATCTGGGACCAGGCTAATGACAGTAAGTTGGCACCTCACTATGAATACTTTAGGAAAGAAACTTTTGAACATAAATGAGGAGATCATTTATTGTATTTGGGACACAATTAAGCAATAAGGCATGAAGGGGTGTGGTATATGGCCCATATACCACGGCTAAGGGGTGTTCTTACCCAAAACGCAATGCGGAGTGCCTGGACACAGCCCTTAGCCGTGGTATATTGGCCATATATCACAAACCCCAGAGGTGCCTTATTGCTATTATAAACTGGTTACCAATGTAATTAGAGCAGTAAAAACAAATGTTTTGTCCTACCCATGGTATACGGTCTGATATACCATGGCTGTCAGCCAAATCAGCATTGAGGGCTCGAACCACATGGGTTATAATGTACAATATTTCATAACCAAGGATCAAACTCGATAGACATGAAGAGTGCATATTTTTTACCTGATGATTCAGACAGTCCTAGTTTTGTCTTCTCATCACTCACTTTAGCTGACGGGAGGATTGGTATTAAAGATATAATTGGGGAAACTGGAAAATAGATCATGAGCAAAACTTGTAAATATAGACACTGTAAATTGGATTGATATACAAAAATGTCATATTGCCCAAATAAATGTGCAGACCAAAAATAAGCAACATTTGTCTTCGCCAGAGAAGAAAGATTGAGCATGTGTGATGCAGCAATGTGTAAACAAGTACAGTATGACTAATACGCAAATAAACTCTCTAGGAATAAACTCAATCAGAGCAACAATTTCAAGCAGCTTCACTGGTAATATGTAACTGTACTATAGCCTACTGTATTTGTCATGCATAGCCTCTATTATCTGGTAAGAGGATTGATTCAATGACACTGATGAAGTTTTTATGTTCGATTACATTCTCTCCTATTATATCATATTGTGATTCATAAATCTTTACCACTAGATGTCATCCTATACATAGACACTTCGGAGATTGAGAATGGTGATGTCATAACAATGTCCAAGCTGTTGATCTCAGTATCAACAAATCACTCATCTCAAGGGTTCACATATTTGACCTTAAAAAAATCTAAATGTTAGTTGCAGGGGTGGGTTTACCTGTGTATAATGAATTCCACACCACAGTAAACACTGGTAACTTTTCTGTAAGAGAGAGAAAGAGACAATCGTCAGCTGCAAAAGAATATGGACTATATTGACTGTGAATTATATTTTCTATGGTTCCTTGTTGATCAACTGGTATTCAATAAAAATCATACCATACAATATGATCTCCTTCAGCGGAAATAAACTACAGGATTGAGATAGGATAAATGTAATGTAACATTGCCGAATTCGTTAGTGCACACTGTTGCATTCCGTAACAACAACAAAAATTGTCAACAAAAACGAGAGAATCTAATTGGACAAATCCAGGTAGTCCCTCCCTGTTTAGGTCCCTTTCTTTACATTTGCTGTCCTTTGAATACAACCCTTTTAACCTGTTCATGTCTAAATATGGACACTAACAAGGACACCGGGCCATGTTCAGCAGGGCACAATGTTGTGGAACGTTCAGATAGAAAAACATGATGTGAAACAAACATAACTCTCTGACATGTAGAATAACAAATCATGTCAACTCTACTCATAACAATTCTATCTGCAATGTTCCACAACGCGTTTCTCTACTCAGAACGTGTCCAGGGTACAGTTCACCTTCGGAGTACTTGCAGACAAAATTGTTCCTGGTGTTGCAGTTGTCATCGTTCCACTGGAACATGAAGCGCCCCCCTTCGTCGGGGGGGGCAGAGGGCTGGTGGTACAGCACCACACACATCTCGTTGCCACACGATGGCTCGTCCCAATGCCAGTTTCTGCAACAAGCGTGTTTTCCATAGGTCAACAACTTTATCAGAGATCCTCTGATAGTCAACAGCATGCCTCTGAAAATGGACTCTCATCCTACTGATACCCAGTGTTGGGGAGTAGTGAACTATGTAGTTCAACTAGTAATTGAACTACATTTTGCAGTAGCTTGGTGGTAGTTGAACTAAATTCAAATCAAGGTAGTGTTTTCAGTAGTTAATCACTTTTGCCATGTAGTGGTGTAGCTAACTACTGGAACTACACAATACTCTTTTTGCAATCCTTTCTTCGGCCTCAGACCTGCCTAATTCTCCCTGGAAGCATTTTATTTTGTGATTAATAGGGTAAATGACACATTCTGTTAACATCTGACAACGGTGATGTGTTCTTGCAACTTCTCGTCTATGACATTTCAGATTTACATGTGATAATTCTTCATGAAGTAGTTTGGAGGAAGTGAACTACTTTTTCAAAGTAACTTTAGTTAAGTCAATTATATTTTTTGAGGGTACCTTTAGTGTAGATTAACTTCTTTCAGTGTGAAGTAATTGGTAGCTTGGTCAACTATATTTCAGAGTAGCTTTCCTAACACTGCCAATACCACAACATTTATGATAATACAAATTGTACCGATAAAATAGCAATGACCCTCAAAGCATGTAGACACCAACATATGTTAATCCCTGATGCTCTTGGATGACTCTCAGATTACTGTGAGTCATGTGAGGCATCTCTATGGCCCTGTATTTTCCTGTGGTGTGCATGCCAACAGCTGCAGGGATCTCCAAGACTTTTTGCTACAGGGATCTCCTAGACTTGAAACCAAAGTAAAACACAAGAACACCTGAATCTGGCCTTGCTGCCATCCAGCCAGTAGTACTGCGAAGGGCATCCTATGGTAGTCACCCAGTGGCGTGGGCTTCTGTGCAACCCGATCCAGAAGTCCCCATCAGTGGTCTGCAACTGCTGGATGAACCTCTCGACCAGACGCTGCTCATTGTCAGTCTCAATACTGAGGAGCTCTGCCCCATCCGTCCTGCAGGCTTTCCTGGCATCATCGAAGGTCATCCTCCGCCGTGGGTCCTGGAAGTAGTTGATCCTGTAGCAGGGTCGCTCTGTGCCACGCCGGCAGATCCTCTGGCCTACAGTGCATCGCATTGGAAAACAAGAAATTGCAAATCAAGAATGCCAAATCAAATTGCAAATTCAATTGGAAAATTGCAAATCTAAACATGGGTAATAAATAACGTCAAATCAGAATGGTAATTCAGTGGAATTAACATTGCAAGTTGTTATGTAAACTGTGAGGACATAAGGCACATGTATTAGCCTACATGGATTACATGATAATGGGCCTATGTGCAAGATCTCTTGATTTTATGTAGACCTATTGCCATAAGCTTAAGAAACGTTGTATTGTTTTTCATAAGTGCTTGCATGTAGCACTATGAATAGGCTGTATGTTATTATTTATTTATTTATTTTCCCTGTCTTATTTTCTTTATTAGGGCCTTTATTAATAATGTTGCAAACCACAGTGAATAAGCTGTAAAGTAATATGGCCCACCTTGATTTTTGCACCACCTTCAGGCTATTACATACCACATTGGTCTTCTAAATCTGTAGCCTACTTCTGAGCATAATGGCCCATCTCAAAACGAATCATAGGTTCCCAACACACAAACCAAAACAAAAAGTCTGCTCTTGGGCAATGTCTAGGCCTATTGAAGAGAAATATTGCAGTGACTGTTTTTGCCATCTAGCTTACAAAAACACTCGATTTTGGGTGACATTTGAAGTTTCTATTTAAACATTTTAACGATCCAAAATCGTTCTTCTTTCGTTGGGTACTACATAATAAGATTTTTTTCGCACGATCAAAAAAAGCGCAATATTGCAATGCATTAGATAACCTTTGGTTAATCATACAGTTACCTTTTGACAACGGGCTTTGATAAGTTTGACATTGTTTCCCTGTCAACACTCACCATTGTGTTCAAATTGGGTGAATCCTAGGTGGCAGAAAACGGCGAGAACGGTCCCGAGCAGTTTAACAAAATCCATTTCTTCATCTTCAGTAAACTTTCGTGTAAATTCGAGAAAATTCGTAACCGTCCGTCAAAGCCAGAGAGAGGGGAAACGTCGTATATGGTCCAATCAGAATTAGGTCGAAGTATTGTTGCAGGATCCGGTAAAGCGTTTTTAAACCCCTCTCACTGCGAATGGCTCATTATTTTGAGTAAATCCGTCGAAGATAAAAGTTTAAAGGAGGAATGCTTGTCATACCTTGCTATGTTTTTTTCCACTCATAGGCATAATGAAATTAGGCTACTCCATGCTGCACCCACACAATAATCTAATCAAAGTCACATTTATTTGATAAGAATGGAAGAGAGACTGAATAGATGTCTTTGAGTGATATGCTATACTGAGCACGAGAAATGTACATGGGATTGTACAACGGTTTAGCAAAAGTCTATTTCATACACGCACAGGCACGCGCGCGCACACACACACACACACACACACCACTTTCATTGAATATCAAACATTCATATACAAATGTTCCTACTATTATAACCTAGATCTACTGTGTGCCGGGGGAAAGATTTGACAACCAGGGCTGGAAATAAGAAATAAAACACTTGAGAGAAAAATTGGGAATTAATTATGTAAAGGTCAAGTATTAGCCTGGGGAGAAGATTGTGTTCTTTCACTTGAGGAAATTAGGAAATTCTAGGGCCGGGTGGTAGGTGTTAATTTAGCCAGTAATGAGGCTACAACATAGAACACTTTGGTGAGACTGTGTTCCAGGCAGCAAACTCCAGACAATACAAGATGTTTTTTTGTGAGGTTGTTTTGTGATTACCGACTGCAAGATGGCGCTGACAGAGATGGTCGCCTCGCTTTGAGTCCTTTGAAAACTATGCAGTATTTTGTTTTTTAAAAAGTATTATTTCTTACATTGTTAGCCCAGAAAACAATGTCAAGTTTCCTACATTACGACCTGAAATACGACTTTCCTGAAGCGGATCCTTTGTTCGGATCCCCACCCGGGAGATCCCCACCTCGCTGAGCCAAAACAACGTCGCCACAGAAGAGGCAGACGGAGCGGCCTCCTGGTCAGGCTCCGTAGGCGTGCACACCACCCATCGCTTCCGAGTATACTACTCGCCAATGTCCAGTCTCTTGACAACAAGGGTAGACGAAATGGGTTGCCTTCCAAAGAGACATCAGAGATTGTAACATTCTCTGTTTCACAGAAACATGGCTCTCTCGGGATATGTTGTCGGAGTCGATTCAGCCACCGGGCTTCTTCAAGCGTCGTGCCGACAGAGATAAACACCTCTCTGGGAAGAAGAAGGGCGGGGGTGTATGCTTCATGATTAACGACTCATGGGGCAATCATATTCAACATACAGGAATTCAAGTCCTTCTGCTCATCCGACCTAGAATTCCTTACAATCAAATGCAGGCCATATTATCCCCCAAGACAATTCTCGTCAGTTATCGTCACAGCTGTGTATATAACCCCTCAAGCAAACACCACGACGGCCCTCAATAACTTCATTGGATTCCATGTAAACTGGAAACCATATATCCTGAGGCTGCATTTATTGTAGCTGGGGATTTTAACAAAGCAAATTTGAGAACAAGGCTAACTAAATTCTATCAGCATATTGATTGCAGCACTCGCGCGGGCAATACACTCGATCACTGCTACTCTAACTTCCGCTATGCAACAAGGCCCTCCCTCGCCCTCCTTTCAGCAAATCCGACCACGACTCCATCTTTCCATTACCGTTCTATAGGCAGAAACTCAAACAGGATATACCCGTGACTAGAACCATTCGACGATGGTCTGACCAATCGCAATCCACACTTCAAGATTGCTTTGATCACGCGGACTGGGAAATGTTCCGGGCAGCCTCAGAGAATAACATCGATCTATACGCTGACTGTGTGAGTGAGTTTATAAGGAAGTGCATTGGAGATGTTGTACCCACTGTGACTATTAAAACCTACCCTAACCAGAAACCGTAGATGGATGGCGGAATTCACGCAAAACTGAAAGCGCGAACCACCGCATTTAACCATGGAAAGAGGACTGGGAATATGGCCGAATAAAAACAGTGTAGTTATTCCCTCCGCAAGGCAATCAACCAAGCAAAATGTCGGTATAGGGACAAAGTGGAGTCGCAATTCAATGGCTCAGACACATATGTGGCAGGGTCTACAGGAAATCACGAACTACAAAAACGAAAACCAGCCACATTACGGACACCGATGTCTCGCTTCCAGACAAACTAAACACCTTCTTTGCCCGCTTTAAGGATAATACAGTGTCACCGTCGCAGCCCGCTAACAAGGACTGCAACCCCCCCTCCTTCTCTGTGGCCGACGTGAGTAAGACAGTTAAACGTGTTAACCCTTGCAAGGTTGCTGGCCCAGAAGGTATCCTTATCCGCATCCTCAGAGCACGTGCAACAACGACGAGACGGCCTACAGGGAGGAGGTGAGGGCCCTTGGAGTGTGGTGTCAGGAAAACAACCTCACACTCAACTTCAACAACACAAACAAAGGAGATGATCGTGGACTTCAGGAAACAGCAGAGGGAGCACCCCCCTATCCACATCGATGGGACAGTAGTGGAGAAGGTGGAAAGTTTTAAGTTCCTCTGCGTACACATAACGGAAAAAAATGAAACTGAAATGGTCCACCCACACAGACAGAGTGGAGAAGAAGGCGCAACAGCGCCTCTTCAACCTCAGGAGGCTGAAGAAATTTGGCTTGTCACCAAAAACACTCACAGATGCACAATCGAGAGCATCCTGTCGGGCTGTATCACCGCCTGGTACGGCAACTGCTCCGCCCACAACCGCAAGGCTCTCCAGAGGGTAGTGAGGTCTGCACAACGCATCACCGGGGGCAAACTACCTGCCCTCCAAGACACTTACACCAGCCGATGTCACAGGAAGGACAAAAAGATCATCAAGGACATCAACCACCCAAGCCACTGCCTGTTCACCCCGCTATCATCCAGAAGGCGAGGTCAGTACAGGTGCATCAAAGCTGGGACCGAGAGACTGAAAAACAACTTCTATCTCAAGAACATCAGACTGTTAAACAGCCATCACTAACATTGAGTGGCTGCTGCCAACATACTGACTCAAATCTCTAGCCACTTTATTAATACAAAATTGGATGTAATAAATGTATCACTAGTCACTTTAAACAATGCCCCTTTATATAATGTTTACATAACCTCCATTACTCATCTCATATGTATATACTGTACTCTATACCATCTACTGCATCTTGCCTATGCCGTTCGGCCATCGCTTCCATATATTTATATGTACATATTCTTGATCATTCCTTTACACTTGTGTGTGTAACGGATGTGAAATGGCTAGCTAGTTAGCGGTGGTGTGCGTTAGCAGCCTTTCAGTCGGTTACGTCACTTGCTCTGAAACCTAGAAGTAGTGGTTCCCCTTGCTCTGCAAGGGCCGTGGCTTTTGTGGAGCGATGGGTAACGACGCTTCGTGGGTGACTGTTGTTGATGTGTGCAGAGGGTCCCTGGTTTGCGCCCGTGTCGGGGCGAGGGGACGGTCTAAAGTTATACTGTTACATGTGTATAAGGTAGTTGTTGTGAAATTGTTAGATTACTTGTTAGATATTACTGCATGGTCGGAACAAGAAGCGCAAGCATTTCCCTACACTCGCATTAACATCTGCTAACCATGTGTATGTGACCAATACATTTGATTTGATTTGATTTGACCAGCTGGCTGGTGTGTTTACGGACATATTCAAATCGCTCTCTATCCCAGTCTGCTGTCCCCACATGCTTCAAGATGGCCACCATTTTTCCTGAACCCAAGAAGGCAGAGATAACTGACCTAATTGACTATCGCCGTGTGGCACTCACTTCTGTCATCATGAAGTGCATTGAGAGACTAGTCAAGGATCATATCATCTCCACCTTACCTGCCACCCTAGACCCACTTCAGTTTGCATACCGCCCCAACAGGTCCACAGACGATGCAATCGCCATCACACTGCACACTGCTCTATCCCATCTGGACAAGAGGAATTACAGGCTCAAAATTGCCAGAAACAAAGACTCTTTCTTCTGAAACTCGTCAGCTAACCATGTGTACAGTGGGGCAAAAAAGTATTTAGTCAGCCACCAATTGTGCAAGTTCTCCCACTTAAAAAAGACTAGAGAGGCCTGTAATTTTCATCATAGGTACACTTCAACTATGACAGACAAAATTAGAAAAAAAAGTCCAGAAAATCACATTGTAGGATTTTTTATGAATTTATTTGCAAATGATGGTGGAAAATAAGTATTTGGTCACCTACAAACAAGCAAGATTTCTGGCTCTCACAGACCTGTAACTTCTTTTTTAAGAGGCTCCTCTGTCCTCCACTCGTTACCTGTATTAATGGCACCTGTTTGAACTTGTTATCAGTATAAAAGACACCTGTCCACAACCTCAAACAGTCACACTCCAAACTCCACTATGGCCAAGACCAAAGAGCTGTCAAAGGACACCAGAAACAAAATTGTAGACCTGCACCAGGCTGGGAAGACTGAATCTGCAATAGGTAAGAAGCTTGGTTTGAAGAAATCAACTGTGGGAGCAATTATTAGGAAATGGAAGACATACAAGACCACTGATAATCTCCCTCGATCTGGGGCTCCACGCAAGATCTCACCCCGTGGGGTCAAAATTATCACAAGAACGGTGAGCAAAAATCCCAGAACCACACGGGGGGACCTAGTGAATGACCTGCAGAGAGCTGGGACCAAAGTAACAAAGCCTACCATCAGTAACACACTACGCCGCCAGGGACTCAAATCCTGCAGTGCCAGACGTGTCCCCCTGCTTAAGCCAGTACATGTCCAGGCCCGTCTGATGTTTGCTAGAGAGCATTTGGATGATCCAGAAGAAGTTTGGGAGAATGTCATATGGTCAGATGAAACCAAAATAGAACTTTTTTGGTAAAAACTCAACTCGTCGTGTTTGGAGGACAAAGAATGCTGAGTTGCATCCAAAGAACACCATACCTACTGTGAAGCATGGGGGTGGAAACATCATGCTTTGGGGCTGTTTTTCTGCAAAGGGACCAGGACGACTAATCCGTGTAAAGGACAGAATGAATGGGGCCATGTATCGTGAGATTTTGAGTGAAAACCTCCTTCCATCAGCAAGGGCATTGAAGATGAAACGTGGCTGGGTCTTTCAGCATGACAATGATCCCAAACACACTGCCCGGGCAACGAAGGAGTGGCTTCGTAAGAAGCATTTCAAGGTCCTGGAGTGGCCTAGCCAGTCTCCAGATCTCAACCCCATAGAAAATCTTTGGAGGGAGTTGAAAGTCCGTGTTGCGGATGTTTGACCTCTGTCATTGCCAACAAAGGGTATATAACATATTATTGAGATAAACTTTTGTTATTGACCAAATACTTATTTTCCACCATAATTTGCAAATAAATTAATTAAAAATCCTACAATGTGATTTTCTGGATTATTTTTTCTCATTTTGTCTGTCATAGTTGAAGTGTACCTATGATGAAAATTACAGGCCTCTCTCATCTTTTTAAGTGGGAGAACTTGCACAATTGATGGGTGACTAAATACTTTTTTGCCCCACTGTATGTGACCAATAGCATTTTATTTTATTTGATTACCAGATAGCAATGACCCTGAAATCTGTATCCACATAACTTACACATTGTCAGTCAGTAAAAAAGCCTGTTTATGCCAGAGCAGATCTGAGATAGGATTGAGTGTTGATGCTAATCTGGTAGTCTCAGAAAAGCAACATCAGTCACTTCAGACTCTACCATAATAACACAGTTGGTTATATGCTGTGGCCTAGGCCAAATGCGAAGGGGTTGGCTAACTTGGAAACAAACAGCAAAGGGTTGCCAGGTATGTTAAACCTGGAAACCTTAATTACCCCTATAGTGAACAGTTTTCAGTTATTGTTTTCGACTGTAACTATCAGAAATGGAAAAGTCCAGGGCCTGCGTTCATAAAGCGTCCTAGACACAGGAGGTTGATCGCACCTTAATTGGAGAGACGGGCTCGTCGTAATGGCTGGAGCGGAATGGTATCAAACACATGGTTTCTATGCCTCCACTGGTCTTAGAGTAGGAGTGCTGATCTAGGATCGGATTGCTTGTGAGGAGAGTTGATCGCAGTGAGTTCATGGGCTCAGAGGAGTGTGCAAAGCATTGGCCACTGACAGGAAGCCAGAAAGGAGGAAAGGGAAGAGCTGTTTTTTCAACACCATATTTCCTGTCCCTGTCCTTTCTCATTTGTTTTTCAGGCACTTCCACTAATTTCCCTTTTCTCTAGAAAAATGATGCATAGGCCTATTGAAGAATACGAAGAAGAATGTAGAGGCTTTAAAAGGCTTAAAATAGAGTAATCAATAACAGTATAATACACATTCCATGCAGCAAATATAACTATCATCTCTCAACTAATAATATTAGTTACATATAGCCTAATGTAGTCAGAACATTATTTTTGCAATATTGTCAATGACAGATTATGCCCAAGCCAAATCAGGAAAGAACAAATACAATCTTCTATGAATGAAGATGTAGCATACATTTTCTCATATACCATAAATAGCATTGTCGGTGTCCTGGAATTTTTATTTCGTTTTTGTTTAACCTTTATTTAACTTGTCAAGTCAGTTAAGAACAAATTCTTATTTACAATGACGGCCTAAACCGGCCAAACCTAACCCGGACAGTGCTGGGCGAATTGCGCGCCGATCTATGGGACTACCAATCACGGCCGGTTGTGATACAGCCTGGAATCGAACCAGGGTATGTAGTGATGCCTCTAGCACTGAGATGCAGTGCCTTAGACCGCTGCGCCAATGGAAAACCTATTATCTCCAAACAGTCTACTTTGTTTTTATTTTTACAAAAATAATACGGTCCTTCCGAGTGGCGCAGCAGTCTAAGGCACTGCATCGCAGTGCTAGAGGTGTCACTACAGACCCAAGTTCGATCTCGGGCTGTGCCGCAGCCGGCCGTGACCGGGAGACCCATGAGGCGGCGCACAATTGACCCAGCATCGTCAAGGATAGGGGAGGGTTTGGCTGGCTGGGATGTTGTTGTCCAATCACGATCTAGCGACTCCTTGTGGCGGGCCGGGCGCATGCATGCTAACTTAGCCAGCTGTACGGTGTTTCCTCCGACACATTGGTGTGGCAGGCTTCCGGGTTAAGAAGCAGTGTGGCTTGGCGTGGTCGTGTTTAGGAGGACGCATGACTCTCGACCTTCACCTCTCCTGAGTCTGTATGGGAGTTGCAGCGATGGGACAAGACTGTGAAAAATAAATAAATACAGTTATTTTCAGATACATTTCCATGTAGTCTAGTCATGGACATTCACAAGATTTTTTTATGACTTGTTGGTTCTAGAATCATGTTGTTACGTCCGTTGTTAAATGAAGACCAAGGTGCAGCGTGGTAGGCGTACATTTTCTTTCATTCTTAAATGTTCCACCAAAAACAATAAACAACTCAACGAACGTAAAGCTAGGAGTGCAACACATGCAACACAAAAGACAAGATCCCACAACTGATGGTGGGAAAAAGGGCTGCCTAAGTATGATCCCCAATCAGAGACAACGATAGACAGCTGCCTCTGATTGGGAACCATCCTCGGCCAACAAAGAAATATAAACATAGATTTCCCACCCTAGTCACATGACTAGGGGGCGTGACACATATGTACTTATCAATAACTGGAGGGGAATTTATGCCAAATATTTACATCTAAATAGAAAATACTATCCTATTTGGCCCAGCATACACAGAAGTCAGCCACAAGTCAGCCACAAGACCGAGACTCATCGCCTCTCTTCGTGCTGTCTCAATAAGTCATCAGCAGATGGTAAACCCTGCAACACATGTCTTCTGGGAGCAAATGAAGAGCTCAGACAAGACGGGATGTGTACCACAACACAGTCATTTTATGTGAGGCACTTTTGTGCTGTCTGGCTGGCTCTGGGCCAGAGTTTCACTACTCGTCTTCCTGGAATGTAACGCTCGATCATGTCCCTTTATTAGTTTATTTATTAGTTTTGGCCCCATGAGAGGGTCGTAACCTGAGTGAGGCCAGGGTAGTGTTACTCAAGACATGCAAAGGCATGCACTGTCTCTCTGTGAGGGGGTCCACCTCTGGTGTAACTCAGGAATGGAATAGTACTTTTTTACTTCAAGGCATCAGTTGATTTGTTGACAGGGAAATGTATGTTATATAATGTTAAATATGGTCTTTCTAAAAGCTGATACAAGTCTGTGATTTGGGACTGCATCTTGGTAATTTTTAATCATCATATTTGAATTTGCAGGTATTTCCAAATAATAAGAGGAACCGCTGTGCCAAGTTGGCTAGATGTCCTTTGGGCGGTGGACCATTCTTGACACACAAGGGAAACTGTTGAGTGTGAATACCCCAGCAGCGTTGCAGTTCTTGTCACACTCAAACCGGTGCGCCTGGCAGCTACTGACATACCCCGTTCAAAAGCACTTCAATACTTGGTTTTGCCCATTCACCCTCTGAATGGCACACATACACAATCCACGTCTCAATTGTCTCAAGGCTTAAAAAAACGTATTTAACCTGTCTCCTCCCCCTTTATCTACACTGACTGAAGTGGATTTAACAAGTGACATCAATAAGGGGTCATAGCCTTCACCTGGATTCACCTGGTTAGTCTATGTCATGGAAAGAGCAGGTGTTCCGAATGTTTTGTATACTTTGGTCCACGAGCACTGATAACAACCCCAACTTGGCCAGCAGATGGCAGCAAAAGTCTACTACTCTTACAACAATCTGTTTTTTACTCATCACCGTGTCTTGACCATCATTGCGTTGTCTTATTCAAGTAATGACAGTGACCAATAATCCTGCTATTTCTACTTTCACACTAGTTCTACTCCAACATCTCCAACACACAAGAGTCTTCTCAAGGACACACCATGTACCATAACATTTAGATAATGGCCCTTGTATGACCATAGAGCCCCACAGTGGAGGTGTCATAGTACCCATAAAACATAGTGGTCAAACAGGGAAATGGTTCCAACAGTTTTTCCACCATTTTAGACACACTTAAAATAAGGGCTGTGTTTCGTGTAGGCTCACTCTGGCGTGACGTTTTGATAACCAAGTTAATCCCTGTGACTTTTATCAATGGTGGAATGGTGGAAATGCGATTGGAACCATTACCACGTTTGACCTCTAGGCTGTATGGGTTTTATGACTCATACTATGGTACTCTATAATAGGTCAACCTTGCGAGCTGGCATGATGAGAAAGGAGAGATTAACTAGTTGTGTGACGCAGGGGATGTCAACTCTGATAGACAGGTACTATAATGAATCCTTGATCTTTCCACTATACCCTTTGTGAGAGTTCAGTGAACAGCCGTAGGAAGACGACACGACAGCACCCTCCTCAGGGGATAGGTACTCAGTGTAAAGCCAATTAGTACACACCTGGGCCCACTAATTGGCTTCGTGTCTCCCTCTATATAGGTGTAGCAGGAGAGGAGCTCGGGGTGGATTGGGAGCAGACACGGGGACCTGTGAGGACGTCAGACTTTCCTACCGCAGAGAAAGCGGCTTCATCTGACGCACCTTGGCTCTATGTTAAACAAGGCAGGTTATAGATGGAGGGAAGCATTCCCCCTGTAAATATTATGTGTAGACGATAGTCTAAAGACAAGGGGAGCCATTTGTTGTTTTGCGTTCCCTTTTTGGCCACGGCCTTTTGGTCAGCTGCTTAGTTTGTTTATTCTTTTCAATCAAATCAAATTGTATTTGTCACCTGCGCTGAATACAGTGAAACGCTTACAAGCCCTTAGCCATCAATGTAGTTTTAAGAAAATACAACAAAAATGTAAGAGGCAAGAATAACAAATAATTAAAGAGCAGCAGTAAATAACAATAGTGGGGCTATATACAAGGGGTACCGGTACAATGTGCGGGAGCACCATTGTGGAGGGATTTGAGGCAATGTGTACATGTAGGAAGAGTTATTAAAGAAGTGACTATGCATAGATAATAACCGAGAGTATCAGCAGCGTTCCGGAGGGAGGGAGGGGCAATGCAAATAGTCTGGGTAGCCAATTGATTAGCTGTTCAGGAGTCTTATTGCTTGGGGGTAGAACCTATTTAGGAGCCTCTTGGACCTAGACTTGGCGGTCCGGTACCGCTTGCTGTGTGGTAGCAGAGAGAACAGTTTATGACTATGCTGGCTGGAGTCTTTGACAATATTTAGGGCCTCCTCTGACACTGCCAGGTATAGAGGTCCTGGCTGGCAGGAAGCTTGGCCCCGGCGATGTACTGGGCCATACCAGGCAGTGATGCAACCCGTCAGGACGCTCTCGATGGTGCAGCTGTAAAACCTTTTGAGGATCTGAGGACCCATGCTAAATCTTTCAGTCTCCTGAGGGGGAATAGGTTTTGTCATGCCCTCTTCACAACTGTTTTGGTGTGCTTGGACCATAATAGTTTGCTGGTGATGTGGACGCAAAGGAACTTGAAGCTCTCAACCTGCTCATCTACAGCTACAGAGAATGGGGGCGTGTTCAGTCCTCCTTTTCCTGTAGTCCACAATCATCTCCTTCGTCTTGATCACGTTGTGGGAGAGGCTGTTGTCCTTGCACCACACGGTCAGGTCTCTGACCTCCTTCCTATAGGCTGTCTCATCATTGTCGGTGATCAGGCCTACCACTGTTTTGTCATCTGCAAACTTAATGATGGTGTTGGAGTCGTGCCTGGCTGTGCAGTCATGAGTGAACAGGGAGTACAGGAGGGGGCTGAGCATGCACCCCTGAGGGTCCCCCGTGTTGAGGATCAGCTGGCGGATGTGTTGTTATCTACCCTTACCACCTGGGGCCAGCCCGTCAGAAAGTCCAGGATCCAGTTGCATAGGGAGGTGTTCAGTCCCAGGGTCCTTAGCTTTAAGAATGAGGTTTGAGGACACTATGCTGCTGAACGCTGCGCTGTAGTCAATGAACAGCATTCTCACATAGGTGTTCCTTTTGTCCAGAGATTGCATCATCTGTGGATCTGTTGGTGCGGTATGTAAATTGGAGTGGGTCTAGGGTTTCTGAGATAATGGTGTTGATGTGAGCCATGGCCAGCATTTCAAAGCATTTCATGGCTACAGATGTGAGTGCTACGGTAGTCAATTAGGCAGGTTACTTTAGTGTTCTTGGGCACAAGGCCTATGGTGGTCTGCTTGAAACATGTTGGTATTACAGACTCAGACAGGGAGAGGTTGAAAATGTCAGTGAAGACACTTGCCAGGGGTCAGCCCATGCTTTCAGTACACGTCCTGGTAATCCGTCTGGCCTTGTGAATGTTGATCTCTTTGAAGGTCTTGCTCACATCGGCTGCGGAGAGCGTGATCACAGTCGTCCAGAACAGCTGACTCTCTCATGCATGTTTCAGTATTACTTGCCTCGAAGCGAGCATGAAGTTGTTTAGCTTGTCTGGTAGGCTCGTGTCACTAGGCAGCTCTCGGCTGTGCTTCCCTGCCACGTCGGAGTCGGTGTAGTAAGATTCGATCATACTCCTGTATTGACGCTTTGCCTGTTTGATGGTTCATCGGAGGGCATAGCGGGATTTCTTATAATCTTCCGGGTTAGAGTCCCGCTCCTTGAAAGCGTCAGCTCTACCATTTAGCTCAGTGTGAATGTTGCCTGTAATCCATGGCTTCTGGCTGGAGTATGTACGTACAGTCACTGTGCGGACGACGTCCTCGATGCACTTATTGATAAAGCCATTGACTGATGTGGTGTAATCCTCAATGCCATCGGAAGAATCCCGGAACATATTTTAGTCTGTGCTAGCAAAGCAGTCCTATAGTTTAGCATTTGATTCATCTGACCACTTTCTTATAGACCGAGCTTGTAAAAAGGAATCAGGAGGATAGAATTATGTTCAGATTTTGTCAAATGGAGAGCTTTTCACACTTTTAGCGTTGGATGCTACCTTGTACAGGAACTATTTTGTCGGGCGAAAGAACTCGTTTAGTAACAATACGAAAGATAAGGAGCCACAACCACTGCCTCCGGTCTGTTCATTTCATGCCTCCCACCTGTGTCAGGGTGTTTTGGACTAGCTGATCTGTCACACCTTCTAAAGTCTACAGTATCATTCCCTTACCTATTCCCAGCATATTTCCTTTCCCAACTCAAATCAGCATCTTAAACAACCCTAATTGCCCTTGGTTATTGCTGTGACTGAGATCAAATTTCCGCCACCTTTGTTGAGCCCTGAGAATGGATATTGTAAAGAAGCACAATGGTGATTACTGTGTTGGAGTATGTTGTCACTACAGTATAATCCTGGCTGACATGTCTTGATGTTTTTTACACTGGTCGTGTCTGGCTGGGACTTTTTCTAGCTCGTTTTCTGTGGTTATGGTTACAGTTGCAATGTTTAACTTTGTGAAATGTTAGGTTTCCTGTATTGGTGATTGGATGGATGAAAACCTGTATTAGAAAAACGGAATAGAGAAAGATTCCACGTTTAACAGCTACACTGAACAAATATAGAAATGCAACATGCAACAATTTCAAAGTCTTTATGGACTTCCTGATCATGTAAGGAAACCAGCCAATAGAAATAAATGCATTAGGCCCAAATCTATGGATTTGCATGACTGGACAGGGGTGCAGCCACGGGTGGGCCTGGGAGGGCATAGGTCTACACACTTGGTAGCCAGGCCCACCCACTGGGGAGCCAAAGCCCAGCCAATCAGAATTAGTTATTTTTGCCACAAAAGGGCTTTATTACAGACAGAAAATTCAACACCTCCTCCCCCCTCAGACCATCCCGCAGGTGAATTCTCTAAAATTACATTGGAGGCGACTTATGGTAGAGATATTAACATTCAATTCTCTAGCAATAGGTCTGGTGGACATTCCTCCAGTCAGCATGCCAATTGTACGCTCCTTCAAACATCTGTGGCATTGTGTTGTGTGACAAAACTGCACATTTTAGAGTGGCCTTTTATTTTCCCCCAGCACAAGGTGCACCTGTGTAATGATCATGGCTGTTTAATCAGCTTCTTGATATGCCACACCTGTCAGGTAGATGGATTATATTGGCAATGGACAGGAATGTAAATACATTTGTGCATATGGAACATTTCTGGGATCTTTTATTTCAGCTCATGGAACATGGGATGTTGTGTTTGAATTTACATGTTGGGTTTATATATATTTTTCAGTATATTATTAACCCTTCATTTTACATTTGAGTTAATTGTTCTGAATTCCTTTGTCATATCTGTGTTCCCTCTCTCAAACCACAAATGATATAGCAAAAAACACATGCTAAACAGTTTCCTTTTAACTATCTTATTAATTTATTTCTTCGCATCATATAACATGTAAGGCAAGCAACATGCATTTTATTACAATGGTATTTCCACATGTACAATACTGTTCTTCTATTCATTTTCAGAATCAATAAACCTTGATTATCCATTGATTTCAATAATAGTAAACAGCTTAGCTTGAAACTACAAGGGTCCAGAGTTTTGCATAATCTGGAATTGTCCCATTGAATGACCCCAGCAGCCATTAGGATGATTGGAATATGATAATATGATTAGACCACATAAAAATACATGTTGAACACTAAACAATAGTCATTGGAGAAATCTTGGGCAGAGACAAAAAGTGAAGGGACTGTCATCAAGTGATGCATCCGTATAGTGTAACAAATCTCTTCTCTCGCCAAGGGGCTTTTGGCAGAAACATATGTGGTCGTTTTGATTCTATATTTCACGCTGAACAATAGGCATCCACAGTAGCAGTTGTAGCCTATAGCGAAGGCTACTTTCAAAGTAGCTCTTGGAACAAAATAGAATAGAGGGATGACATGCACGTGAAATTAACAATGCCAATTTTTGGTTCTGTGTGTTTCTTACCTTGTGGCTTCCGTTATCACATTTCCAGCATTCATAGTGTTTCATTCTCAAGACATGAATCCACTCTTCTACATAGGACATCCCAAAGACCGCTTTGTCTCTCGTATAGACTTAACTTCTCACTTTTAGATGGCCGTTTGATAAGAAATGCAAAAGGAACCCCAGGGATTGTATGGCATTTTGATGAATAGGTTTTGTGTGGTGATTAATGTTTATAAAATGTGAACTGACGCACCCCTGTTCCAAACAAGGTTTTGTAATGAAATGCCAATGCATGCCCAACCCCTGACACTCTAAGGGCCTGTTTCCTAGACAGCGGTTAAGGCTGGTCCTGGGCTAAAAACTATGCTCGAAGGAGAATTTCGTATAGATTTTCTGGATCATCTCGTTGGCTCAGAATTCATATTATTGCAGATTCTACACACTATCTCAACCTAACAAATAAAAGTATAGTTCCAGTCAAAAGTTTGGACACACCTACTCAATCAAGGGTTTTTCTTATTTTTTAAAACTATTTTCTACATTGTAGAATATTTATGAAAACATCAAAACTATGAAATAACACATGGAATAAGTAAGCATTTCACGGTAAGGTCTACACTTGTTGTATTCGGCACATGTGACAAATACAGTTTAATTTGATTTGAATCATGTAGTCACCAAAAAAGTGTTAAACAAATCAAAATGTATTTTATATTTGAGATTCTTTAAAGTAGCCACCCTTTGCCTTGATGGCAGGTTTGCACACTCTTGGCATTCTCTCAACCAGCTTCATGAGCTGGTCACCCGGAATGCATTTCAATTAACAGGTGTGCCTTGTTAAAAGTGAATTAATGCGTTTGAGCCAATCAGTTGTGTTGTGACAAGGTAGATGTGGTATACAGAAGATAGCCCTATTTGGTAAAAGACCAAGTCCATATTATGGCAAGAACAGCTCAAATAAGCAAAGAGAAACGACAGTCCATCATTACTTTGAGACATGAAGGTCAGTCAATCCGGACAACTTCAAGAACTTCGCAAAAAAACATCAAGAGCTATGATGAAACTGGTTCTCATGAGGACCGCCACAGGAAAGCAAGACCCAGAGTTACCTCTGCTACAGAGGATAAGTTCATTAGAGTGACCAGCCTCAGAAATTGCAGCCCAAATAAATTATTCACCGAGTTCAAGTAACAGAAACAACATCAACTGTTCAGAGGAGACTGTGTGAATCAGGCCTTCATGATCGAATTGCTCCAAAGAAACCACTACTAAAGGACACCAGTAAGAAGAGATTTGCTTGGGCCAATAAATACGAGCAATGGACATTAGACTAGTGCAAATCTGTCCTTTCGTCTGATGAGTCCACAATCACCCAACCTCAACCCAATTGAGATGGTTTGGGATGAGTTGGACAGCATATGTGGGAACACCTACATATTGAAAAGCATTCAAGGTGAAGCTGGTTGAGAGAATGCCAAGAGTGTGCAAAGCTGTCATCAAGGCAAAGGGTGGCTACTTTGAAAAATCTAAAATCTATTTGGATTTGTTTCATACTTTTTTGGTTACTACATGATTCCATATGTGTTATTTAATAGTTTTGTTGTCTTCACTATTATTATACAGTGTAGAAAATAGTTAAAATAAAGAAAAAGCCTTGAATGAGTAGGTGTGCCCAAACTTTTGACTGGTACTGCATGTTAAAAAGTGACATATAGTTATAACTAATTGTTTCCACAATTAGCAAATCACCGAAGAATATTGCATTCAAGTGGGTTCATTTATAATGTAAAAAAAATCCTGATGCTGAATGGATTGAATCTAATATGATATTTAAAACAGATATGAATACAGTGTACAATATGTCCCTGAAAAGCAACAACGCTCAATCGTTCATAAGATATCCCCTATTTGTTTCCAAGAAATATGAAATATCCTGTGCGAGTTAACCTTTGAGAATTATGTCAAACCCCACTGACACAGTCCTCTTAGTGGTTGTTTGATGGCTTTCCCTTTTTTTAAACCTTGGTGTGTGTGTGTGTGTGTGTTTGTTGATGGGATGGATGTGTGTTTCACTCCCATGTGATATTAGATGTCAGGGAGGTCTAACACCTGCAGTATATGAGACACATCCCACCACCACCTGCTCACACAAACACCTCCTCAGGAACCTCACAGGTAGGATGGGATGACTTGAGACTCAGCTCTCCTGCTTTAGTTTTGAAAGGTCAAACCAAACTTATTTAGAATAGGGAATCCTTTTTTGGGGAAGTTTATAATTTTAGAAATGTAACAGATTTTCTTTAGTGGTACATTTGACATGTTTATTTATTATATGGGACAGCAAATCTCACAACCATCTCTGCATTATCATCGGCTTTGCACTCTGGTCATGGATGCCGACTGTGGTTCTTTCTGTTCTGTGAATGTCCTCTGAGTGTCTCTCTCATCCTCTCTCCACAGTAGTTAAGATGCTCTCCCTGTGCTGTGTCTCTGCTGTGATGGCTATTTTCCTCCAGCCTGCCTTCTCCATTACCTACAACTGTTCTGCTCTGTACAAGAGGGTCCCAGGTAAGTCCTGAGGGTTGAACCTTGTGGTTATTCAGGGGTGGAATTGTGAAAATGTGTGAAAATGTGTGGGAACATTTTGACCTGAACAATAATTGAGACATGGTGATCAGACAGTGGTGAGCTCACTGATTGATTCCCCCCAGTAACTTGCCTGGCTGGACTGAGGAGACCATGGATTGCGCAGTCAAGTGGAACAGAGTAATTAGGCATTTTAATGTCATAGATTTAGCCGGTGGTAACTGGTGGAATAGACACCGGCTGGAATGCACTTTTAACCAATCAGCATTCGGGATTAGACCCACCCATTGAATAAACAGTGGTAAGATCACTGAGTGATTCCCCCAGCAGCTACTGTAGTCTAGTAATTATTCTGTATATGTTTTAACCTCTACTCCCTCTCTTCTGTGGCCCCTCAGACAACAACGACTTGACGGTGGACTGCGGGGCCACTATGATCAACCTGAAGGTGAACCTGTGTACGGCTCAGTGGGCAGGCTTCGACCCCGCCGGTCTGGCTCTGAATGGAGAGCACAACAAGAGCCAGTGCCAGGGCTTGGTTGACACCAGCGTGGATCCGCCTGTCATCCGCTACCAGCTGCCTGTCAATCACAGCCAGGCGAACCCCTGTCGACAGTCAATGCAGGTGAGAGGGTTACTTGACATTCACTGGGACAGAGTGCCTTAGGTAAGGTGTACATTTTAGGAAATCTGCATATTACAGTTTATGCAGAATGAGAGAGTGCCTTAGTTACGGTGTAAATTATGACATCATTAGGATTTGGGCTTTTTTACTGTATGTAATGTGAACTGTGTTCAAGACTAGCTCTCTGCTGGTTATTTGGGAAATAGCTAATGGAAGTAGGAAAATTGTGCGTAGCCTACTGTGAACTGTTCAATTGTGTAAAATGATACTACCTTACCTCATTATAGAATCGTATGTAAAACAAACCTAATACTGATGGGTTGTGTTCGTGTACCAGCTAAATGTCTAATAACAACGTGTCGATCCTATACCAATCCAATCAATCATGACTAGATTAACCCTTTCCCTTTCAATCATCAATTCCTTAATCCACCATTGTGTCGATTGAGCCTAGATCTTGGACGAGGCCCCCGATGCCTTTGGTCCTTTCAACTTTTTCTCCAGCATCCAGTCGGTCATCATCACAGGCTACCTCAATACCCCCAAGTCCTCTGTGGGCATCATCAGTTACGCCACTGACCTCTACTATCACTTCTCCTGTCGCTACCCACTGGAGTATCTTCTGAACAACACACAGATTGTAGCGTGAGTCTCGGTCCTCCAACTGTTTATCAGTGAAAATGTACTTTATTGATCCCCAGAGGGTGACTTGGGTTATATAGCTAGCGAGGCACCTACATAGATGTAGATAGATAGGAAGGGGGGGTTCTTTGGTTTCAAATGAATTCTCGTATCTTAAATTAACTGACACTTTTTCCTTCTTCTCTAACGCCAGCTCTCACCCACTCTTTCTATCTTAGGTCGTCAGTCTCAGTGGCCACCAGTGACAACAATGGCACGTTCATCAACACCTTGAGTATGAGTGTTTTTAATGTGAGTGCAGGATTCAATTCCTTATAAAAAAAAAGCATCCTTGAATGGTCAGGGCTGTCTGAGAAGTATGTAATATCTCAAGTACACCATACCTGCCTACAGAATGTTATTATAATGTACCTATATCTTAGTGAAATATTATGAAGAGTGTTAATTCACTCTTACTCTTATTTTACTCTACTGTTAGTCTTTTGATTAGGATATTTACAGAATCTCCCCCGTGATCTTCCTCACAACTCCTTCTCTTCTCTACTGTTTATTGTGTAGGGCACTGATTATAGTTACCCATTGGTGGTTCCACCGACAGGACTTGAATTGCGTTCCAAGGTTTATGTGGAGGTGAAGGCCACCAACCTCACTGGGAAGTAAGTCAACCTTTTGTCTCTTAACGTATCTACTGGGTCAAATGTCAAGGAGTCCACACTCCTTTCATGTACAGTGTTTTGTATTGTAGTTTGCCATATCCATTATATTCATATTTATTTTGTATATTCTATATTTTCATTAGTGTGAAAATACTATTTTTCTAACAAATTGACATGACGACTCTCTCTCTCGCTCTCTCTCTCTCTCCCTCCCTAAAACAGTTTTAATCTTTTACTTGACCACTGCTTTGCAACCCCATCAGCATACAACATGTCAAACAATGAGCAGCACCACTTCTTCACAGGGTTTGATTAAAAAAACATCCTCTCATCAATTTCAAATATAGAGACATGTGAATGATAAATTACAGGCCAAAATATTGATCATAATAAGTATGTGCAAAATGACAAAGCGTATTCTTATAATCCTTTTTCACAGATGCACTGTTGATTCACGCTCGTCAGTCACACAGAATGGGATTTCCAAGAATTCCCGATTCTCCTTTGAGGCATTTCGCTTTGTGACACACAATAACCTGGAAAAGTCCAGTATCTTCCTGCACTGCATCCTTCGACTGTGTGAGCCCAGCAAGTGTCAGAAACTGGTTGATGTAAGCGAAGTTCACATACCTACACTGTTCTTACAATACTGTATCTTGTTCTCTACAATAAGCACCATCGATAAAACAGTGTTGACCTTGACCCATCACAGTAACCTTGTCAACAGATCAGATCTCTTGGTATAGTGGCTAACTTGTTGGGTTGACAGTCACTGGACCCGGTTTTCAAGTTCCGGTCGGCGCTATCCCATGAATTCTCTGCAATACCATAAATGGTTCATATAAGCACAAGAACGTGTCTTTGTTACAGGCTTGCAATAGCAGGAGAAAGAGATCACTGGAGCCTTTCGGATCCGAGTCAGCGGAATCAGCCACTGTTTCTGTGGGACCCCTCTATACTAGCAGAGATGGTGAGACCTGGAGTCATCCATGAATGATTTTGTTCAACATTATGTCTGAGATTCTGATATTCAGTAATAATGATCACAGGTAGCAAGTAATTCACTGGAGTTTATAGAAATGATTGCTATTAGTACCACTGCTACTCAAATTCCATTTCAATTAATAATATGTTTTCCCTCTTATCCTACAGAGGAAAGACCTGCTGCGTTGGCATATAGTGAGTTCAATGTTTTTGCTAAATTAAAGGGTCAAATAGTGAATATGTCTAGGTGGGAGGATAAATGTGTCATTTAAAGCACGCCCCAAACTATGCTCTACTTTTCTTCTGTGTGATCCAGGCAGCGGAGGGGTACAGTCAGGAGGTGACAGGGTTAACATCCCAGGGCTGGTGGTAGGGATCCTCTTTGGCACTGCAGCCATAGCCCTGGTTGTCCTAGGCAGCTGGTTTTTCCTCAAGAAGTTCTACTGGGCTGGCGGTCTGTCCCACTCCTTTGACTGAAAGGTGTCTTGGACTATGACCATCTACCAACCAACCTGTCCACCTCCGAGCTGCCCAATCTGCTTCGCCTAATAGGGTGTGTTTTAGATTTCTCATGTCATTAATTTTCTAGCCAAAAACTACTAGAAGACCTTGAGTGTGTCCTAAGAAAATAAGTGGACACCAGTGTCTAATTCTCTTTTTGTTTATAGATAAAGTTAATCAATATCAGTTACCGGTTGGTTACGAAGGAAAATGTGTAAACGTCTGAACCATCGCAATACTTCACCTTTTGTACTAATATATAAGAATTTCTGAAAGTATGTTAAACGCGTGAGCAATAGTGTAGTAGATGAGGCAACATAAATACTTTGAACTGAATTTTAATCATTATTCTGGAATGTGGGAACTGATATATTACCTATGGCATTTATCTGACTACTATCAATAGCGTTGCCTACGACTCCATAGATATATGCACGGAATCTTCCGCAATGCTATAATATGATATGGGTTTTGGTGATTTTGTCTTGATATATACTGTACTCAATACAGTTGACTTGTAACCTAAGTGGGCTGGGTTTAGCAACCCAGTTTTCGTGTCAATCACGCTCCAATTTCAGACCTGCTACTACTGCTCTGTACATTATTGGAAAAAATACTAAATAAAGTTTAACATGAATTCAATGTTGTGTAATGGTGTCTTTTTTTATGAGAATACAATACAAGTACTGCATATGAACTAGCCGTTTACACTGTAAACTTCACACAAGCTTTATTTACAGTTGACAATATAAAATGCCTTACAACAATCATCCACATGAAATAAACAACAGCAAAAACATAAATATACATATATACTTACTGTACTGTATATACAATGGTAGAGGAGTTGATATATATAAGCACAAGGAGCAGAAACAACAATATAGTTGAAATGCACCCTATAATGGGACACCATGTTCTTTCTCTCTCATTTTGCTATGAGGAAAGTTCTGTTCTGCTTTTACTGGACAGTGTGCAGAATGTCCTGGAGGAGAGCGCTTAGTTTCGCAGAGAAGTCCTCCTCCAATAAGCCCAGAGGTGGAGAGGGCGGCTCGCTGGGGCTCTGAGCCTGTGACTCCTGCCCCAGAAGGTGCTTCTCTATTCGGGCATGGAACAACTGGTCCTGTAAGGCGGCGCTCTGGCAAAACTGATCCATACTGGTGGACACCTCTGCCCTGAAGGGGTGTGGAGCCAGCAGGAGACGGACCAGCTTTGCTTTCAGCACCCCCACCCTGCCCTGGACCTCCAGACTCAACGCCTGCACCTCCTGTCCCAGCCGTACATTCACCTCCTGCCAGAAGTCCCCCTGGAAGGTACCATTGAGCTCCCTGATCACGCTGGATGTCTTGGTTTTGAAGTCCTGGATGATGGAGGTCATTTTGGCACTGCTGTCGTCCAAGGTCTGGCTGATCCACTGCACGGCCTCTAGGTATAGGGTGGGTCCGGCCGCCGCCTGGCTTTCCGCAGCCTCCAATCTCTGAAAGTAGAGCCTGAGGTGGCTACACAGCTCCTGGCTGTTGCTGTTCACGGCGCTCTGGAGCTGCTTGGTCAGGGGGGCCAGGCGACTTCTCACGCTGGCCAGGGTGGACTCGCTGGACTGGGGGTGGGCAGGGTACGGGGCGAGCCTCTCCCTCAACTTCGTGAGCTCCTGGCGAAGGCGGGCGCGCAGCCTCTCGGACTCCAGGGTAAGCTTGTGCCTGATCTCGCTCACCATGGGGTTGTGGCTGTCCTGGGTGTACAGGTTGCTGCTCTCCACGTGGCTCTTCCACATCCCACTGTTAACATACAGGATCAGTTAAAACATTGTTATAAAGGCTGTTATAATACTGTTATAGTACCATTACAAAGCTGTTATAAGCCTGTTATGGAACTGTTATAAGGCTTTATCGGACTGTTAGAAGGCTGTTAAAAAGGTAATCTGTATACATGCATTTCTGATTCATGATTCAATGATTTATGTTATATATTGCATGAGGACATACTTGACTTCCTTGTTGAGGTCTGTCTTCTCATGAGCCTGATTGGTCATTATGTCCTGTAGGGCCTGTGATGCTTCTCTGCTGGTACGGTGGAGTGGGTATGCTACAGTAGAAGATAGAAGTTAACACCATTGAGACATTGACTCATTTTAAATCCTATTATTCACTTTGATACATCATCGCATCTGCTCTGTATTATAAGCACTGTTCGATAGCAGATGCAATGACGTTTTTAACGGAAAGGAAAGAAAGTACAAACCTGTGGTTGTCAAAAACGACAAGGCGAAGATCACTACTTTGAGATGCATGTTTTTTGTGTTTTTTTTACACTGAGGAGAAATGGGGAAATTAATTAGGATTTTTAACAGGAATCTTCAGACTAAATAGACCAAAAAAACTGAAGTAGCGCAAGATCAATCAGTGAGAGAGTGGCCTGTCCTTACCCATGTACTAGGTTTGGCAGAATGACTCTTCATCAAGACCGTGCTTATAAAGGGATGGGTCATTTTTATCATTGGTTGTCCTTAACTCTGCCTGTGTCAACACACAACACGTGGAGGGTCATGTTGATAACGAATAGCACCCAACACAACGCGCAAAAACACTCACTGTCACAGGCTGCACTTGCGACATCGATTTAAAGAATTTCAAATGATGTCATCCTGTAATAAGGGTAAGATTGTAAAAGCGTTGGGGTCATGAAAGGAGTCATGTGGGGCGACTGGGTCAATATCAGGAAGAGTTTGCAGGTCAATACAGGAAATAAAGTTATCTCAATTCAACTACCACGGAGACAAATGATCAACAGAAAAACAACACTTTGAATTATATTTAAATG